>NC_091464.1:94646411-94960637 GCF_027789765.1 Dendropsophus ebraccatus
GCAGAAGTCCATGGAAACGCCACAAAACTTCTAGTAAATCCTCTATAAACTATGGGCACATCCTGCAGGCTATGGGGGAACTCCAGCTGGGGAAACAATAAAAGACTCTACTAACGTCCAGCAATGATTCACTGCCGAGACTCTGACCTGGAAGCCGATGTAACTACAGAGTGTGTGAGCCTGAGGGCGTCTGATGGTGCAGGGTCGGATCCTGGACTGAGAACCATCCTTAGGACATACGGACAGTAAGGAGATACAATGGCTCCTTGTTCTGTCATTTCCTTCCTGGGACAGCAGAGGACCTCAGCGTCCTGGTGCAGGCAGCACGGTATTGATAATGTAGACAGGACAGGAGATGCACAAGATCAGCAGGAAGTAAGTGTATGGCCATAATACTATATGGTAGGCACAAGGGAACCAAACTACTAACAGAGACCTAAAGGCAGATAGAAAGACCTAGCTAGTACATGGGGATCTAACTACTACAAGGAGGAACTAGCTACTACATGGGGGATCTAACTACTACAAGGAGGACCTAGCTAGTACATGGGGGATCTAACTACTACAAGAAGGACCTAGCTACTACATGGGGGATCTAACTACTACAAGGAGGACCTAGCTAGTACATGGGGGATCTAACTACTACAAGGAGGACCTAGCTACTACATGGGGGATCTAACTACTACAAGGAGGACCTAGCTACTACATGGGGGATCTAACTACTACAAGGAGGACCTAGCTAGTACATGGGGGATCTAACTACTACAAGGAGGACCTAGCTACTACATGGGGGATCTAACTACTACAAATAGGACCTAGCTACTACATGGGGGATCTAACTACTACAAGAAGGACCTAGCTACTACAAATAGGACCTAGCTAGTACATGGGGGATCTAACTACTACAAGGAGGACCTAGCTACTACAAATAGGACCTAGCTAGTACATGGGGGATCTAACTACTACAAGGAGGACCTAGCTACTACAAATAGGACCTAGCTAGTACATGGGGGATCTAACTACTACAAGGAGGACCTAGCTACTACAAATAGGACCTAGCTAGTACATGGGGGATCTAACTACTACAAGGAGGACCTAGCTAGTACATGGGGGATCTAACTACTACAAGGAGGACCTAGCTAGTACATGGGGGATCTAACTACTACAAGGAGGACCTAGCTAGTACATGGGGGATCTAACTACTACAAGAAGGACCTAGCTACTACATGGGGATCTAACTACTACAAATAGGACCTAGCTACTACATGGGGGATCTAACTACTACAAATAGGACCTAGCTACTACATGGGGGATCTAACTACTACAAGGAGGACCTAGCTAGTACATGGGGGATCTAACTACTACAAATAGGACCTAGCTACTACATGGGGGATCTAACTACTACAAGGAGGACCTAGCTACTACATGGGGGATCTAACTACTACAAATAGGACCTAGCTACTACATGGGGGATCTAACTACTAAAAGATGGACCTAGCTAGTACATGGGGGATCTAACTACTACAAGAAGGGCCTAGCTACTACAAATAGGGCCTAGCTATTACATGGGGGATCTAACTACTACAAGAAGGACCTAGCTACTTCAAATAGGACCTAGCTACTATATGGGGGATCTAACTACTAAAAGATGGACCTAGCTACTACAAGAAGGACCTAGCTACTACATGTGGGATCTAACTACTACAAGAAGGAATAAAATCCGTAATGGAGTGCACTCTTTGTAATGGTAGAGCAGGGTGCAGCAGCTGAGGACTGAATCCACGTCCTCCAACAAATAATAAACAGAGTTCCGCTGCACTCCTTCGGTGAAAAAATCAAAGTGTTTTATTCCATATCAAAAAAGATTACATACTGCAACGTTTCTGTCTCATCCCGAGACCTTTGTCAAGCATAGTGTTAGTGAGCATCACATCATATATTTATACACACGTGTATACACTTCAATCAAGTGCTAATTAGTATAGTGAAAAAATTATCAACATAGACATAGTAGGGTCCACATAAGGACAACAGTGATCATTTGTGTAATATCGCTGTGCATTATATACAGATTAGTACAATCTTCGTACTGTGCAAAGTGACATCTTTAAAAACATTAGATCTTGAGCGGAGTCTGCCACCATTCGCCACTGCTTCCATTCATAAATTTTCAATACGACCTCCTCTATGTAGATGAAATCCAGTTCAGTGTTAGTACGCCTGCGCGTGTGTCTTCTCACTACACACGATTGTTGTGGGCGGTAACGTGGGTGGAAACATGGGTGGTCTAACGGGAACACGTCATTCTGCACTGCAGTTAACCGGAATTACGGGAAAATATCTCTGGCATCCAAGGTAAGTGTCTCTTTTCATGGTTACTAGGATGTACCTATAATCGTAGTGTCCGCAGTGTTTTCACTGAGGGATCGGTGTCAGGCCTGATAACCCGCAGTACATAGGATGGAGTTCCATGCAGTCTGTTTCCCCAGAACCCCTATGATTATAGGTACATCCTAGTAACCATGAAAAGAGACACTAACCTTGGATGCCAGAGATATTTTCCCGTAATTCCGGTTAACTGCAGTGCAGAATGACGTGTTCCCGTTAGACCACCCATGTTTCCACCCACGTTACCGCCCACAACAATCGTGTGTAGTGAGAAGACACACGCGCAGGCGTACTAACACTGAACTGGATTTCATCTACATGGAGGAGGTCGTATTGAAAATTTATGAATGGAAGCAGTGGCGAATGGTGGCAGACTCCGTTCAAGATCTAATGTTTTTAAAGATGTCACTTTGCACAGTACGAAGATTGTACTAATCTGTATATAATGCACAGCGATATTACACAAATGATCACTGTTGTCCTTATGTGGACCCTACTATGTCTATGTTGATAATTTTTTCACTATACTAATTAGCACTTAATTGAAGTGTATACACGTGTGTATAAATATATGATGTGATGCTCACTAACACGATGCTTGAGAAAGGTCTCGGGATGAGACAGAAACGTTGCAGTATGTAATCTTTTTTGATATGGAATAAAACACTTTGATTTTTTCACCGAAGGAGTGCAGCGGAACTCTGTTTATTACTACAAGAAGGACCTAGCTACTACATGGGGCATCTAACTACTACAAGAAGGGCCTAGCTACTACATGGGGCATCTAACTACTACAAGAATGACCTAGCTACTACAAATAGGACCTAGCTAGTACATGGGGGATCTAACTACTACAAGAAGGGCCTAGCTACTACATGGGGCATCTAACTACTACAAGAAGGACCTAGCTACTACAAATAGGACCTAGCTAGTACATAGGGGATCTAACTACTACAAGAAGGACCTAGCTACTACATAGGGATCTAACTACTACAAGAAGGACCTAGCTACTACAAATAGGACCTAGCTAGTACATGGGGGATCTAACTACTACAAGAAGGACCTAGCTACTACATAGGGATCTAACTACTACAAGAAGGACCTAGCTACTACATGGGGGATCTAACTACTAAAAGAAGGGCCTAGCTACTACATGGGGGATCTAACTACTACAAGAAGGGCCTAGCTACTACAAATAGGACCTAGCTAGTACATGGGGGATCTAACTACTACAAGAAGGACCTAGCTACTACATAGGGATCTAACTACTACAAGAAGGACCTAGCTACTACATGGGGGATCTAACTACTAAAAGAAGGAGATAGCTACTACATGGGGGATCTAACTACTACAAGAAGGACCTAGCTGCTACATGGGGATCTAACTGCTAAAAGAAGGAGATAGCTACTACAAGAAGGACCTAGCTACTACATGGGGGATCTAACTACTACAAGAAGGAACTAGCTACTACATGGGGGATCTAACTACTACAATAAGGACCTAACTACTACATGGGGGATCTAACTACTACAAGAAGGACCTAGCTTCTACATGGGGATCTAACTGCTAAAAGAAGGGGATAGCTACTACAAGAAGGACCTAGCTACTACAAGAAGGACCTAGCTACTACATGGGGGATCTAACTACTACAAGAAGGAACTAGCTACTACATGGGGGATCTAACTACTACAATAAGGACCTAACTACTACATGGGGGATCTAACTACTACAAGAAGGACCTAGCTGCTACATGGAGATCTAACTGCTAAAAGAAGGAGATAGATACTACAAGAAGGACCTAGCTACTACATGGGGGATCTAACTACTACAAGAAGGACCTAGCTACTACATTGGGGATCTAACTACTACAAGAAGGAGATAGCTACTACAAGACAGGGCTCCAGACTAAAAAAATTTACCTGTGAGCCATTGGCTCCTAACCTGAAAAATTTAGGCGCCAAATAGAATATTTGGTCGCCAACATTTTAAACCATGTAAAATTAATGTTATGTTAAATGGGACTTACTGTGCGCAGAGGCCACGGCAGCCTCCTCCTCCTCCTCCTCCTCCTCCTCCTCCTTTAGATCCTTTCTTTTCTTAGTTTGAAAACGTTCAACATGGAAACTTGCAACTTGACAACCATATACAGTCTGACTCAGTACTTCAGCTTCACTTGGCTAGCCTTTTAATGAGGCTTACTCTTCTGAACTTGAACTTAAAGGGAACCTGTCGACCCCCGTGCTGGGGTGACAGGCTCCCAACCCCCCTATACTCACCTCATCGCGCCGGGTCCCGCTTCTGAAGATGGTCGGGTCACGGAGATCTCAGCCGCTGCGGCCCGGCGCGCACACTGAGAGATGAGTCCAACGCTCATAGAGAATGACGGGAGAGTCCAGCGCTCCGTCATTCTCTATGAGCGTTGGACTCATCTCTCAGTGTGCGCGCCGGGCTGCAGCGGCTGAGATCTCCGTGACCCGACCATCTTCAGAAGCGGGACCCGGCGCGATGAGGTGAGTATAGGGGGTTCTAACGGGGGGTTGGGAGCCTGTCACCCCGTCACCGAGGGTGACAGGTTCCCTTTAAAAGCTTGCAACAGTCTATACATACTGAGCTAGACTTCTGACTGCAGCCATAGTGACCCCCCACAAGATGTGTATATAGATAGATATATCTCTCACCTAGTGACTAATGCAAGTGACCCCCTACAATACAGACACCTGAGGGGCCCTGATAATAATAATTGTGCATATATCTATCTCCCAGTGTCTGCAGCCAGTTTGCCCTACACTTATAGATGGCCCCCTCCCCTTATAGATGACCCCCTCCTTTTATAGATGACCCCCTCTACCCCCATTATAGATGCCCCCTCCTCCCCCCCATTATAGATGCCCCCTCTCCCCCCCCCCCATTATAGATGCCCCCTCTCCCCCCCCCCATTATAGATGCCCCCTCTTCTCCCCCCCTTATAGATACCCCCTCCCCTTATAGATGGCCCCCTCTCCCCCCCCTTGAAGATGGCCCCTCTTCTCCCCCCATTATAGATGCCCCCCCCCCTTTCCTCTATGCTAAGCAGTATTTAAAAAAACAAACACACAAACTCACCTGACAACCCGCTCCCGTCCTATCCCCGGCAGCGCGGCGCATCAGTGAGCTCCCTGTACGCCGGGGCTGTGACTTCTGACACAGGAAGCGGCCCGGACTTAAAGAGACAGCGTGCCGCCGCCGGTGCCAGTCGCAAATGGCGCCCAGATTAATAAATCTGGGCGCCATTTGCAAAATGTCAGTCGCATTGGCGACCATTTTGGTCGCCATCTGGAGCCCTGCAAGAAGGACCTAGCTACTACATGGGGGATCTAACTACTACATGGGGGATCTAGCTACTACAAGAAGGACCTAGCTACTACATGGGGAATCTAACTACTACAAGAAGGACCTAGCTATTACATGGAGGATCTAACTACTACAAGAAGGACCTAGCTACTACATGGAGGATCTAACTACTACAAGAAGAATCTAACTACTACATGGGGGATCTAACTACTACAAGAAGGATCTAACTACTACATGGGGGATCTAGCTACTACAAGAAGGACATAGCTACTACATGGGGATCTAACTACTACAAGAAGGACCTAGTTACTACATTGGGGATCTAACTACTACAAGAAGGAGATAGCTACTACAAGAAGAACCTAGCTACTACATGGGGGATCTAGCTACTACAAGAAGGACCTAACTACTACATGGAGGATCTAACTACTACAAGAAGGACCTAACTACTACATGGGGGATCTAGCTACTACATGGGGGATCTAACTACTACAAGAAGGGCCTAACTACTACATGGGGGATCTAGCTACTACATGGAGGATCTAACTACTACAAGAAGGGCCTAACTACTACATGGGGGATCTAGCTACTACAAGAAGGACCTAACTACTACATGGGGGATCTAGCTACTACAAGAAGGACCTAGTTACTACATGGGGGATTTAACTACTACAAGAAGGAGATAGCTACTACAAGAAGGACCTAGCTACTACATGGGGGATCTAACTACTACATGGGGGATCTAACTACTACAAGAAGGACCTAGACTTTGAAGTCAGAGTCAGGCAGTGTCAGTCAGAGTCAGTCAGTGTCTGTGTTAGTCTGCGTCAGTCAGTGTCAGTAATGTGTGTTTATGTATGTTAGTGGTGTCTCAAGTGATTGTGCATAGTGGATAGATGAGGGGCCCACTGAGGCTCTGTCGCTCGAGGGCCCCACAAAAACCTGGAGCCAGCCCTGGATTTGTTTTATTATTTTGTTATGTAGCAGACGGATAACCAGACGAGTGTCCCTGCCATATACACACGGCTCATTCCTGGGGTCAGAGACGTCTCTGTTTACACGGATCTGCCAGATGCAATATTTAAAGTTTACCAAACACTTACTACATGACGGCTGCAGACGGTACTGCCACCGCGGATACACGGGAGGACAGACAGTGGGCGCTACACCACCAGCATGAGTTATAGTATACTACATAGGATTCATAACTTATAATAGACAAAATACACCAGTCACTGGAAATACATGATCAATAAAAGAGTGTGATCAATGAGGAGGTCGCTCATACTATTACCTGTAATGCGATGGCGGCAATTCCTGGATGACATTTTGAATTTGAGAAAGCTGATCCCCCTCCACAGAGCATGACACAGCGTCCTGAGGAAACCAGAGAGAGAGAAAACATTACTGATCCCCACAATTACTACCTGCGGTATTAAACATGTCCACAGGGGGCAGTATTAGAAAAAAAAATTATTCTTGTATATAGGAGCAGTAATATAGTAGTTATATTCCTGTATATAGGGGACAGTATTATAGTAGTTATATTCCTGTATATAGGAGCAGTATTATAGTAGTTATATTCCTCTATATAGGAGCAGTATTATAGTAGTTATATTGCTCTATATAGGAGCAGTATTATAGTAGTTATATTCCTGTATATAGGGAGCAGTATTATAGTAGTTATATTCCTGTATATAGGGGGCAGTATTATAGTAGTTATATATTATAGGGGGCAGTATTATAGTAGTTATATATATATATATATATATATATATATATATATATATATAGGGCTAATATTATAGTAGTTATATTTTTGTACACAGGATTACTTAGGAATGATGACTGCAGTACTGAGGTTACTACGGCTCTTACTATGACTGGAATTTCTCTTTTATATGTTACTATATAACAGAGGAGCACAGGCATTTTGAGTGTTGTGGTTTAGTGGCCCTTAAATATTTATCTTGCACTTGCAGTCATTTCTAGCTTTGTCCTCCTTCAGTCTCAGACAGGAATCCTGAGGATTGTTTATGAGGTGATGTCACAGTCCGGCAGCTGCTGGGAGGTCTGCAGGGTTTCCGATCTCATTACTGGTAGCACACACTATATTTTTTCAGACTGTCGCACTGATAAAGCAGAATACAACAGACGAGATATGACACCAAATCCAGACTGAGCTTCAGGCATGAACTGAACAGAGATCCCTATGGATCTACAATGCAGACTATATCCAGACCGCAGCCAGATATAGAGGAGCTGAATGTGTTTATCTGGGCACTGTAGCAATACACCAAGATCTAGTTATGCAATATATTTACCAGTAAAAATAAAAATAAAATTTTTTGATGTTGAGATGCAACAAGTGCGACGTACAAAGTACAAGAAACAAAGCAAGCTTTATGCATAGAAATATAAAGGTTTCCCCCATTTTTCCTCAAACTGATAATTTCACAGCGTAAGGATTATGTAGGCAAATTAGTACTTAATCAAGCGGATTCCATTTAGGAGGCGAGAACACACACATAGCCGCCGACAGCTGCAGAAACCACTGGATTCCCTTAATATAGGCTGATGATTAATATTATACACAGGGCTGTGAATAATGTCAGTGTGACTCCTGAACTCATCTGTATACCTCTACTAGAAAATATAAAGAAATAATGTGCTGCTCCTATATACAGGAACATAACTACTATAATACTGCCCCCTATATACAGGAATATAACTACTATAATACTGCTCCTATATACAGGAATATAACTACTATAATACTGCTCCTATATACAGGAATATAACTACTATAATAGGTGTGAGGTGCAGCACTCTTTTTCTTCCCTGAATCGTATTTTGTTTCTCTCTTTTCTCCGTGTTTTGCACTCCTCCTGGTGAGACCCACATGACCGCAATTAGCAGGAGACACCTGAGTGCTCATGGTTTTAATCCCTCCTGTCTGTCCCATTCTATCTTTGATAGCTATGGTGAGTGCAATACCTTATCCAGACTTGTGCTGTTTGGGGGCAGCTTCCTCCGCCGGTGGTGCTGGCTGGGTTTTGGTGTGGCATTTTTGGGACTGGTCCTGTGGCATGGGGGTTACAGGGCCGTTCCATGGCCTCCCTTCCCTGACTGTGCACGCCTGCGGGGGTGGTGGTCACTGACCGGCACAGTGTGGACTTAGTGTAGGGACCCATGTGTATCAGATACCTGCACAAGGTACATGGGGCAGTGTGGCTTGATCAATTCACATACAGAATTCTGATGTTTTTTATGCAGCCGAGAGGTACTAGTATCAGCCATAGGTGTGAGGTGCAGCACTCTTTTTCTTCCCTGAATCGTATTTTGTTTCTCTCTTTTCTCCGTGTTTTGCACTCCTCCTGGTGAGACCCACATGACCGCAATTAGCAGGAGACACCTGAGTGCTCATGGTTTTAATCCCTCCTGTCTGTCCCATTCTATCTTTGATAGCTATGGTGAGTGCAATACCTTATCCAGACTTGTGCTGTTTGGGGGCAGCTTCCTCCGCCGGTGGTGCTGGCTGGGTTTTGGTGTGGCATTTTTGGGACTGGTCCTGTGGCATGGGGGTTACAGGGCCGTTCCATGGCCTCCCTTCCCTGACTGTGCACGCCTGCGGGGGTGGTGGTCACTGACCGGCACAGTGTGGACTTAGTGTAGGGACCCATGTGTATCAGATACCTGCACGAGGTACATGGGGCAGTGTGGCTTGATCAATTCACATACAGAATTCTGATGTTTTTTATGCAGCCGAGAGGTACTAGTATCAGCCATAGGTGTGAGGTGTAGCACTCTTTTTCTTCCCTGAATCATAACTACTATAATACTGCCCCGTATATACAGGAATATAACTACTATAATACTGCTCCGTATATACAAGAATAATACTACTATAATACTGCTCCTATATACAGGAATATAACTACTATAATACTGCTCCTATATACAGAAATATTACTACTATAATACTGCTCCTATATACAGGAATATAACTACTATAATACTGCTCCTATATACAGGAATATAACTACTATAATACTGCTCCTATATACAGGAGTATAACTACTATAATACTGCTCCTATATACAGGAATATAACTACAATAATACTGCTCCTATATACAGGAATATAACTACTATAATACTGCTTCGTATATACAAGAATATAACTACTATAATACTGCTCCTATATACAGAAATATAACTACTATAATACTGCTCCTATATACAGGAATGTAACTACTATAATACTGCCCCCTATATACAGGAATATAACTACTATAAAACTGCTCCTATATACAGAAATATTACTACTATAATACTGCTCCTATATACAGGAATATAACTACTATAATACTGCTCCTATATACAGGAATATAACTACTATAATACTGCCCCCTATATACAGGAATATAACTACTATAATGTGGCTCAGGGAAGAAACAGAGTGCTGCACATCACACCTATGGCTGATACTAGTGCCGCTAGGCTAAATAAAAAACACATCAGAATTTTGTGTATGAATTGATCAAGCCATACTGCCCCATGTACCTCGTGCAGGTATCTGATACACATGGGTCCCTACACTAAGTCCACATCGTGCCAGTCAGTGGCCACCAACCCCGCAGGCGTGCACAGTCAGGGAACGGGGGCCATGGGACGGCCCTGCGACCCCCATGCCACAGGACCGCCCTGCGACCCCCATGCCACAGGACCAGACCCACAAACACCACACCAGAACCCGGCCAGCACCGCCGGCGGAGAAGGTCGCCTCCAAACAGCACAAGTCTGGATAAGGTATTACACTCACCATAGCTGCAGCAAACAGAATGGGAAAAACAGGAGGGATTAAAACCATGTGCACTCAGGTGTTTCCTGCTAATTGCGGTCATGTGGGTCTGGTCCTGTGACATTGGGGTTGCAGGGCCGTTCCATGGCCTCCCTTCCCTGCATGTGCACGCTTTGCCGGGTTGGCGGTCGCTGACCGACACGGTGTGGAGTTAGCGTACAGACCCGTGTGGACCAGAGGACCTGCGCGGTGGTACACGGGGCAATATGGCTTGATCAATTCATATACAGACACTCTGGTGTTGATTTTTAATACAGGCCTAGCGGCATTAGTATCAGCCATAGATGGGATGTGCAGCCGTTCCACTCTCTCCAGTTCGTGTCATAACTACTATAATACTGCTCCTATATACAAGAATATAACTACTATAATACTGCCCCCTATATACAGGAATATAACTACTATAATACTGCTCCTATATACAGGAATATAACTACTAGAACACTGCCCCCTATATACAATAATATAACTACTATAATACTACCCCCTATATACAGGAATATAACTACTATAATACTGCTCCTATGCACAGGAATATAACTACTATAATACTGCTCCTATACACAGGAATATAACTACTATAATACTGCTCCTATATACAGGAATATAACTACTATAATACTGCCCCCTATATACAGGAATATAATTACTATAATACTGCTCCTATATACAGGAATATAACTACTATAATACTGCTCCTATATACAGGAATATAACTACTATAATACTGCTCCTATATACAGGAATATAACGACTATATTACTGCTCCTATATACAGGAATATAACTACTATAATACTGCTCCTATATACAGGGATATAACTACTATAATACTGCTCCTATATACAGGAATATAACTACTATAATACTGCTCCTATATACAGGAATATAACTACTATAATACTGCTCCTATATACAGGGATATAACTACTATAATACTGCTCCTATATACAGGAATATACTACTATATTACTGCTCCTATATACAGGAATATAACTACTATAATACTGCCCCCTATATACAGGAATATAATTACTATAATACTGCTCCTATATACAGGAATATAACTACTATAATACTGCTCCTATATACAGGGATATAACTACTATAATACCGCTCCTATATACAGGAATATAACTACTATAATACTGCTCCTATATACAGGAATATAACTACTATAATGTGGTTCAGGGAAGAAACAGAGTGCTGCACCTCACACCTATGGCTGATACTAGTGCCGCTAGGCTAAATAAAAAACACATCAGAATTTTGTGTATGAATTGATCAAGCCATACTGCCCCATGTACCTCGTGCCGGTATCTGATACACATGGGTCCCTACACTAAGTCCACACCGTGCCAGTCAGTGGCCACCAACCCCGCAGGCGTGCACAGCCAGGGAACGGGGGCCATGGGACGGCCCTGCGACCCCCATGCCACAGGACCAGACCCAAAAACACCACACCAGAACCCGGCCAGCACCGCCGGCGGAGAAGGTCGCCCCCAAGCAGCACATTCACATACAGAATTCTGATGTTTTTTATGCAGCCGAGAGGTACTAGTATCAGCCATAGGTGTGAGGTGCAGCACTCTTTTTCTTCCCTGAACCGTATTTTGTTTCTCTCTTTTCTCCGTGTTTTGCACTCCTCCTGGTGAGACCCACATGACCGCAATTAGCAGGAGACACCTGAGTGCTCATGGTTTTAATCCCTCCTGTCTGTCCCATTCTATCTTTGATAGCTATGGTGAGTGCAATACCTTATCCAGACTTGTGCTGTTTGGGGGGAGGCTTCCTCCGCCGGTGGTGCTGGCTGGGTTTTGGTGTGGCATTTTTGGGTCTTGTCCTGTGACATGGGGGTTACAGGGCCGTTCCATGGCCTCCCTTCCCTGACTGTGCACGCCTGCGGGGGTGGTGGTCGCTGACCGGCACAGTGTGGACTTAGTGTAGGGACCCATGTGTATCAGATACCTGCACGAGGTACATGGGGCAGTGTGGCTTGATCAATTCACATACAGAATTCTGATGTTTTTTATGCAGCCGAGAGGTACTAGTATCAGCCATAGGTGTGAGGTGCAGCACTCTTTTTCTTCCCTGAACCGTATTTTGTTTCTCTCTTTTCTCCGTGTTTTGCACTCCTCCTGGTGAGACCCACATGACCGCAATTAGCAGGAGACACCTGAGTGCTCATGGTTTTAATCCCTCCTGTCTGTCCCATTCTATCTTTGATAGCTATGGTGAGTGCAATACCTTATCCAGACTTGTGCTGTTTGGGGGCAGCTTCCTCCGCCGGTGGTGCTGGCTGGGTTTTGGTGTGGCATTTTTGGGTCTGGTCCTGTGACATGGGGGTTACAGGGCCGTTCCATGGCCTCCCTTCCCTGACTGTGCACGCCTGCGGGGGTGGTGGTCGCTGACCGGCACAGTGTGGACTTAGTGTAGGGACCCATGTGTATCAGATACCTGCACGAGGTACATGGGGCAGTGTGGCTTGATCAATTCACATACAGAATTCTGATGTTTTTTATGCAGCCGAGAGGTACTAGTATCAGCCATAGGTGTGAGGTGCAGCACTCTTTTTCTTCCCTGAACCGTATTTTGTTTCTCTCTTTTCTCCGTGTTTTGCACTCCTGCTGGTGAGACCCACATGACCGCAATTAGCAGGAGACACCTGAGTGCTCATGGTTTTAATCCCTCCTGTCTGTCCCATTCTATCTTTGATAGCTATGGTGAGTGCAATACCTTATCCAGACTTGTGCTGTTTGGGGGCAGCTTCCTCCGCCGGTGGTGCTGGCTGGGTTTTGGTGTGGCATTTTTGGGTCTGGTCCTGTGACATGGGGGTTACAGGGCCGTTCCATGGCCTCCCTTCCCTGACTGTGCACGCCTGCGGGGGTGGTGGTCACTGACCGGCACAGTGTGGACTTAGTGTAGGGACCCATGTGTATCAGATACCTGCACGCGGTACATGGGGCAGTGTGGCTTGATCAATTCACATACAGAATTCTGATGTTTTTTATGCAGCCGAGAGGTTCTAGTATCAGCCATAGGTGTGAGGTGCAGCACTCTTTTTCTTCCCTGAACCGTATTTTGTTTCTCTCTTTTCTCCGTGTTTTGCACTCCTCCTGGTGAGACCCACATGACCGCAATTAGCAGGAGACACCTGAGTGCTCATGGTTTTAATCCCTCCTGTCTGTCCCATTCTATCTTTGATAGCTATGGTGAGTGCAATACCTTATCCAGACTTGTGCTGCTTGGGGGCAGCTTCCTCCGCCGGTGGTGCTGGCTGGGTTTTGGTGTGGCATTTTTGGGTCTGGTCCTGTGACATGGGGGTTACAGGGCCGTTCCATGGCCTCCCTTCCCTGACTGTGCACGCCTGCGGGGGTGGTGGTCGCTGACCGGCACAGTGTGGACTTAGTGTAGGGACCCATGTGTATCAGATACCTGCACGAGGTACATGGGGCAGTGTGGCTTGATCAATTCACATACAGAATTCTGATGTTTTTTATGCAGCCGAGAGGTACTAGTATCAGCCATAGGTGTGAGGTGCAGCACTCTTTTTCTTCCCTGAACCATAACTACTATAATACTGCTCCTATATACAGGAATATAACTACTATAATACTGCCCCCTATATACAGGAATATAACTACTATAATACTGCCCCCTATATACAGGAATATAACTACTATATTACTGCTCCTATACAGGAATATAACTACTATAATACTGATAAAGGAACAGAAGTTGGCACTCACCGCTTGGGGTCGTGAATATCCTTTATTAGAAGAACGTGGTACACTCAGCTGGGAAGGGGGAAGGTGGTAGAGGCAGGGAGCGTCACTAGTGCAACGAACATTTTCGCCCTGTGTCGGGCTTCGTCTGGTTGTGAACACATCAGAGGAAGGGGAGGTGCTCTTATAACAATTGAATACAATGCAGATCTTTTTTGCTACAAACATGTTAACAAAAAACACTAAATACATTAAGGCAGCAATACGGTCAAGTCATTTCTCTCATTAAGCCCCAGAGGGCCAACAGCATTCAACTTTGTAATCCATAAAGTTTCTCTCACTAATAAGTTTTTTAACCAGTCGCTGCCATCGTTTGGAGGGTTAACCTTTTCAAGTCCGATATATTTCAGACATTTAGGGTCGTTGGCATGTGTTGTACGAACATGATCTATTAGTCGGGGGACCCCCTTCCCTGTTCTAAGGGAGTAGAGATGCTCTTTGAATCGGACCCATAATGCCCTTTTGGTTTTACCCACGTAAAAACGGAGACAGGGGCAAATGGTGGCGTATACGACATGTGTTGTCTTGCACGTTATCATTTCTTTGATGAAGCACTCCTGGTCTCCCAATCTGATATACGCTTTGGTGAGCAATTGCGGGCAATACTGGCATTGTCCACATTTCTTATTGCCCTTAGGTAGAGAGCGTTGTAACCAGGTCTGTTTACTTTTAGGGGAGGTGGCTTTGAGGGAATCGCCTATAGTTACGTTTTTCCTAAACGTGAGTATCGGCTTTCTCGCAGCTACATCCCTGAGATCAGTGTCTTGTTCCAAAAGGAACCAATGTTTGTAAATTACATTACGGATGAACTGGTTCATGGGCGAATTTTGCAATGCAAATGTGAACCTTTTGCCCATTACATCATAATTATTAGAACGTGTCTGGCTATGTGACTTGCGAAGGGAGGGGCGACTACGGGCTGCAGCTTTTTTATATGCAATGTCTATAATATTTTCTAATAATTATGATGTAATGGGCAAAAGGTTCACATTTGCATTGCAAAATTCGCCCATGAACCAGTTCATCCGTAATGTAATTTACAAACATTGGTTCCGTTTGGAACAAGACACTGATCTCAGGGATGTAGCTGCGAGAAAGCCGATACTCACGTTTAGGAAAAACGTAACTATAGGCGATTCCCTCAAAGCCACCTCCCCTAAAAGTAAACAGACCTGGTTACAACGCTCTCTACCTAAGGGCAATAAGAAATGTGGACAATGCCAGTATTGCCCGCAATTGCTCACCAAAGCGTATATCAGATTGGGAGACCAGGAGTGCTTCATCAAAGAAATGATAACGTGCAAGACAACACATGTCGTATACGCCATCATTTGCCCCTGTCTCCGTTTTTACGTGGGTAAAACCAAAAGGGCATTATGGGTCCGATTCAAAGAGCATCTCTACTCCCTTAGAACAGGGAAGGGGGTCCCCCGACTAATAGATCATGTTCGTACAACACATGCCAACGACCCTAAATGTCTGAAATATATCGGACTTGAAAAGGTTAACCCTCCAAACAATGGCAGCGACTGGTTAAAAAACTTATTAGTGAGAGAAACTTTATGGATTACAAAGTTGAATGCTGTTGGCCCTCTGGGGCTTAATGAGAGAAATGACTTGAACGTACTACTGCCTTAATGTATTTAGTGTTTTTTGTTAACATGTTTGTAGAAAAAAAGATCTGCATTGTATTCAATTGTTATAAGAGCACCTCCCCTTCCTCTGATGTGTTCACAACCAGACGAAGCCCGACACAGGGCGAAAATGTTCGTTGCACTAGTGACGCTCCCTGCCTCTACCACCTTCCCCCTTCCCAGCTGAGTGTACCACGTTCTTCTAATAAAGGATATTCACGGCCCCAAGCGGTGAGTGCCAACTTCTGTTCCTTTATCAGTATTTACACTGTGCGTTTTTCTGCAATTTAGTTGAGCACCTCCAAGGGTCTGTTTTTCAAACGTGGGAGCTACACTGTGCCACTTTTTAGTGGTCCGAGACGCCTGTGTTTTACCTGGTGCCGGCAACCGCTCTCTCTACTCCAGGTCATAACTACTATAATACTGCTCCTATATACAGGAATATAACTACTATAATACTGCTCCTATATACAGGAATATAACTACTATAATACTGCTTCTATATACAGGAATATAACTACTATAATACTGCTCCTATATACAGGAATATAACTACTATAATACTGCTTCTATATACAGGAATATAACTACTATAATACTGCCCCCTATATACAGGAATATAACTACTATAATACTGCCTCCTATATACAGGAATATAACTACTATAATACTGCTCCTATATACAGGAATATAACTACTATAATACTGCTCCTATATACAAGAATATACTACTATAATACTGCTCCTATATACAGGAATATAACTACTATAATACTGCTCCTATATACAGGAATATAACTACTATAATACTGCTCCTATATACAGGAATATAACTACTATAATACTGCTCCTATATACAGGAATATAACTACTATAATACTGCTCCTATATACAGGAATATACTGCTATAATACTACTCCCTATATACAGGAATATAACTACTATAATACTGCCCCCTATATACAGGAATATAACTACTATAATACTGCCTCCTATATACAGGAATATAACTACTATAATACTGCCCCTATATACAGGAATATAACTACTATAATACTGCTCCTATATACAGGGATATAACTACTATAATACTGCCCCCTATATACTGGAATATAACTACTATAATACTGCCCCTACATACAAGGATATAACTACTATAATACTGCCCCTATACACAAGAATATGACTATTATAATCAGTAATCATGAATGAGTGTGTTGGATCAGTGTGACGTGTGTTGTTCCTCTTCCAGTCTCGGCTACGGGGACAGTGAATAATGGATTATGACTTTTACACAAGAACAAGATGTTGCCCTGGATGATATATTCCTATGGCTCTTCCCATGCCAGGCTGTCAGTGATGGAGGACAAACCATCTGTGCTGCTGCCCTAACAAAATAGTATCCAAATTATTGTTGTTCTGGACATTATGTTTAGGAATCAATTTATGGCTGTATTACATTATTCATCTGAAAACCGAGGCCATAATAACCTGTGAAATAGCAGCTTTTCTACTTAGTTATCCTGAACTGCAATCTCTACAAAATGCTCCAGAGCTGCACTCACTATCCTGCTGGTGGGGTCACTGTGTACATACAATACAGATCCTGTACTGATCCTGAGTTACATCCTGTATTATACCCCAGAGCTGCACTCACTATTCTGCTGGTGGGGTCACTGTGTACATACATTACATTACTGATCCTGAGTTACATCCTGTATTATACTCCAGAGCTGCACTCACTATTCTGCTGGTGGGGTCACTGTGTACACACATTACATTACTGATCCTGAGTTACATCCTGTATTATACTCCAGAGCTGCACTCACTATTCTGCTGGTGGGGTCACTGTGTACACACATTACATTACTGATCCTGAGTTACATCCTGTACTGTACTGCAGAGCTTCACTTAGAGAATTCAGATTCAAAGATCATTAAGATCACATATAAAGGCAGACGGATTGTGAGTGCAGCTCTGGAGAATAACACAAGTTGTAAGTAAGTTGACCTGATTAATCATTATGTGACTGAAGTTTAGACCTCTACAGAATAAGGGACCCCCAATAATCCCACATGCTGGCCATGGGATATGATAAAGTATAAAATGAGGCAGTCAGCATCTTTTCATGAAGAATTTGTTGCATATTCTGTGCACGTGCTCGGCCATGTGTAGTCTGGGCTTATAATAAACATGTGGTTGTTTCCTCCTTCAGAGCAACTCTAGACACCAACAATAAATGAAATGACACTATTTCCGGTCACCCTTATTTCTAATCCCTTTAAATCCAAACAATCTCTGTAGAATAAACATTACCAGAGAATTACCACAAGTCAACCAGGATGAAAGGCGATTCCAGAGGAGCAGACTGGAAAGGGTTTATAAAGTATTTATCCAAGAGTCTGAGACTCCACAGAACGAAAGGGAGACCAGTGTCTATGGCCGGAGAAGACTCAGAGCAATGGTGAAACTGCCCATGAAGGATCAGCCGCCATAAAGACTCCAGGAGACAGGGACGGCTTATTATCCAGGAGGCCACCAAACATCTTAGGAGAAGTGCAGGGTCTCCAGCCTCAGCCGAGAGCCACCAAACATCTCAGGAGAAGTGCAGGGTCTCCACCAGCCTCAGCTAAGAGCCACCAAACATCTCAGGAAAAGTGCAAGGTCTCCAGCCTCAGCCGAGAGCCACCAAGCATCTCAGGAGAGGTGCAGGGTCTCCAGCCTCAGCTAAGAGCCACCAAACATCTCAGGAAAAGTGCAAGGTCTCCAGCCTCAGCTAAGTGTCACCAAACATCTCAGGAGAGGTGCAGGGTCTCTGGGTCTCAGCTAAGAGCCACCAAACATCTCAGGAGAGGTGCAGGGTCTCAGCTAAGAGCCACCAAACATCTCAGGAGAACTGCAGGGTCTCCACCAGCCTCAGCTAAGAGCCACCAAACATCTCAGGAGAAGTGCAGGGTCTCCACCAGCCTCAGCTAAGAGTCACCAAACATCTCAGGAGAGGTGCAGGGTCTCTGGGTCTCAGCTAAGAGACACCAAACATCTCAGGAGAAGTGCAAGGTCTCCAGCCTCAGCTAAAGAGCCACCTTTATTACTTCATGACAAGAATGGGTCCACGCAACAGTGGGAGGAAGGAGAAGCTAGGAGAATAGCATAGAGAAGAACAAGGAGAACACTGCAGAGAGGAGCAATATGGAAAGCAAGAAAATAAAGAAAGAAAGGTGCAATGAGAAGATCAGGGGCCAGAGGAAGAACAGAAGCAAGGAGAGGAGAAAGAAGAAAAGCAAGAAGATGATCAAGGAGAGACACAAAGAGGAGAGCAAGCATGGAAAGGACAAAGATCAGAGCAAGGAGAGGGCTAGAAGAGGGGCAGGGAGAAAGGCAAGAAGAGCAGAACAGCAAGGGTAGGTGCGTGGAACCAAGCAAGAAAAGAAATGAGGAAAGGAGCAAGAAGAGAAGAATGGAAAAGAGCAGAGAGAAGATCTGGGAGAGGAACAAGAAGACTGGCATTAGGAAGAGCAAGGAGAGGAGCAAGTGCAAGAGCTCTTCACCTACAGCACATCATCCAGATTCTTCACAAATCTTGTTTTACTCACAGAGGAGAGAAGCTTTACGTACTTCACAGTAAGTCCCACATGGAAATGGTGATGAGATGTTGTCAGGGGAGCTATGATGGCTCATGACTGGTAGTCTATGGAACCGTTCATGTCTATCATGCTGCCCCTTCCCCACTAGAAATATGGACCATTCTCCACACTCTAATTTGGACACTACTATTTACACTTAGGACCCTCAAGGCAAAGTCTGTCTGGTCATCTTCCTATAAGCTGAAGAGTAACTGGATAATAGTGACTGACAATGGACTGGATGGAAGGGTTCAAGGTTGTGGATTGTCCCAGGCAAAGCCCACACCTGGTCATGATGTCCCCTAATTCTACCAACTGTAATCCAACAAGACTAAGGAGACAGGTGGAAGGGTCTGCGGAATCACACTATGTATTATATGTAGTAATAGGAACAATGGAAGACAAGACCTGGCCCTACCGCGAACCACCAGGAAACTCGGCAAGCAAAATCATCCATTCAAGTGAATGTAAAAAAAGAAAAAAATAATAATTTTTCAAATATTCTTTATAAAACTTACATAGCCAAAATAATCCATTATGAATGTCGTCGATGTATCCTAATAAAAATGGCGGCTCGTGAGTTAGTGATGAGATTATTAGTGGCTCCCGCCCATTCAGCCTTCTATAAATACATCATGGCTTCCTCTATATTGTGCCAGCTTATTGGCCTGTGTCTTGACCTCATGTTTTTGAGGCTCCACCCCCAAGGACCCCATTCGGAAAATGTATGTATCATGCAGTATCAGCACATCAGTTCTCAGTGAATGTATAAATAAGGGGTCAACACGTCCGAGTCCTTATACTACTCTCCTACCCGTCTAGTCCTAACAAAAGGCGGTCACATGACATCACTTCCGGTGGAACATGATGGGTCTCCATGATGGATAGGTTAGGGAGTGAATCCACAGATTAACACTATATACACTTAGGGTTACAATCTATAGTATTGGACTATAGTCACCCATCGGCATGTACAACAAATCGAGGAGTCAGCTTTGGTGATGTCATCATTTATGATGTCACTGGCCGTTACCTTACAGTCCGGGTCGGGGAAGAAACCCTTTTGATAAAGCATATTTAACTTATCCTCAGTCGACCCTGGGAGGCACCAGCTGTAGCCATCTGTATACAGAGAGGATGACTAGGATTACCGCTAAGCCAGTAGACACCACTATATTAGGCTACGCTGGCAAATTTTCAAAGCCAAGGAACACAAATGTACACAGCAGAATTTATTTGCGGTTTGTGATTTTCTTTTATCGAGCTTATTGGTCTCCTTGGGGAGAACGCTGATCTGGTGTAAGGAAACCTATAGGCAGAGAGGTGTTACCTGGGAAAAAGTAGGGGAGGGGAGGTAATGGTAGTTTTGGGGAGTCTTCTTTAACATGCAAATATATGCAAGATACAGACTGCATGACACCGACTGCAAGATATACTGACTGCATGATACTGACTTAGAATAGTCTACAAACTATATTTTACATGATGTTAAAAAGTCATAGTGCTGCCATCTAGAGGTCATAAGTGGCGCTGCTTTTTTTTTTTTTTAATTATTAGAATTCTTTTTCAGGACTTTTTTCACTGTAATCATGTTTCCAGGCAGGCCCCATCACAGTTACTATTTTTCGTCTTTTACTATCCTTTCTTTCAGTAACCGTTCATGTTGCGGGCAGGTAGTGCACTGGACGTGTGATATAATTGCTGTGAAGTGTCTTCTATTCTGGAGGAGCTATAAAGGTTGGGTAGCGGCGCTGGGCTCGGGGAGCAGTGCTGGGCAGGGGAGCGGCGCTGGGCTGTGGGAGTGGAGCTGGGCTCGGGGAGCGGCGGTGGGCAGGGGAGCGGCGCTGGGCTCGGGGAGTGGAGCTGGGCCCGGGGAGTGGAGCTGAACTCGGGGAGCAGCGCTGGGCTCGGGGAGTGGAGCTGAACTCGGGGAGCAGCGCTGGGCTCGGGGAGTGGAGCTGAACTCGGGGAGCAGCGCCGGGCTGGGGAGTGCTGCTGGGCTGGGGAGCGGTGGGGAGCAGTGCTGGGCTCGGGGCTGAGTACAATTAGCCAATTAGCGGGCTGCAGGCACAACATTTGAGTGAACATTGTGAAGGCGGCCACACTAGCCATGGGGCCGGCCGCAGCAGCTCTTTTATTATAACCTTTACAGCGGCACGCTTTCCTCAGCTGGAATCTCAATGTCTCGGCTATTATCCTATTCACACTGGAGGCCCCGACTTGTGCTGTAATAATAGACATAGCTGAGATTCCTGCACAAGTGACGCTCCTGGCATCTTAAGAGCCTTATATTTACCAGAGAATATGAGGAGTGCCGTATATATCGGCCATCCACGAGTGGGGGAGGGGGGGACCAGAATGGATGTGCCAGTGCACAAGGTCTATTCTGTGTGGGACGCGCTACATCATATTTACTCTCCAATCACTTAAAGTGTATCTGCCACTTAAAAAAAAAAAAAAACTTTCCACATGTCAAAAGTTTCGATTGGTCGGGGTCTGAGTTTTCAGCCCCTGACTAATTGCTAGAACCAGTATTCCCTGCCCCTGCTCTCTGTGCACACAACTGAGATGGTCCCATAGACTCAGACTGGGAGAGTAACCTGGTCACATGGCACCAAAATGGGAGAGGACCAGCCTAGTGTCCTCTACAGCAGGGATGGGGAACAGCCTCTCCTTCAGCTATTGCAAAACTACAATTCCCATCATGCCTGAACAGCCAAAAGCTGTCCAGGCATGATGGGAATTGTAGTTTTTCAACAGCAGGAGGGTCGAAGGTTCCCAATCCCTGCTCTGGACGATGAGGTCTAACCCCTCGGACCCCAACCAACCAAAGACACTATACTACTATATTCCTGTAATACATCTACGATAACAAAGCTATTTTCCAAATACTCTTTACTAAAAATCTTCTGATATTTGTGTGTACAGTTCCAATGCAAATCTATGCATGGCCATGGTGATAGACTACAAACCCTATGTAGTCTGATGCTGCAGTTTCCTTCATTGGAAAATGCTTTTTCTACATGTCAGATGGACAGGGGTGTAGCTGGGGGGGAGGGGGTAGTTTGGGAAATTGTTGCATGTACTGGGTAACAAATAAGGTGCTAAAACAAACCACTGGCCAGGGTATTAGGATACAGGGGGCGAAGCAGCTGCCCCCAGACCCTGGGGGTTGAGCGTCACACCAGAGAGACCCCAGTATTATACTTGGAAGGTGGGACCCTGTTACAGGTTTTTGTATTAGCACCTAGAACTTTGGACTTGACAAAGCGATGCGGCACCCATACCATCTATCCCTCCCTGTGATGTCAAGTGAGTAAATCCACATAAGACGTTGCAGTCGGTGAGTGCCTGGATTCTTTTCTCCTTTATGTCATATCTATAGAGATATCGAGGTAAAAGTCACTCCAGAACCTCAGTGCCCAAAGCCCACAGGAGCCTAGAAGCCTCTGCAGCACCAGAAAGACACCAATACAATACATGGTACCTAGTAGGTGGAGCTTTAAGCCCCACCCCTGAGGAAACCCTAAAGAAGGCATCTTTCTAAATATTCTAGAACTTTTCTGAAGCCTGGAAATGTATTCTCATCTACTCATATTAACAGGATGACCTTCATAATTTCCACCCGGGGAATGCTGAATTCCTGATCATCCGACCACAGCGATATATGACCTCCCCTCGGCAAAGAACATAGTAGAATGCAGTAACACAAAAGTAAAACAAATGATAAAATCAATAGAACCGCAAGAACTGCCTGCCAGGATGTGGATATGATAAGCCCAGAAATCAGTGACCCCCACAGCACGCCGGCCTTCAAGGACCCTCAGACACCGACCGAGACTCTTCACTCCTGAGACCTGAAATGCATCAGCGTGCTGCGCTCGCTCTATTGATGCTTTTCATGGCTTTCAGTAAAGAGAATGCTTTATTATTCAGAGTCTGTGCTGACATTGTGCGCCCAGGCATTCTGCCTCAAATGTGGAGACAAAGCAATTTTTATGTAACCGTAGGTGGAAAAATGTTATCTGCAGCATGAAGGACACGAAGAACCATTCAGGAACAGCCCATAGGATTTCTTTACTAGACATTGTATGTATCTGTAGTCAGGACCAAGGAAAGGAACAAGATGGAAAACTGCACTGAGTATAACCATGGAAGGGTCCAATACCCAGGACCTGGAAAGTCACCATGGCCGATGGAAAGAGACTCCAGGGTGTTATGAGGAGAGACGGGCCGCCATATACTTATTATTCATCCTCGGAGCTATTTCTGTGCTGTTATAAATCCTCATGCTAATTAGGTGTATTGGGCCCCCAAGCTGGCCAGTCCCCTCCAATGAACATCAGTGGGGCAGCTCGGCCAGGGCAGACCAGTGCAGTGAGATGGTAGTCCCGCCCCCAGTGCACCAAAACGCCTCATTAGCATTAAACTGCTAATAGGACGGAAACGGCGCAGAGGATGAAGGTAAGAAACCTCCCTTCATCACTTGTGCCCCGAGCCCTATAGGGACAAATCAACGGGTTAGATTCTTCTTTTTCCTTTAAAGGGGAACTATCAGCAGGTTAGATAAATCTAACTGGCTTATATGTCCCCATTGCCCATGGAGCGCCGAAGAAGAAGATATGTGTCTTATAGTATATCTCTTACCTTAATCCTCAGCGCCGCTCCGGTCGAGTAAGACCTTTAGGAGCAGTGCCCACCCCCAGAGCACCGATCCACCTCTTTCTAATAATAATCAATGGAGCAGGTCGGCCAAGGAAGGGCCGCATCATCGCTGTTAGGGTGGGCATTGCTCCTAACGGTCTCACTGGACCGCAGAGCAAACTACTAACTGAACCGGAACGGAGCCAAGGATAAGTCCCCAGTGCTGTAGGGACATATCAGCAGGTTAGATTCACCTTACCTGCTGATAGTTCCCCTTTAAGGCTATGTTACGGCCTAGGACAACAAAGTGGGACACCCTTAGCAACAAGATGATCAGACCAGATCTCCTTGGCCCTCCGAAGCCCAGGTCATCAGTACTTGGTGGTACAACACATAACCTCCGTTACAGATGAGTCAATGTGCCGGTCTAACCTGAAGAGGGTGAAGTGCTTATACAGCTGCCTTCGCTCTCCCGAAGGTCGGACCCCCATCTATCGACTATTGACCATCAAAGTTATAGCCCAGGGGACCCCTTTAATCCAATACTGTCACTGACTGATTCCGCCATATACACAGTGAGCAGCAATATAACTGTACGTAGTCTCCGCTATCAAATCTGCTGACATTTCCGCTCCTTTCCTTATGGTGATAACGTTCTCTATCGAGTCCATAAAACGTCTTTCCCTCGTATCACCATTAAGTCCTGACCCACTTAGATCGCTCTGTAAATGGGAGTTTTATGCTCGGCCTCCCACTACATCCCTACTCGCAGTTTAGGGTTTTTTGTTTGTTTGTTTTTTAAAGCAAAATAAATTTTTAACTGACGGCCATAAAAGCCGAGGTTCTGCCGGGTCACCAGCAAACACGGCCATAAATTCACTGCGGCTTCTCTATACCGGATTGGGGATGGTTTGACCTCTCGGTTTCCTCCTTCGTCAGCAGATCTCTGTACATCCGCTCCTCACACGGGATCCCGCAGAGGTCAATATCACAGGCGGGTGACTATGCTCCAGGCACTTGTGTTCACTGGCACAGTATAGTCTCTATATTATAGTGGACGTTCTCTATACATCACAGGCAGGTGACTATGCGCCATGTACTTGTGTTCACTGGCACGGTATAGTCTCTATATTATAGCAGATGGTGGACGTCCTCTCTACATCACAGGCAGGTGACTATGCTCCAGGCACTTCTGTTCACTGTCACGGTATAGTCTCTATATTATAGCAGATGGTGGACGTTCTCTCTACATCACAGGCAGGTGACTATGCGCCATGTACTTGTGTCCACTGGCACAGTATAGTCTCTATTATAGTGGACGTTCCCTATACATCACAGGCAGGTGACTATGCTCCATGCACTTGTGTTCACTGGCACAGTATAGTCTCTATTATAGTGGACGTTCTCTCTACATCACAGGCAGGTGACTATGCTCCAGGCACTTGTGTTCACTGGCACAGTATGGTCTCTACATTATAGCAGATGGTGGACGTTCTCTCTACATCACAGGCAGGTGACTATGCTCCATGCACTTGTGTTCACTGGCACAGTATAGTCTCTATATTATAGTGGACGTTCTCTATACATCACAGGCAGGTGACTATGCGCCATGTACTTGTGTTCACTGGCACGGTATAGTCTCTATATTATAGCAGATGGTGGACGTTCTCTTTACATCACAGGCAGGTGACTATGCTCCAGGCACTTGTGTTCACTGGCACGGTATGGTCTCTACATTATAGTGGACGGTGGACGTTCTCTCTACACCACAGCTTTTCTGAGGTCTGTACATCAAATGTCAGACTCCACACCTGGCCAACTTGAGGTGTTCATGTCTTACATGGACGGCCGTTCATCCATTGATGTGTGATTGGTGGAGGTCCCACCTATGATCCCCCTACAAATACTGAGAACAGGGGAGGTGGGGTGGGGGTCTCCCGTGTTCTCCCATGGAGCAGGGCTCCACCACTGTTGGTCCATTCGGGCTCTATGGGAGAGAAGAAGCCAGCAGAGTACCGTGCCAATTCTATGGGTCCTCCAGCAGTTTCGTACACTGCTCACTTCAGCAATAGAGCGCGAAGATGACGGGATTCCAAGCTGCACTCCGGCCATCTGAATGAAATGATAGGTACCTAAACAGGGGCACTCAGAGCTCATTCCTGGAGTCGGAATCGGTCCCACTAGGTGGACCCCAACCAGTTGCCTATCCTGTGGCCGGACAGTGAAGCACTCACAAGTTGAGTAGTCTCTATATAACATCCCCCGGGCAGCATACCCTGGTCACCAGCTCAGCAGCTTGCAGAGCGTCTCACCCATCAATTGGTTCAAGCATCATAGCATGTAATGTTCTCGTTCTTTCCTTTGACCTCTACGATGATGCCGCCAGTATTGGGCCACCTCAACTTACCTCCTGGTCTGACGGATCTGAGGTTCCACTAATGGATTCAAACCAAAAAAAACATACATCCCAATAACCATTGTGTCCCGGGGGTTTCTTCTGACTTCTTACATTTTGAGTAATTTTTCTGATAAACTGCTTCCTGGGATGGTCTCGCTTGGTCCTATAGTCAACCATCAGACCACCATACACATCCAACAGAACAATTATATAAGTGTGACTGGTGGAAGAAACCATTACCACCTTGGATACAAGAGAAGAATGGAGAAGACCTACAGTGACAGAACAAAGAGGAACCGGAAGAAGAAAGAGTTCTGATGAGAAGGACGATAACCTTGGGGGCAAAGACGACGTCGGAAAAGACAATGTTTTTGGGTCAATGATTAAGTACAAGGATCAATGAACCAATGTGAACAAGGATGAAATGTGATAAAAACAATGGCCGATGGTCACAGCAAATTATGGGAAGACCCAACTCAGCAGAAAAGATGGAAGAGCTACAGTAGGAAGAATTAAAGGGGAGCGACAATCAAGAAGGTAGATGGAGACCACCAACCAGATGCATGGGAAAACTTTTCTTTCAGAGCAACTAATGCCAGAAAGTTATACAGATTTGTAATTTGCTTCTATTAAAATATCTCCAGTCTTCCAGTACTTATCAGCTGCTGTATGTCCTGCAGGAAGTGATGTATTCTTTCCAGTCTGACACAGTGCTCTCTGCTGCCACCTCTGTCCATGTCAGGAAGTGTCCAGAGCAGGAGAGGTTTTCTATGGGGATTTGCTGCTGCTCTGGACAGAAGTGGCAGCAGAGAGCACTGTGTCAGACTGTAGAGAATACACCACTTCCGGCAGGACATACAGCAGCTGATAAGTACTGAAAGACTGAAGATTTTTAAAATTTAATTAATTACGAATCTATATAACTTTCTGACAACAGTGAAAGAAAATAATTTTTGCCGGAGAACCCCTTTAAGCCAGGCTCTACCATTTATGAACTTCATTGTGGCATTGCATTTTCTCCAAATGGTTAATTTTTTTCGATTTTATCCTCGATTTGATGTAATTTTTCGTATCTTTTACAGACGCGCTCTTGGCAGCCGGGGAACAAGGGGGAAAATGCATTTACCATGTGTTTATTTTTCTGGTGTTAGAAAATCAGGACAATTGTTTTCGTAGCTCTTCATAAGATTCCCGTGTTTTCTGGAGAAACAAAGTGTCTCGGGAGGCCGGAACGAAGGTTTAGTGTGACACATAATAATGTGCTAATGGTGTACACAACCGCCAAGTGTGTACACTCAGGGGGATCATGGCCGCCTCTCATGCAGGGACATTGATGCGGGTTATACGCTCACCTGCATCCTCACCAGTGCCAATATGGAAGAGAGGAAACGGGAAAAGACACATCATAAAAAGAACTCTATGCATCAGTATTATAAGAGATATATATAGGGAGCAGTAGTATAGTAGTTATATTCCTGTATATAGGAGCAGTATTATAGTAGTTATATCCCTGTATATAGGATCAGTATTATAGTAGTTATATTCCTGTATATAGGAGCAGTATAATACTAGTTATATTCCTGTATATAGGGAGCAGTATTATAGTAGTTATATTCCTGTATATAGCAGTATTATAGTAGTTATATCCCTGTATATAGGGAGCAGTATTATAGTAGTTATATCCCTGTATATAGGAGCAGTATTATAGTAGTTATATCCTTGTATATAGGGGGCAGTATTATAGTAGTTATATTCCTGTATATAGGAGCAGTATTATAGTAGTTATATTCCTGTAAATAGGAGCAGTATTATAGTAGTTATATTCCTGTATATAGCAGTATTATAGTAGTTATATCCCTGTATATAGGGAGCAGTATTATAGTAGTTATATCCCTGTATATAGGAGCAGTATTATAGTAGTTATATCCCTGTATATAGGATCAGTATTATAGTAGTTATATTCCTGTATATAGGAGCAGTATTATAGTAGCTATATTCCTGTATATAGGAGCAGTATTATAGTAGTTATATTCTTGTATATAGGAGGAGCAGTATTATAGTAGTTATATTCCTGTATATAGGAGCAGTATTATAGTAGTTATATCCCTGTATATAGGAGGAGCAGTATTATAGTAGTTATATCCCTGTATATAGGGGGCAGTATTATAGTAGTTATATTCTTGTATATAGGAGCAGTATTGTAGTAGTTATATTCCTGTATATAGGAGCAGTATTATAGTAGTTATATTCCTGTATAGAGGGGGCAGTATTATAGTAGTTATATTCCTGTATATAGGAGCAGTATTATAGTAGTTATATTCCTGTATATAGGGAGCAGTATTATAGTAGTTATATTCCTGTATATAGGAGCAGTATTATAGTAGTTATATTCCTGTATATAGGAGCAGTATTATAGCAGTTATATTCTTGTATATAGGAGCAGTATTATAGTAGTTATATTCCTGTATATAGGAGCAGTATTATAGTAGTTATATCCCTGTATATAGGGGGCAGTATTATAGTAGCTATATTCCTGTATATAGGAGCAGTATTATAGTAGTTATATTCCTGTATATAGGAGCAGTATTATAGTAGTTATATTCCTGTATATAGGAGCAGTATTATAGTAGTTATATCCCTGTATATAGGGGGCAGTATTATAGTAGCTATATTCCTGTATATAGGAGCAGTATTATAGTAGTTATATTCCTGTATATAGGAGCAGTATTATAGTAGTTATATTCCTGTATATAGGAGCAGTATTATAGTAGTTATATCCCTGTATATAGGAGCAGTATTATAGTAGTTATATTCCTGTATATAGGAGCAGTATTATAGTAGTTATATTCCTGTATATAGGAGCAGTATTATAGTAGTTATATTCCTGTATATAGGAGCAGTATTATAGTAGTTATATTCCTGTATATAGGGGGCAGTATTATAGTAGTTATATTCTTGTATATAGGAGCAGTATTATAGTAGTTATATTCTTGTATATAGGAGGCAGTATTATAGTAGTAGCTCTGTATCGGTATAGATCATGTAGTATGTATATTGTATTGTTATGAGTGCTATGTGTGAATACATCGCTTAGGTTTCCTATGTAGAGAATTTTGTGGGGTCAATGAGCAGTATTGGGTAGATTATTTATGAGTGTATCTTGGACCGTGTAACTAGAGACAGATATATACAGTGGCGCGCCAGGCTGGCAATGACTGCAGGGCAAGATGGAAAAGGGAGAAACCAGGAATGTTCTGAATGTGGAGAGTAAACAGTGGTGGGAATATTCCTGCCCCGCTCTGTCCTAGATCCCCTCCAGTCTATGACACCTATACGGCCCCATACAGACTGGCAGCACAGGCCGGATGTTACCTGCAGGATGGTGGAGGAGATACCAGGATTTCTATTGCATTCTGGGTAATAAGGAGGATTTTAAAGCGAAGACCATTAAAATGGATTTCTGAAAGTTCTATCCAGATCTATGACCCCAAGATATATATCTCACAAGGGCCAGGTTTGGATGTTCCGTATATATAATAGTCCTAGCTTCAGGCTCTTCTTATCTTATTCACCCCTGACATGAAGTTGTGCAGTTCTCCTTGTCATTGTGGGTCCCCCCCCCCCCCGACTCCTCCCTATCATCCTCTGCTGTCTTAGTGGGCTTGCCTCTGACCTCTAGTCCCGCCCCCTTAGTGATGTCACCACCTCTGACCAGCCTGTAAAGTCTACACAACCATCTCCCGGTCATATACACAGATGATATAGATCTTTATCGGGACATTTAAGGATAAGGATGTCTTGTGCTGAACAATGCCACAGGCAGAGGAGGGGGCAGGAAATAAATGCAGCAGGTGCTGCAACCTCACTGATTATACAATAATCTGCAGTAAAATGTGAGATGTTCTGCAGCAAGAGTGGGTGGGATACTGGCAGAAGTGCTGTAGGAGAGGAGTAAGCAGGGTGGGAGGGCTGTGATGAAGAGCTGAGGGAAAGCAGTGTATTCTGGGAACTGTAATATTGAGCAGCTGCTCCACCAGGAACTACAACCAGGAATCGAGAACTAACACACCGAAAACACATGAATTTTTGGTGGTTTCAGACCTGGGGTGGACTGGTAACTAAACTTTCTCTCTATATTTTTGGAGTATCCCTTTAACATAGAACCTCATAGGAACGTACTGTCACTTTTGTGGTGACGGGATATGGATACATTGTAGCCTAAGGAAGAAATGTAACTTAGAAGCTTCATAGATGGAGTATAAGCAGAGATAGCTGGGAGTTGTAGTACTCTAAATATACAGAAGGCGACTTTCCCATCAGTATCTTTCCTCCATGACAGAAGGATTGGGGGGGGGGGGGGGGGGGGGGTACATGTGCGGAGGGTCTATGGGATTTAGGAAGAATCTATAGATAAAAGGGAAGGAGTGGTGGGAGGGGGAGGGGGTCTCAGCGTGAAATGTGGCTCCGAATAGCAGAGCTATAAATATGAAACAGTGAAACAGCTGCCAGGAAATATGAGGGATAAAGCCACACGGCAGGCGCACTATATACTATAATATATATATATATATATATATATATATATATATATATATATATGCTATCGGGTCAACAACAGTCTGCACAGAGGAGGGCGACCATGACGGAAAACATCAAAGGTAGGGGGGATCTCTGACTCTAGAGCCCGTTCACACCAGAACCAGATAGGGAGTAACCCACCAGCAGCACTCCCCACCAAGGACACGGCCAAAGTATAGATAGGGAATAACACCGGCCATACTATAGGGACACCGGCCATATTATAGATAGGGAATAACACCGGCCATAGTATAGGGACACCAGCCATATTATAGATAGGGAATAACACCGGCCATAGTATAGATCGGGAATAACACCGGCCATAGTATAGGGACACCAGCCATATTATAGATAGGTAATAACACCGGCCATAGTATAGGGACACCAGCCATATTATAGATAGGGAATAACACCGGCCATAGTATAGGGACACCAGCCATATTATAGATAGGGAATAACACCGGCCATAGTATAGATCGGGAATAACACCGGCCATAGTATAGGGACACCAGCCATATTATAGATAGGTAATAACACCGGCCATAGTATAGATAGGGAATAACACCGGCCATAGTATAGGGACACCAGCCATATTATAGATAGGTAATAACACCGGCCATAGTATAGATAGGGAATAACACCGGCCATAGTATAGGGACACCAGCCATATTATAGATAGGGAATCTAACACCGGCCATAGTATAGGGACACCAGCCATATTATAGATAGGTAATAACACCGGCCATAGTATAGATAGGGAATAACACCGGCCATAGTATAGGGACACCAGCCATATTATAGATAGGGAATCTAACACCGGCCATAGTATAGGGACACCAGCCATATTATAGATAGGTAATAACACCGGCCATAGTATAGATAGGGAATAACACCGGCCATAGTATAGATAGGGAATAACACCGGCCATAGTATAGGGACACCAGCCATATTATAGATAGGGAATAACACCGGCCATAGTATAGATAGGGAATAACACCGGCCATAGTATAGATAGGGAATAACACCGGCCATAGTATAGATAGGGAATAACACCGGCCATAGTATAGATCGGGAATAACACCGGCCATAGTATAGGGACACCAGCCATATTATAGATAGGTAATAACACCGGCCATAGTATAGGGACACCAGCCATAATATAGATAGGGAATAACACCGGCCATAATATAGATAGGGAATAACACCGGCCATATTATAGATAGGGAATCTAACACCGGCCATAGTATAGACAGGGAATAACACCCCAGCAGCAGATCTGCCAGCATGACCTAATATTAGTAGTGATCACTCCCTACAAATCTGATCAGACGCCAAGAGACCCGCCCTGTAATAACCAACAGCCCCGCTCCGAGATTACAGCTCCCTTAACCCCTCACATGCCAGCAATGTCTCCAGGAACTGTAGGGGTATTCAGGGGATTGGGGTGTCCCCCAATATATAGGACATCCGGAGGTCCTGATGCTGACATCGTCCTTATTGGCCTGTGCACATGCATGTATTGTATAAGTGGATGTATATCTGTGTATATATTAATGTATGTGTGTGTGTAGTATATATATGTGTGTGTGTAGTTACACATATATATTATATATATATATATATATATATATATATATATATATATGTGTATTTGTATATGTGTGTGTGTATATACTAGTATAGGACTCTACTAGTGTATATGTAAATGTGTATATCTATGTATGCGCATATATATATATATATATATATATATATATATATATATATATAAAAATATATATATATAGGTGTATATTAGTATAGGACTGTCTCAGTGTATATATATATATATATATATATATATACACACATGTGTATGTATACTAGTATAGGAATGTATCAGTGTATATGTATGTTGTGTTAGAGCAAGGGGCCCAGGATCCCATCCCTCGGCCGCTCTGGGTCGGACACACAGACATGAGGTTGGTGGTCGGGGAGGCAGCGGCTTACTGTGAACTTGGTGTAGAGCTGGTAGGTGAGCAGCGGGTTGGGGAGCTCCCGGAAGTACAGCTTGCAGAGTGACCCCACACAGTGAATGTCCTGGAGGTAGACTTCTCTGGTCAGGTCCGGACACTGATCCGAGCCAAACTCCTGCCTGCAAAAACACAGAGCAATGCATGATGGGGACATGTATCACACATCCTAGGCTTAGATACATCTGAAAGTATGACACATCCTAGGCTTAGATACAACAGACAGTATCTCACATCCTAGGCTTAGATATATCAGACAGTATGACACATCCTAGGCTTAGATACATCAGACAGTGTATGGCACATCCTAGGCTTAGATAGATCAGACAGTGTATGGCACATCCTAGGCTTAGATACATCAGACAGTGTATGGCACATCCTAGGCTTAGATAGATCAGACAGTATGACACATCCTAGGCTTAGATACATCAACCCTGCAGACAGCATTATACATGATGGAATTAGATACACCACTGAGGCCAGTACCACATAGCATAAGCTTGGATAATATAGGCTTAGATGTGTAGTTCAGCAGAGTGTATCACACATTGATACTCCTAGACATACCAGCTCAATGGACAAGTATCACACATGTTACATTAAGATACAGTGGCTTAACAGACGGTATAAATGCTTAGATACAAAAGGTTCAGCAGACAGTACCACAGGACAGATACACTGTAGCTACATTAGATCAGTAGACTGTATCACATGCAACAGGATTAGATACAAAGCTATTAAACATAATAGGCTTAGATACACAGTGCCACACACTATAGGCTGAGCAGAGAGCATAGATTCAGCTGTTTTGTAGACTATATCACACATGATAGTCTTAGATACACCAGCTTATCAGACTGTATCACACAGGATAGGCTTAGATACACTCCCTGCTTCTGAAGGGTATCTTATAATGAGCCCAGTAAGGATACATGCTGGGGGTTGTAGTGCCTGTGATGCGGACATAAGTCTCCTGTACCCTCTCCGTCATTTTCATGTAATTTTCCAGGATTTTTCCCTAGATAATTATCGGCTATTAATAATTAGCAGTAATCTCATTAATGGGCCGAGGGGGGCGCCGGTCAGCTCCTCTGTGAGACAACCCAATTATTACACCGACCCAATTATTACACCGCCCTATAGCACGGCGACCCAATTATTACACCGCCCTATAACACGGCGACCCAATTATTACACCGCCCTATAACACGGCGACCCACATAGCAGGATAGACAGTCTCCGCACTCGCTCCGCAGACAGGGGAAAGTTTTTGCCTTTTTCAGTCTCTTTTATGCTGAGGACCACATGATAGCTCCTCCGGCACCGGCTGGAAACCATCAGCAAGTTCTCAGACCCATCATCCTTATCACCTGTGTGCGGCACATGACGCGCCCTGCTGTATCCATACAGGGTCAGGAGCCAAAGCCTGATCAGCTGATCGCTCCGGGTCACCTGTTTACCCCTCCATACCAACAGTCCCGGGGGTTACCCCTCCATACCAACAGTCCCGGGGGTTACACCTCCATCCTGACAGTCCCCGGGGTTACCCCTCCATACTGACAGAGTCCGGGGTTACCCCTCCATCCCGACAGAGTCCGGGGTTACCCCTCCATACTGACAGTCCCGGGGGTTACCCCTCCATACTGACAGTTCCCGGGGTTACCCCTCCATCCCGACAGTCCCCGGGGTTACCCCTCCATACTGACAGTCCCCAGGGTTACCCCTCCATACTGACAGTTCCCGGGGTTACCCCTCCATACTGACAGTCCCCGGGGTTACCCCTCCATACTGACAGTCCCCAGGGTTACCCCTCCATACTGAAAGTCCCCGGGGTTACGCCTCCATACTAACAGTGTCCGGGGTTACCCCTCCATACTGACTGTCCTCGGGGTTACCCCTCCATACTGACAGTCCCCAGGGTTACCCCTCCATACTGACTGTCCTCGGGGTTACCCCTCCATACCGACAGTCCTCGGAGTTACCCCTCCATACCGACAGTCCCGGGGGTTACCCCTCCATACTGACAGTGTCCGGGGTTACCCCTCCATACTGACAGTGTCCGGGGTTACCCCTCCATACTGACAGTGTCCGGGGTTACCCCTCCATACTGACAGTGTCCGGGGTTACCCCTCCATACTGACAGTGTCCGGGGTTACCCCTCCATACTGACAGTGTCCGGGGTTACCCCTCCATACTGACAGTGTCCATCACCGCTGGGTTACAGCAGCACAGGGTTACACTGCATTATTACAGACTAGAAGCAGCCACTGTGCGGCACTGTGCAGACTGATCTCGGGCAGTGTGCTGGGTGCCGCTCAGGCGCCTTATATCCATCACAGATCTACTTTACTACTACACCAAAAGAATTTAAAAAGTTGCTGAACTGCAATACCCCCATTCACCACTTTACAGATGATGATTTATTCCATATAGATCAACACAACAGCGCCACCCTTCATTTTTCTTCTGCAAGCCCCGCAGATTGTTCTCCATCCAGGTGTAACAGGTCAGTAATAAGAAGTGCGGCCCTTACCTTAGTTTCTGTATATTAGATGTAACTCCTGATAGGCGGTAGATACCATCCACAACCCCGTACTCCTCAATGAACTCTGCGCAGCTCTTCAACACAAGGGGAACTAAGGAAGAGAAGGGAAGATGTTACCCGGACGGTCCGTCATCTTCATACATTACTATTGCATAAATAACCATACAATGAATCTGAGGTAAACATGACGTCTGTGTCCGGATGCAGCAGAGCTGAGATATTCAGCTGCTCTCATACACGGACTCTGGATCAATCATTTATTGATGAGCGCAGATTATCTGCAACAATGTATCAGTGCAGGCGACATGTATCAGACAGATTGGATACAATGGTAACAAACGCAGCAGGTTTCACAGTCTCTGAATGTAAATCAGACTGATCGCATTCATTGTCAGGAGAAATTGAAGGTACATTAGAAAGCTGCAAGTACTGGTGACAGGAATATCCCAGCATACACCTGACATGACAGGCGGTGGGGTCAGTGGTAACAGCTCTGGCAGCACGCCCTGGTCCACTCCTCACCGATGACACAGTCTTTACAATACATGTCAGCAGATACTTCTGCGTTCCTGGGTCGCAGTCCTCCTCCGTCCGCCCTCCATACACTCACCACCTGCTCTCCAGCTAGCTTCAGCACTAGGGTCCTGGACATGAATCCCACCTGGGTCATATCTGGAATTGGTTTCCTCCAGTTCCGGCCAATAACCTAGTAACTTACTGCCAGGTAATCCGGTTCAGCCTCTCTGACATTACAACAGCCTCCACTATACTGGGAAGGGTCTGGACGTTGGACTATAACTCTCTAATGTACCTTACATATGGACGTCCCATTCCAGAAACATGGCATTGACGGACTGTACCCCTTCTCCATCAACAGCCCCCACTGCCCTAAATTGGGATGATTGATCATGACCCTAATCCACACTCTTTCTAGGACGTCTCATTCCAGAACCATTGGCTTTACGATGAGTTAACGGCCATTACCGACCCCATCCACTCATGATCATCTATACCAGCCTTTACTCCACAAGACTTCATGGTACAGCAAGGACTCAACATGAAGAACAACTCTCAATTGTTATTCATCCTCCATCAAATCAGCAATTCCTCCATCCATCCGCTCCTTGTACAGTATACCCCCCCTCCTTGTACAGTATATCCCCCTTTCCTCCATCCATCCCCTCCTTGTATATCCCCCTTCCCTTCCCTCCATCCCCTCCCTGTATACCCCCCTCCCCTCCATCCATCCCCTCCTTGTATATCCCCCTTCCCTCCATCCATCCCCTCCTTGTATATCCCCCTTCCCTCCATCCATCCCCTCCTTGTATATCCCCCTTCCCTCCATCCATCCCCTCCTTGTATATCCCCCTTCCCTCCATCCATCCCCTCCTTGTATATCCCCCTTCCCTCCATCCATCCCCTCCTTGTATACCCCCCTTCCCTCCATCCATCCCCTCCTTGTATATCCCCCTTCCCTCCATCCCATCCTTGGTTGATCTGGATGGAACAATCCATTGTTAGAGAATCCAATGGTGGAGATATGTAAACCCTCCTAAATCTCATCATCTAGATGTACACAAGTCATATATGGTTCCAGACGGGCTCCAGTGGTGATCCAGGTGGGATTGGTGAAACCTCTAATGCAGGGGTAAGGAACCATGGCTCTCCAGGCATGATGGGAGGTGTGGTTTTGCAACATCTGGAGAGCCCAGGTTCCTTACCCCTGTTCAAATGTGTATAGGGCCCTGATGGAAAGACTTGTATTACCTCCACGTTGGGCAAGAAAATGAAGGGAGTAGAAGCAAAAAGTTCCTTGGGTTGTAATTACTGTTGAGCAGACTTGTTGAACTGTTGAGTTTCGGCAATGTTCTCTTCACCGGAACGTTCTCTGATTACTGGCGTTAGAAGAAGTTGAATGTCGCCCTAGGGCTGCAAGGAGAAGGTGGATGCGGCCTATGGTCTATGGCTGGACCTGTTCCTGGCAGCTCTAGGGCTACATCAAATTTCTCGAGCCACCAAGAGCCAAATGCAGAGGGTTCAGATTCAGAGAACGTTGCCGAAACCGAACAGCTGGGCAAGTCCGCTCAACACTAATCTTACTTCAGGAACCTAGAAGTTTCCACCACCTCCATAATGGGGTCAGGAGGTTCTGCTCTGCTGAGAAGAGGTGGAGAAGTGGTCATGGTCATCTGTCTCCATAACCCTCCAGGGGGGAGGACCAGGCACATGGACGGCTGGTGGGGTCCCAGACCTAAGACTCCCATCATCCCTACTCTGTCCTGCCTCCATGAAGGTTCTCCAATGTGAACAACCCCTTTAAGTTCCAGGAGAGTTCACTTTTCTTCTGTGTAATCTGCAGTAGATGAGACTCAGAAGACGCGGAGGTAATTCACCACTATAGGAGACGTGACCACTATATAGGACGCTATTTACACCCAGTCAGGCGTCTCGGCCATGCTGATCACACCCAGCTGCTACCATCACTCTATTGTTATTCCTCTCCCTTACTGGAGGCTAAAATGCTTCTGGGCGTCAGAGATCAGCTGAGCCCGATCCTCAGTGCCGCCCACATAGATGCCAGCTGGCGCCGTGTGCCGGGGCTGCCAGCGATGCTTGTGATGCACGAACACATCTGTATCATCTGATCCCATCAAGATTGTAAACAGCTGCTTCAGTGACCTCACAACCATCTCACAGTCAGGTCAGGAGCCCCAGGCCACCGAATATCAAGGGATGGAGATGGAAATTCATTATATTATTTTCTGCTAAAAAAAATGACTATTTGTGAACCAGCTGATAAGGGAGAGAGGAGACATAGGGAGTGTACAGAATACAGCCCATCCATCACTGCGAATACAGCCTATCCATCACTGAGAATACAGCCTATCCATCACTGCGAATACAGCCTATCCATCACTGAGAATACAGCCTATCCATCACTGCGAATACAGCCTATCCATCACTGAGAATACAGCCTATCCATCACTGACAATACAGCCTATCCATCACTGACAATACAGCCTATCCATCACTGACAATACAGCCTATCCATCACTGACAATACAGCCTATCCATCACTGACAATACAGCCTATCCATCACTGCGAATACAGCCTATCCATCACTGACAATACAGCCTATCCATCACTGAGAATACAGCCTATCCATCACTGCGAATACAGCCTATCCATCACTGAGAATACAGCCTATCCATCACTGAGAATACAGCCTATCCATCACTGACAATACAGCCTATCCATCACTGACAATACAGCCTATCCATCACTGACAATACAGCCTATCCATCACTGACAATACAGCCTATCCATCACTGACAATACAGCCTATCCATCACTGACAATACAGCCTATCCATCACTGCGAATACAGCCTATCCATCACTGACAATACAGCCTATCCATCACTGACAATACAGCCTATCCATCACTGCGAATACAGCCTATCCATCACTGAGAATACAGCCTATCCATCACTGAGAATACAGCCTATCCATCACTGACAATACAGCCTATCCATCACTGACAATACAGCCTATCCATCACTGACAATACAGCCTATCCATCACTGACAATACAGCCTATCCATCACTGACAATACAGCCTATCCATCACTGACAATACAGCCTATCCATCACTGACAATACAGCCTATCCATCACTGCGAATACAGCCTATCCATCACTGACAATACAGCCTATCCATCACTGACAATACAGCCTATCCATCACTGACAATACAGCCTATCCATCACTGACAATACAGCCTATCCATCACTGCGAATACAGCCTATCCATCACTGACAATACAGCCTATCCATCACTGCGAATACAGCCTATCCATCACTGAGAATACAGCCTATCCATCACTGACAATACAGCCTATCCATCACTGCGAATACAGCCTATCCATCACTGACAATACAGCCTATCCATCACTGAGAATCCAGCCTATCCATCACTGACAATACAGCCTATCCATCACTGACAATACAGCCTATCCATCACTGCGAATACAGCCTATCCATCACTGACAATACAGCCTATCCATCACTGCGAATACAGCCTATCCATCACTGACAATACAGCCTATCCATCACTGACAATAGAGCCTATCCATCACTGACAATACAGCCTATCCATCACTGACAATACAGCCTATCCATCACTGACAATACAGCCTATCCATCACTGACAATACAGCCTATCCATCACTGACAATACAGCCTATCCATCACTGACAATACAGCCTATCCATCACTGACAATACAGCCTATCCATCACTGACAATACAGCCTATCCATCACTGCGAATACAGCCTATCCATCACTGACAATACAGCCTATCCATCACTGAGAATCCAGCCTATCCATCACTGAGAATCCAGCCTATCCATCACTGACAATACAGCCTATCCATCACTGACAATACAGCCTATCCATCACTGACAATACAGCCTATCCATCACTGACAATACAGCCTATCCATCACTGACAATACAGCCTATCCATCACTGACAATGCAGCCTATCCATCACTGACAATACAGCCTATCCATCACTGACAATACAGCCTATCCATCACTAGAGATCAGCGGTGACATCACTGAGAATACAGCCTATCCATCACTAGAGATCAGTGACATCACTGAGAATACAGCCTATCCATCACTAGAGATCAGCGGTGACATCACTGAGAATACAGCCTATCCATCACTAGAGATCAGTGACATCACTGAGAATACAGCCTATCCATCACTAGAGATCAGTGACATCACTGAGAATACAGCCTATCCATCACTAGAGATCAGCGGTGACATCACTGAGAATATAGCCTATCCATCACTAGAGATCAGCAGTGACATCACTGAGAATACAGCCTATCCATCACTAGAGATCAGCGCTGACATCACTGAGAATACAGCCTATCCATCACTAGAGATCAGTGACATCACTGAGAATACAGCCTATCCATCACTAGAGATCAGTGACATCACTGAGAATACAGCCTATCCATCACTAGAGATCAGTGACATCACTGAGAATACAGCCTATCCATCACTAGAGATCAGGGGTGACATCACTGAGAATACAGCCTATCCATCACTAGAGATCAGCGGTGACATCACTGAGAATACAGCCTATCCATCACTAGAGATCAGTGACATCACTGAGAATACAGCTTATCCATCACTAGAGATCAGTGACATCACTGAGAATACAGCCTATCCATCAATAGAGATCAGCAGTGACATCACTGAGAATACAGCCTATCCATCACTAGAGATCAGCGGTGACATCACTGAGAATACAGCCTATCCATCACTAGAGATTAGGGATATGCTGTATACTCGCCCTCCTCGGGCGATAAGAAGTGTAAGAGCCCGGTGTAACCGAGAGATTAATGACAGGGCGGAGCACGCGCCTCCCGCTCACTGCCCCGCCACACGTCTGCCAACATCTCTGGCGCACATGAAGTCACACGTGAACTGTGTTCCGTTACACCGCCAGGTAAGGATGACATCACTGATTGTGTTTATGATATCTGCACACATTAATTCCTAAAGGGGCCCAGAGATTAGGATTTCTTTTAATGGAACAGTCTGACACAGTGCTCTCTGCTGCCACCTCTGTCCATATCAGGAACTGTCCAGAGCAGCAGCAAATCCCCATAGAAAACCTCTCCTGCTCTGGACAGTTCCTGACATGGACAGAGGTGGCAGCAGAGAGCACTGTGTCAGACTGGAGAGAATACACCACTTCCTGCAGGACATACAGCAGCTGATAAGTACTGGAAGACTGAATATTTTTAAACAGAAGTAATTTACACACAAGATTTTTGTTGGAGTGCCCCTTTAACAGTATGTAGAGATCTAATTTACAGCAAACCCCATGGACATAAGAAATATTAGACAGGAGCTGTCCCATACACATGGGAGAGTTGTCTGGGCATGCTCTGTGACCAAAGAGGTCAATCTACAGGGAGGGGGAGGCGGAGCTGCTAGAATCCTCTATCTACTTTCACCGTAATGTCATTAAGTTTTAGGCCTAGTGGTGGAATTAGGAACTGCAAGATTTCAGGATTTGAATTCATGATTTATAGATTCACCACCGTGCTGGGGAGCAAGGGGTACGGCAGGCGGACGCCAGGGAGAGGGGGCTGATCTGCGCCTCTGCCACAACAATGGTAATTCCCCACCAATATGTTTACTATTGTTCTAAGCTCAATCTGATGCCATACTTTACATGATCTCTTTGCATTTTGGAAGGACTTGTACCTTAATGGATTTGTTTCCTTCCGTTTTTCTTCTTACAGCGCCTCTATTGTCCACAGGGAGGATCCGGTACTGCACCTGCTGTGAAACTGAATGCTGCAATACCAGGCTCAGCCTTTAGACAAGGGTGGCGCTGTCCCTGAAGAAAAATCACATCCTTTTGTTCTAATCCTGAAAATATATGAAAGCAATGTCAGGGCCAGTCGTCCCCTCGCCGCCAGGTGAACGTCCAATCGTCTTATTGTTGCACAAGGAAAGTGTTGTAATTGGAAGCAGGAATCGTTCCTAAAAAAGGTCACAAAGGACGATCAGGACGTTCACGCAGTCAGCAAAACGCTCTGCTCTTCTAACAATAACACAATGGAAACCAGATGCTGGAGGAGAAAAGAACGTCCTCGTGTGAAAGTGCGGAAAATCCATGGGGGGGGGGGGGGGGGGGGCGACAGCCGCCGGGATCCGAACAGTTACACCGCTGTATTATTCCACCCATTACGGTTTTCTAGCACAACGTTCGGACAGCAGTTGTGGAATAATTATGTAAACAAATAAATATTTTTTTTTATTCTATAAATATTTATAAATTCTTTTTCTCTAAACAAAAGCATTTCATAAACAAAAGTTATCTGACTGCTCCATATAAAGTATATATATATATATATATATATATATATATATATATATATACTGTATATGTATATACACACACTGTATAGCGGAGGCCTGACTGAGCGCGCCGCATCAAGGAGAACAGACTGGCGGTAATGTCCGACATATGGGAAACATGACGGGAAATTCATTCAGGGATTATATCTGAAGCAAATAGAATCAGCACAAAGACCAGCAGCACAGAGCGTCTCCAGCAGCACAGAGCGTCTCCAGCAGCACAGAGCGTCTCCAGCAGCACAGAGCGTCTCCAGCAGCACAGAGCGTCTCCAGCAGCACAGAGCGTCTCCAGCAGCTGCTTACACTACAGAGGAACAGCATTATAGCCGCACATTATAATCCGCAACCCAATTTACTCATTTATCACAGCTGAGTCTGCTATTTATATTATGTTTGGCAACTGCAGGTATACAGCAAAATACAATGTAATTATGTACATAGAGCAAGAGCGGAATATTCCGGAACATCTCTGTATTCATGCTGACAGCAATATAGTTTTATCCCTGTATATAGGGGGCAGTATTATAGTAGTTATATTCCTGTATATAGGAGCAGTATTATAGTAGTATATTCCTGTATATAGGAGGCAGTATTATAGTAGTTATATTCCTGTATATAGGAGCAGTATTATAGTAGTATATTCCTGTATATAGGAGGCAGTATTATAGTAGTTATATTCCTGTATATAGGAGCAGTATTATAGTAGTATATTCCTGTATATAGGAGGCAGTATTATAGTAGTTATATTCCTGTATATAGGAGCAGTATTATAGTAGTTATATTCCTGTATATAGGAGCAGTATTATAGTAGTTATATTCCTGTATATAGGAGCAGTATTATAGTAGTTATATTCCTGTATATAGGAGCAGTATTATAGTAGTTATATTCTTGTATATAGGAGCAGTATTATAGTAGTTATATTCCTGTATATAGGAGCAGTATTATAGTAGTTATATTCCTGTATATAGGAGCAGTATTATAGTAGTTATATTCCTGTATATAGGAGCAGTATTATAGTAGTAATATTCCTGTATATAGGGAGCAGTATTATAGTAGTTATATTCCTGTATATAGGAGCAGTATTATAGTAGTTATATTCCTGTATAAAGGAGCAGTATTATAGTAGTTATATTCCTGTATATAGGAGCAGTATTATAGTAGTTATATTCCTGTATATAGGGAGCAGTATTATAGTAGTTATATTCCTGTATATAGGGAGCAGTATTATAGTAGTTATATTCCTGTATATAGGGGGCAGTATTATAGTAGTTATATTCCTGTATATAGGAGCAGTATTATAGTAGTTATATCCCTGTATATAGGAGCAGTATTATAGTAGTTATATTCTTGTATATAGGAGCAGTATTATAGCAGTTATATTCCTGTATATAGGAGCAGTATTATAGCAGTTATATTCCTGTATATAGGAGCAGTATTATAGTAGTTATGAGGTTATATGTGACGTTATGTTGTCCTCACAGTGATTGTCATTTCCCTTCCAAGGAATTTTAAAAGTATCTTCCATTGTAAAAGAATCCTGTAAGTAACATCCTCCTTCCAGCTTGTCGTGGGGCCACTTCTGGTAAGCTGAGGACTCCATGATAACCATACGTTATACACAATATGCGTGGAGTCCGCTGTTATGAATGAGGGTCAGTCTCGGTGGATGTGCTCCATGTAGATGATGGATTCGGGCAGTGTGTAGTGTGTGTGTATGCTGGCGGTGGGCCAGGCCTGAACAGCTGTTACAGGGGACCCATTAACTAATAAAACACGAGCAGGATGAAGCCCCCAGCTGCCGGCCACATATCCATCACTGGAACACAATCCGGCCGCTCCAGTCCTCAAAAAGCCACAAGTAGTGAAGTGAAAATGAGAATCTCACAGTCCGTCCACCACGCACTGGTGTGAGATCCCCGCCGCGCTCAGCGCACGTTGTCTTCCTCAACTCTGAAACGTTACGTCACTCTTAATATGTTGAAAATTGTGATAACATTTCTGGGTCACTGGGATGTGACGTTCTAACCATAGTCGGCCATGTGGGGAGCTCTCTCTGGTCACCCACATGTGTACAATGGTACACGGGCGCTTCTCAAAACGTCTTTGATGGACATTGAAAAAAGCAAAAGATGTGTGACAGCAAACGGCGCAGAAAGGTCACACAAAATTTGCTGCATGATTTAGATGCGATTTGGATGCAATTTGCGTTGCCGTGTAGCCCAAGCTTATGGCTGCGTTCACACAGTGTACCATACATATACCTCAGACTGAGCCTCTTATTTTTCACTGCTTTCTTGTAAAAACAGCGCCTCACCTGTCCTCTGGTGGTGTGTGGTATTACACCTTAGCTACATTAATTTCAGTGTAAGTTAAAGGGAATGTGTCCCCTAAATTTTCTTTTACTGATTAGAGTCAGATACTAAAATTTGTTGTTTTATTCTAATCTGTTTCTATTTTCTGACTGTAATTTTTTTTATTTCCCTTTTTGTACATTGTTATGGGAGCGGCCATATTGCTTCGGCTGTTTTTAACAGCATTTAGTAACATGCTTTACAACAAGACTCATGGACATAGATGACAATAGACAGACTGTCTTGAGATGAATGTGAGACAGTACTGAGCGCGCTCTGTGACCTGTGAAGAGCTCATTCCACAGGGAGCAGCTATTGTCTCCTCTATCTACTGGTGTCACATGTGGATGGATTATTATAGAATATAGATAGAAAAATTTGAAAAAATGTCACCAAAAATTCTTTAAAAAGCTGTTTAACATAAAAACTTTATATGCACAATAAGTCATTTTCTGATGGCACTGTCCCTTTCCATCACAGCTCCAATAGCAACCAATCACAGCTCTGCTTTCATGTTACCACTGCAATGTAAAGACTAAAAGCTGAGCTGTGATTGGTCACTATTGGAGCTGTGATAGGTTGCTAAGGGTAACAGAGAGAATCAGTCTATAAGACAGCACCACTTACCTCCAGAGCTGTACTCATAATTATTCTGATCGTGTTTCACCCAAACAATAAAGCAGACAAAGCCGCAGATTACACATCAGTTATAAATCCAGCTCTGGAGTACATATAGGATGTGTATTTAACCCTTAGAAGTATGCGCAGAGGTGGGGCAGTTAAGACCCCTGACGCTATTAGTCAGCAGGTTCTCTTGGCTTTCCCTCCATTTCTCATGACCCCTCACATGCAGTTTTGTGTCTTTGTGTCGGTGATTCAGAGCAGGAGCGGCTCCCAGGGCTCCGATCATTCATCTCCTTGCGTTTAGGAGATCTGTGCAGTATGGTGACCGTCTGGGCCGGGGGTGTCAGCGGGAATGGCGCACAGACAGTCCCTGCCTCTTCCTGTTTTCTTTTATACAGATGTGAGTCAACAGATTCCTGCAATCAATGACAAAGCTGGAACGTCTCTTAAAGGGACAGCAACCTCAATCCTTTCTGGATGACCGTGTAGACGAGAGATGGGGAAGCTCCAGCTGTTGCCAAACTACAACTCCCATCATGCCCTGACCGCCACTGTACCTTCCCAACAGCTGGAAAGAATTACTGACATACATGGAGAATAAGACTTTTCTATGGCTTCCCTGTTCTACTAATAAGGAAAACGCATGATGAGAGTTGTAGCTTTGTAGTGTCCCAGAACAGGTGTGTCAGATTCCGCACTCTGCGCTGAAGGCTGCAGTTTACAGCTCCACCACTTGGTGTCTCACTCTCTCCTAGTCTCTTACACAGCTGAATGTATTGTAAGGGTTAACAGTGGTCTTAGTTGTGTGTTTATGGTCCAATCATTAGCTTGCGTGCCTCACACTACTCCACCTATCAGACACACTCAGGCCTTATTCTTGTAGCACTTTCCCTACCAGTAGGAGGAGGTTAGTTCCGGTCACCCCCCCTACACGCTGTCAGGGACATGATAGGAGTTGTAGTTTTTTTGAAAAGCCAAAGGTTAGAGTACGGTGATGTAGAGCAATCTGCAGGCAGTCAGTGCACGATGGGGGTAGTAACAGCTAAAGAGCCACAGGATAGGAAACACTGCTTCAGAGTAATCTGTGGGATGTCACGACATGATGGGAGTTGTTATCATGCAGCAGAGGGAGCTGGGGATAAACTACAACTCCCACTATGCACTGACGGCTGAAGGGTCATTCGTAGGCTGTTAGGACATGATGGGAGTCGTTTCTTGTAACCGCTGGGAAGACATAGGATGGGTGACAATGCTATCAGAATATAATGGGAGTTGTAGTCTATAAAACAGCTGTACAGTGACAGGTAGGGGAACACTAGTCTAGGCCTTTATATCATGTTACCCATCTAGATGCCAGGCTGCGCCCGCACCATGCCGGCCGTGCCTTACCCCTCCCCTCCCCCTAATAACATGGCACAGCTTTATGTTTACCAGACACATTTCGCCAAAAAGTGCAAAGCTGCAAATCGGCTGCAACCATCAAGCGGAGAAGGAAATCAGACCACAAAGTGGACTAAATAACAAAGTGCAGTTCTGGGAAATGTAACAAGACGTTAACGACTGATCCGGACGGCGGTGAAGGAAGAACGCCGAGCGATAACACGGATGAGTCATGAGGTAAAAGCCGCCGCAATGTACATGGACTCCACTAACTTAATATCCTCCTGTATATCCTCACGGTAAGAGCCGATCTGAGGGACGCCGGGCAGATCCATCGCTATAAAAAGGAGAATAAAATTACAACAATCGTATTAACAAAAGGAGACAAGAGACGGCCGATGCCCAATGCTGCCGACTATACGGTACACTACAGCCAGACGGAACACTGAGCCCTGTGCATACAGCCTATCCATCACTAGAGATCAGCGGTGACATCACTGAGAATACAGCCTATCCATCACTAGAGATCAGCGGTGACATCACTGAGAATACAGCCTATCCATCACTAGAGATCGTGACATCACTGAGAATACAGCCTATCCATCACTAGAGATCGTGACATCACTGAGAATACAGCCTATCCATCACTAGAGATCAGCGGTGACATCACTGAGAACACAGCCTATCCATCACTAGAGATCAGCGGTGACATCACTGAGAATACAGCCTATCCATCACTAGAGATCAGTGACATCACTGAGAATACAGCCTATCCATCACTAGAGATCAGCAGTGACATCACTGAGAATACAGCCTATCCATCACTAGAGATCAGCAGTGACATCACTGAGAATACAGCCTATCCATCACTAGAGATCAGTGACATCACTGAGAATACAGCCTATCCATCACTAGAGATCAGTGACATCACTGAGAATACAACCTATCCATCACTAGAGATCAGCGGTGACATCACTGAGAATACAGCCTATCCATCACTAGAGATCAGCAGTGACATCACTGAGAATACAGCCTATCCATCACTAGAGATCAGCAGTGACATCACTGAGAATACAGCCTATCCATCACTGGAGATCAGCGGTGACATCACTGAGAATACAGCCTATCCATCACTAGAGATCAGTGACATCACTGAGAATACAGCATATCCATCACTAGAGATCAGTGACATCACTGAGAATACAGCCTATCCATCACTAGAGATCAGTGACATCACTGAGAATACAGCATATCCATCACTAGAGATCAGCAGTGACATCACTGAGAATACAGCCTATCCATCACTAGAGATCAGTGACATCACTGAGAATACCGCCTATCCATCACTAGAGATCAGCGGTGATATCACTGAGAATACAGCCTATCCATCACTAGAGATCAGCGGTGACATCACTGAGAATACAGCCTATCCATCACTAGAGATCAGTGACATCACTGAGAATACAGCCTATCCATCACTAGAGATCAGTGACATCACTGAGAATACAGCCTATCCATCACTAGAAATCAGTGACATCACTAAGAATACAGCCTATCCATCACTAGAGATCAGCAGTGACATCACTGAGAATACAGCCTATCCATCACTAGAGATCAGTGACATCACTGAGAATACAGCCTATCCATCACTAGAGATCAGCAGTGACATTACCGAGGATACAGCCTATCCATCACTAGAGATCAGTGACATCACTGAGAATACAACCTATCCATCACTAGAGATCAGCGGTGACATCACTGAGAATACAGCCTATCCACCACTATAGATTAGTGACATCACTGAAAATACAGCCTATCCATCACTAGAGATCAGCAGTGACATCACTGAGAATACAACCTATCCATCACTAGAGATCAGCAGTGACATCACTGAGAATACAGCCTATCCATCACTAGAGATCAGTGACATCACTGAGAATACAGTCTATCCATCACTAGAGATCAGTGACATCACTGAGAATACAGCCTATCCATCACTAGAGATTAGCAGTGACATCACTGAGAATACAGCCTATCCATCACTAGAGATCAGCAGTGACATCACTGAGAATACAGCCTATCCATCCCTAGAGATCAGTGACATCACTGAGAATACAGCCTATCCATCACTAGAGATTAGCAGTGACATCACTGAAAATACAGCCTATCCATCACTAGAGATCAGCAGTGACATCACTGAGAATACAACCTATCCATCACTAGAGATCAGCAGTGACATCACTGAGAATACAGCCTATCCATCACTAGAGATCAGTGACATCACTGAGAATACAGTCTATCCATCACTAGAGATCAGTGACATCACTGAGAATACAGCCTATCCATCACTAGAGATCAGCGGTGACATCACTGAGAATACAGCCTATCCATCACTAGAGATCAGTGATATCACTGAGAATACAGCCTATCCATCACTAGAGATCAGCAGTGACATCACTGAGAATACAGCCTATCCATCACTAGAGATCAGTGACATCACTGATAATACAGTCTATCCATCACTAGAGATTAGCGGTGACATCACTGAGAATACAGCCTATCCATCACTAGAGATCAGTGACATCACTGAGAATACAACCTATCCATCACTAGAGATCAGCGGTGACATCACTGAGAATACAGCCTATCCATCACTAGAGATCAGCGGTGACATCACTGAGAATACAGCCTATCCATCACTAGAGATCAGTGACATCACTGAGAATACAGCCTATCCATCACTAGAGATCAGTGATATCACTGAGAATACAGCCTATACATCACTAGAGATCAGCAGTGACATCACTGAGAATACAGCCTATCCATCACTAGAGATCAGCGGTGACATCACTGAGAATACAGCCTATCCATCACTAGAGATCAGCGGTGACATCACTGAGAATACAGCCTATCCATCACTAGAGATCAGTGACATCACTGATAATACAGTCTATCCATCACTAGAGATTAGCGGTGACATCACTAAGAATACAGCCTATCCATCACTAGAGATCAGTGACATCACTGAGAATACAACCTATCCATCACTAGAGATCAGCGGTGACATCACTGAGAATACAGCCTATCCATCACTAGAGATCAGCGGTGACATCACTGAGAATACAGCCTATCCATCACTAGAGATCAGTGACATCACTGAGAATACAGCCTATCCATCACTAGAGATCAGTGACATCACTGAGAATACACCCTATCCATCACTAGAGATCAGCAGTGACATCACTGAAAATACAGCCTATCCATAACTAGAGATCAGCAGTGACATCACTGAGAATACAACCTATCCATCACTAGAGATCAGTGACATCACTGAGAATACAACCTATCCATCACTAGAGATCAGCGGTGACATCACTGAGAATACAGCCTATCCATCACTAGAGATCAGCAGTGACATCACTGAGAATACAGCCTATCCATCACTAGAGATCAGTGACATCACTGAGAATACAGCCTATCCATCACTAGAGATCAGCAGTGACATCACTGAGAATACAGCCTATCCATCACTAGAGATCAGCAGTGACATCACTGAGAATACAGCCTATCCACCACTATAGATTAGTGACATCACTGAGAACACAGCCTATCCATCACTAGAGATCAGCGGTGACATCACTGAGAATACAGCCTATCCATCACTAGAGATCAGCAGTGACATCACTGAGAATACAGCCTATCCATCACTAGAGATCAGTGACATCACTGAGAATACAGCCTATCCATCACTAGAGATCAGTGACATCACTGAGAATACAGCCTATCCATCACTAGAGATCAGCGGTGACATCCCCAGGAATGAGATATGTGCAGGTAATGTTCCTCTTATCCATACATTACATTTCTCGGTTATTATAGGTACCAGGACATGTTGGAGGTTCCAGGCGCCTTCAGTCACATATGATGAGAAATAATTTACAGCATAAGAAATTCTTCTAGTGAGAAGCTGACAGCCTCCCGACCTGGATGTCTGGAAGCTTCCAGCTGTAATACAGAGAGGAGGCTGCACATTGTGGCCAGACAGATGTGGGACTATTTCTGTCCGTCCAGCTCTCCTTGCCAAATCCTAATGTGAGGAGCTCCGGCAGTCTTTGGCCCAAGGTTCCCACATTCTGCTGACTCCATGGTAAACATATGGTGGAGAGAGTATCTGGCTGAGCTTCAGGTTACTGCTCAGGGAAGACTTAGACAGCAAACGGAGATACTACTGTGTGTGAGACAAGTATATAAGGACTGTGTAATATATTGTTGGACTATCTAGGAATAAACATGGATGGATTCTGTCCTGCAGTACTCCATTTTCCCTGTAGAGGAGCTGTGGACAAACAAGCATTTCCATTGCAGCGGGACCATAAAGTCATGTGACCCTCAATCATGAGAGATCTGCTCACTAATCAGCAGAAACAGCCAAAAACAATGAAAAGAACAAAGCGGACACTAAACTAACACAAAGTGACCCAACCCTCCAGTGAGGAGCAGATAAAACAGCCCAGCGTGGGCTCCACAGGCCGGAAGAGGAAGAGGATCATTATACACAGCACTCTCGCTTTGTAGTTTTCATAGGAAAATGTTTTATTATCTTCACTTTTGGCTTTAAAAGAATCCAAATCTGCATCCAGCCCCTCACTATACAGCTTGTCCACAGGTGCGGAACATCATGTAACATTATAACACACCATTATAAAGATCTAGAACACATGAAAGGTTCCCCTGCTGGACTGTTATTAGAAACGTATGTACACCAACCAGCAAAAACAATAAAACCCTCTGCCTAATATTGTGCATGCCATCAAGGTCGGGAGCATAACTACTATAATGCAAACCTAGGTCTGCATAACTACTATAGTACTGCCTCCTATATACAGGGATATGACTACTATAATACTGCCTCCTATATACAGGAATATAACTACTATAATACTGCTCCCTATATACAGGAATATAACTACTATAATACTGCCCCTATATACAAGAATATAACTACTATAATACTGCCTCCTACCTGTGAGGACGTGTGTTGGTAGCTCTCCTGCATTGCTCTCATGCCTGGAGAAAGCCCAGGGCGGGGCCACCCTGGGTGGGGAAGCTCCCCAAGCGAGGCCCAGGCTCCAAGGCCTACACTGGGAGACAACTCCCAAGCTCTTTCTAAGGTGGATGGAAATCCCAAAGTTTCTAGTAATGAAAAGAACGTAAGAAGCACAAGTAAACTGAAAGATAACAAGATGGAAGTTAGTGAGAAAGCAGCAGCAAGCCCAAGGCCAAGCCAGCAAAGTGAGTGCATGGTGAGACAAGCAGGAGAAGCAGCAGGTGCACAGCCCCCCACTCCTGCACCCAGACAGAAGAGGACATCTCTGGAGAGACAGACCCTGCAGGAGAACATCAGGCAGCAGGTGATGGTCTCCAGGATGGTTGGTCAAGGCAAGACCAGATCTGCAACAAAGCAGGAACCAGGTGATTGCAAACAGCCTGAGAGACCACAGAGACCTACACCTGAGGAGAAGCCAGAGAGACCAGCAGAGAAGGAGCCAGAGAGAGCACCTGAGCTGCAGATGGCGGAGGAGATCCCAGGTCTGGTAAGGAGAATGGGGGAGCTAAAACACCATAAGCAACTGCTGCAAGTACAGATAGACTGTATATACAATCTAAAAACTGTCCACCCTGAGAGTAACACCCTGTATGATGCTAAGCTGCACTCCCTGAGCGTTGAGCTGGCTGAGGTGGTGAGGGAGATGGACTGTGTCCTGGAGAGGATGGGGCCTCTGGCTGAGACTTACCACAACCAGGAACGCTTTGCTGCCCAAGCTCAGACTCTATCATCCCAGTCCAGACCCTCAGACACTGCGTCTATGTCCCAGCGAGGGCCCCGTGTCATCCTGCAGGCCCCAAGTTTTGTGTTCCAGGAGGGGAAACATCAGCAGAGACAACAGCCCAAAACATCTCTGGCTGTCCCTGAGCAACAAACTATGCCTCAGACTGCACATGCACTACAAGTCCCAGCCAACACTGCACAGCAGCAGGACAGTGGAGTGTCATCTTTGTGTGAGACTGTGGATAGTAATGGTGATCATGGTGTGTCTGACCCTCAGACAGCAGCACATGGACTACAAGTCCCAGGAGAAGCATCATCGGCACCACAAGTCCCAGCCAACACTGCACAGCAGCAGGACAGTGGACAATCATCTGGGTGTCAGACTGTGGACAGTAGTGGTGGTCATGGTGTAGCTGAGGGGTCAGGGGTTGGAGGGGATACACAGTCTGTGTGGGAGATGGAACCATCTGATGATGCCATGGTTGATGGGGTGGTGGCGATAGAAAATAATGTTGCATGTGATTTCCCCCCATTAAGCCCCCCACATGTTGAGGCTGCCCCCTCTAGTACAGACCTTCACCCTAAACCCCCTGAGAGTGCCCCCCATCAGGAACCCCCTAGAAACGCCTGGAGTCGGGGTGCTCCATCATTCACCCCCAGTGCCCATTATACCGGCCAGGCGTTTAAGAGGAGGAACGTGGTAAGGTTCAAGCATAAGGGCAACAAGGAAGACCTCCCTGCCAGGAGACTAGTCATCCGGGAGCTCCTGTGCCACCAGATGGGGTTTACACCAGCCGACATCCTGGCCGTAATAAACCTTCCAGACAGACAGGGCTATGACGTTAGCTTTAAGCTCATGTCCAGTCTGGATCGGTTTTGGGCGCAGTTTCCAAGGTTTAGGGACACAGAGAGCTGGAATCAGTTCATCCTCATTCCCATTTCTAAGCCCGATACAGCCACAGTAAATATCATCTTCTGGAATGAGTCTGTTCCCCCCCAGGATATAGTGGTATGGCTCAGGCGACACTGTGACCTCATGTCTGACCTCACCAAAGCCCGTGACGATGATGGTATCTGGACTGGAGGGTGGCGGGCACTGGTGAAACTACGGCAGCACAATAATATCACGCTGCATCTCCCCAATTCCTTCTTTATTGGGAGGGAGAAGGGGGTCTGTTTCTACCCCGGTCAGCCCAGGAAATGTTTCAAGTGCAGTAAACTTGGTCATGTGGCGAGTGTGTGCACGGTGCTGAGGTGCAACCTGTGTGGGGAGGTCGGCCATGTCAGTTCCACCTGCAAGAACATCCGCTGTAACCTATGTGGTAGGATTGGCCACCCGCACAGGGAATGCCCAGATGCCTGGCACAACATATGTGGAGATCTCCCTGACCAGGACTTGCTGGCAGCGACAGATGTGTTAGAGGAGGAGGCTCTAATTTCAGGGACAATACTGACCAGACAGGAGGTCCAGCAGGGGTCAGATAATGTACATCCAGGTCCATCGTCAGAGGGGGTGCAAGCACACACACAGGGGGTACAGAGACGCACAGAGGGGGTACAAGCACCCATAGAGGCCACCTCAGACCAACAGCAGTCACAGACAGTCTCCTCTAAGTCACCATCTGTTTTTGAGGAAATTAAGAGCAATAAGAGGAAGAAAAAAGACCCGTCCTCCCGCAAACCTGAGGAGAGTCCCAGTGCAGGCCAGAGGGCCAAGAAACCAGTCACTAGCGGTGATGGAGTCATGGTCTTATCTAATAGATATGATGTTCTCTCGGAATCAGATGGTGACTATGAGAAGGAGCTAGAAAGGATTGACAAAGAGTGTGAAGAGGACACAGGGCTCCCCCGCACAAAAAAGAAAACCCCCACTATAGAGACTCCGACACAGTCAGATATGGAGACTGGGGGTAGAGACAGCGACTCTGACATGTGATGATGGCAGTCACTAATATGGTCTTCTTCTATTGTCTCCCCATGGCTGGGTTCACTTTAAACATCATCTCCAGTAATGCCAACAGCATAAAAGTAAGAAGGACGAGACATGCGGTATACGACCATCTGAAACACCTGAATGCTGATGTAATCTTCTTACAAGAGACACGTCTGACGTCATCTGGACTGTTGTCTGAGGCACAGAGAGATTGGACGTCTGGTCCGTCCTTCTGGTCACTGGCTGTAGAGCCTTATGCGGGAGTAGCCATATTGTTTAACACCACTGACGTGACTGTACATAGGATGACTGAGGTTGTTATGGGGAGGTGTCTGGTCCTTGAGGTCACTGTCCATAGCAGACGGCTCAGGCTTATTAACATCTATGGCCCACAGACAGTGACTGAAAGGATCCATGTCCTTAATGAGGTGAAGCCATACCTGTTTACTTCTATTCCCGTTGTATTAGCTGGAGACTTTAACGTTGCCCGGTCAGCGGGTGACAGGTCCTCCGGCAGAGCTGTGGCCAGGGACTCTACAGTCCTTAACAACATCATTTTGCAGGCTGGTCTGAGTGACGTCTTTGCACAGGGTGGAAGGAGGCCAAAATTCACATATTGCTGTGGTGACAGGAGGAGTAGAATAGATCTGGCGTTCGTGAATCCTACAGAAACTGTTAGCGGGATGAGTGAGAAAGCCGTCCCATACTCCGACCACCTGGCCTTGTGTTTCTGCCTGGGAGTCGCTAAACGTCCAGATCTTGGTAGGGGGTTATGGAAACTTAATTCCAGCCTCCTGGATGACGTTTATGTCCAGAATTGTGTTCACTCCCTCCTCCAGAACCAACTTGAGAGAGTGGATTTTTATGACAGTATGGCTGACTGGTGGGAGGATGTCAAGGAGGAGATCTGCTCCCTCTTGAAGAAACTGTCTATTAAGAGAGGGAAGAGTAAGTATGGCCAGTATCTAAGACTGCGTAAAGAATTGGAGTCACTCTATTCGGTGGGTGGGGGTGACCAACAAAGGATTGACCGGCTGAAATCTGAGATGAGCCAGTATCAGTACAGTAGGTATACCTCCCTGGTGGTTGAACGGGATTATGGGTCCTTAGGGTCTCCTGATCCCTATGAGAATTGCCGGGAGCGGGTGGCAAAGAAATTAATCTCGGGTCTCACTGACTCCCAGGGTGTTTTGCAGGAATCGCGGGAGGGTATCTTGGGGGTCGTGAGATCTTACTATACTGACTTGTTTCAGAGGAAGGCTTTGGATAAGGAAAAAGTGACCCAATTCTTGGAGGCAACTCCAGTGCCTGATACTAATGATTTGGACTTTTCTCCTTTGACAGCAGAACTAACGGTGGAGGAGGTCAAAGAGGCCATTGATAAGTTACATCTGAAGAAGGCACCAGGTCCAGATGGGATAACAGCTGAATTCTATAAGAAATTTAGAGACCTCTTGGCTCCAATCCTTGTGGATGTATATAGGAATTGTCTAGAAAATCACCTGATGCCTCCATCCATGAGGGTCTCATCGTTGATTCTGCTGTCTAAAGGTAAAGACCCTAGCGACATCAAGAACTGGAGGCCAATTGCCCTCTTGAATGTCGACAGGAAGATTCTGGCAAAAATTCTGTTCTGTAGATTAGTTTGTTTGTCCCCAGCACTGTTGGCAGGCTGTCAGTATGGCACGGTAAAAGGGCGGAACATCTCTGGAGCGGTGCTCTCCATCAGGGAGATGTTTGAGAGATGTAAAGCCCTTGGGTGTGGGAGATATGTTGTAGGTCTTGACCAGGCTAAAGCCTTTGACAGAGTAGATCATGCGTATCTATGGGCCACTTTATCAAAGTACGGTATTCCGGGACAATTCATAGATTGGCTGAGAACTTTGTATTGTGAGGCTGAGAGCTTTCCTCTGATCAATGGTTGGCGGGGTGGCACATTCAGGGTAGAGGCAGGGGTGCGACAAGGTTGCCCACTGAGTCCACTGCTGTATGTGTTTGCTATCGATCCGTTCCTGAGATCGCTGCAGCGGTGTGGTTTTCAGGGGGTACCGGTCCCCCATTGCCTGCCCCTGGATGTTGTTGCCTATGCGGATGATGTGACTGTAGTGATATCTGAGCCTCGAGAGGTGGAGATGTTGTCTGCAGCCATCAGAAGCTACTCGGAGGCCTCAGGGTCTCTGGTCAACCTTGAGAAGAGTCAAGCTTTCTGGACATTGAATAAAGACCCAGATTTTGATCTGCCGCAGTTTGCCAAGGCCTCCACCCATATTAAGATCCTTGGGGTTAAATTCGGGAGGGACGATAATTCCAGGCTAAATTGGGAAGAGAAGTTGGATGCCGGAAATGTAAAGGTTCAGCGATGGAAGAACTGGAGGCTGACCTATAGAGAGCGGATCTCAATGCTGAAGACTTACCTGGTCCCCGTCTTCTTGTACGTCTCTGTCGTCTTTCCTTTGCCAGAATCTTTCTCGGCTAGGCTCTTTAGCCTGTTCTTCCAGCTCTTATGGGGGAACAGGTTGAACCCAGTAAAAAGAGGGATAACTTACCTGCAGAGGAGAGAGGGTGGGCTAGATATGTTAAATCCAAGGGTGTTCTTTGACTCCATGTTTCTTAAAGTAAATTTTGGTTGCCTGGACTCAAACAACAGTCCTCTGTGGGTGAATAGTATCAGGGACTGGATATTGCCTTTTGCAGAACCTTGGATGCGAGGCGGCAGTCTCAAGAGGGGGAGATTGACTCCTGGACACCTTCCCCAGTATCTGGAGTACGGAATACGATGTCTCAAGAAATGGAGTATAGATAAGTGTTTCATTGAGAGTAAAACCAGGAAAGATCTATACTCCAGAGTGTGTAAGACCTTCTACAGTGTACAGCCTGTACTTAGAGACTATCCAACTACCATCTTGCAGGACAGTCTGCGGCTTCTCAATGGTCCACGGCTCCCCCCTAAGTTCTGGGATATCTCCTGGCTGTCATTACAGGGGAAGCTCTTTGTTAGGGGAAACCTGAAATTCCTCAGTGTGTCAGATCGCATGTGTCCCTTGGGTTGTCAGTAGGAGGAGACTATGGATCATTTCATTTCAGAGTGCTGGGGTGGACGGAAAATCTGGCATGACATATCCGCCAAGCTACAGATCCCCACATTACAGTCCCTGAAATACCCAGAAATCATCTATGGGGTCACATCTAATTGGTATAATATCAACCGGGGGACCCTGTATCTGATCATCTCTGTGATAAAGTATTACCACTGGCACACTAGAACGCGAGTCTCCATACATAGTGAGCCATTCAATCACAGCAAAGCTATATCCCTCATTCTGTCAGAGCTCAGGTGGATCCAGGCACTAGAGGTCAGGAAAAAAGGGGAGAACATCAGATTATGGAGGAACGTCCATCTGGACTAATGTATTGTTTTGTTTATTGTAACAGAGGCTATTATTTATTTATTTACTACTTTTTATTTCCTTTAGTTAAAATGGATTTAAGTTACAATTAGTATAATTTTATTTTATTATGCACAAGTATAAGTTATACTGTTTATGATTATTTATTTTTTCTGATGGAAAAGTATTTTTGTATTTATGTTTGTTTTATATCAATAAAAATTGCCTCCTATACAGGAATATAACTACTATAATACTGCTCCCTATATACAGGAATATAACTACTATAATACTGCCCCTATATACAAGAATATAACTACTATAATACTGCTCCTATATACAGGAATATAACTACTATAATACTGCTCCTATATACAAGAATATAATTACTATAATACTGCTCCTATATACAAGAATATAACTACTATAATACTGCTCCTATATACAGGAATATAACTACTATAATACTGCTCCTATATACAAGAATATAACTACTATAATACTGCTCCTATATACAAGAATATAACTACTATAATACTGCTCCTATATACAGGGATATAACTACTATAATACTGCTCCTATATACAAGAATATAACTACTATAATACTGCTCCTATATACAGGAATATAACTACTATAATACTCCTATATACAGGAATATAACTACTATAATACTGCTCCTATATACAGGGATATAACTACTATAACACTACTCCTATATACAGGAATATAACTACTATAATACTGCTCCTATATACAAGGATATAACTACTATAATACTGCCCCCTATATACAGGAATATAACTACTATAATACTGCTCCTATATACAGGAATATAACTACTATAATACTGCCCCCTATATACAGGAATATAACTACTATAATACTGCTCCTATATACAGGAATATAACTACTATAATACTGCTCCTATATACAGGAATATAACTACTATAATACTGCTCCTATATACAGGAATATAACTACTATAATGCGGTTCAGGGAAGAAACAGAGTGCTGCACCTCACACCTATGGCTGATACTAGTGCCCCTAGGCTAAATAAAAAACACATCAGAATTTTGTGTATGAATTGATCAAGCCATACTGCCCCATGTACCTCGTGCCGGTATCTGATACACATGGGTCCCTACACTAAGTCCACACCGTGCCAGTCAGTGGCCACCAACCCCGCAGGCGTGCACAGCCAGGGAACGGGGGCCATGGGACGGCCCTGCGACCCCCATGCCACAGGACCAGACCCAAAAACACCACACCAGAACCCGGCCAGCACCGCCGGCGGAGAAGGTCGCCCCCAAACAGCACAAGTCTGGATAAGATATTACACTCACCATAGCTGCAGCAAACTACTATAATACTGCTCCTATATACAGGAATATAACTACTATAATACTGCCCCTATATACAGGAATATAACTACTATAATACTGCTCCTGTATACAGTACAGGGATATAACTACTATAATACTGCTCCTATATACAGGAATATAACTACTATAATACTGCCCTTATATACAGGAATATAACTACTATAATACTGCCCCCTATATACAGGAATATAACTACTATAATACGAACTGGAGAGAATGGAACGGCTGCACATCCCATCTATGGCTGATACTAATGCCGCCAGGCCTATATTAAAAATCAACACAAGAGTGTCTGTATATGAATTGATCAAACCATATTGCCCCGTGTACCACCGCGCAGGTCCTCTGGTCCGCACGGGTCCCTACGCTAACTCCACACCGTGTCGGTCAGCGACCGCCAACCCCGCAAAGCGTGCACGTGCAGGGAAGGGAGGCCATGGAACGGCCCTGCAACCCCAATGTCACAGGACCAGACCCAAAAAGCCCCACCAAAACCCAGCCAGCACCACCGGCGGGGAAGGCTGCCCCCAAACGACACAAGTATTTTTCTTCCCTGAACCATAACTACTATAATACTGCTCCTATATACAGGGATATAACTACTATAATACTGCTCTCAGGGCGTATCTCTGTATATGTCTGTGTATACTCTGGTGTAGCCGCCAGCTCTCCTGTAGCGGGGGGCTCTATATATAACACTGGGGTGGTCTCGGGGTCGGTGTTTTCCTGCAGACGCTTGTGTAGAATATATGAGGAGGCTGTGGTATGTAAATCCTGCACAGCTGGGGCGTCTTCTGAGTCTCTCTGTGATCTCAGACGGTATGGCGGCTTTATACTCGGCACTCAGCCTCAGCTCTGCTATACGGAGAGCCCTCTGGCCGTTGCGGTCCGGGATGGTCCCTTCTTTTCTCACCTGGTCCTTGATCATCGCTGTTTCTGTTGGCGACGGAACAGACGGATAAAATTCAAACAGATGCCGCGGGCTCGTAGCCAGGGGATTGCCATCGGCGGGGGAGGGAGAGCAAGCAGCGACCTGCAATAACCGAGACCGAGGGGACGCCTCCCGAGACCCCATTTATATATATAAAGCTATGCCACATGCGGTACTGGCTGCTGAGCCGCTGTATCTCAGCTCATTATGTGCCATTCTATGTTTGTGTATCTAAGCCTATCCTGTGTGATACTGTCTGCTGAGCCACTGTATCTAAACCTATCTGTTGGCAGAGCTGGCGTATCTCCCAGCTTTGGAAGGAGGATGGGGTCTCGAGGATCTGGTATCTAAGCCATGTTTGATCACGTGTAGTATTCCATGCGTGATACTTCCTGCTGAGCTTGTGTATCCAAACCTACAGTACCCTATCATATAATACTGTCTAACCCAGCGCTTCTCAAACTGTGAGGCGCCCCCTAGTTGCTAGGAGGTAGTTTTCACAGAAGTGACTATAAGCTGCACAGTATATAGACTACAAGCTGCACAGTATATAGACTATAAGCTGCACAGTATATAGACTACAAGCTGCACAATATATAGACTATAAGCTGCACAGTATATAGACTATAAGCTGCACAGTATATAGACTACAAGCTGCACAGTATATAGACTACAAGCTGCACAGTATATAGACTATAAGCTGCACAGTATATAGACTATAAGCTGCACAGTATATAGACTATAAGCTGCACAGTATATAGACTATAAACTGCACAGTATATAGACTATAAGCTGCACAGTATATAGACTATAAGCTGCACAGTATATAAACTATAAGCTGCACAGTATATAGACTATAAGCTGCACAGTATATAGACTATAAGCTGCACAGTATATAGACTATAAGCTGCACAATATATAGACTATAAGCTGCACAGTATATAGACTATAAGCTGCACAGTATATAGACTATAAGCTGCACAGTATATAGACTATAAGCTGCACAGTATATAGACTATAAGCTGCACAGTATATAGACTATAAGCTGCACAGTATATAGACTATAAGCTGCACTGAATATAGACTATAAGCTGCACAGTATATAGACTATAAGCTGCACAGTATATAGACTATAAGCTGCACAGTATATAGACTAAGCTGCACAGTATATAGACTATAAGATGCACAGTATATAGACTATAAGCTGCACAGTATATAGACTATAAACTGCACAGTATATAGACTATAAGCTGCACAGTATATAAACTATAAGCTGCACAGTATATAGACTATAAGCTGCACAGTATATAGACTATAAGCTGCACAGTATATAGACTATAAGCTGCACAGTATATAGACTATAAGCTGCACAGTATATAGACTATAAGCTGCACAGTATATAGACTATAAGCTGCACAGTATATAGACTATAGGCTGCACAGTATATAGACTATAAGCTGCACAGTATATAGACTATAAGCTGCACAGTATATAGACTATAAGCTGCACAGTATATAGACTATAAGCTGCACAGTATATAGACTATAAGCTGCACAGTATATAGACTATAAGATGCACAGTATATAGACTATAAGCTGCACAGTATATAGACTATAAGCTGCACAGTATATAGACTATAGGCTGCACAGTATATAGACTATAAGCTGCACAGTCCTTTCCTTGGCTGTAACAACCTCTGGTTTAGGAACATTATTGACTCATTTTGTTCTTATTTTAATGTCGTAGAGAAATTAGGAGACATGGAGGGTAATCTGAGGAATAGTTTGTATATATTTGTATGGACTTCCACCATAGATAGTGAGGCCCCAGCATCCTCTTGGTCAGTCTGATGAGGCCCAGGCATTATTAGGTCTCTTTGACGAGGCTTCAGTAGAAAAAGTTTGAGAAGCGCTGCTCTAACCCAAGGAAAAAAGCTACATCCTACACCGCCAATCCCTGCATCCTACACCGCCAATCCCTGCATCCTACACCGCCAATCCCTGCATCCTACACCGCCAATCCCTGCATCCTACACCGCCAATCTCTGCATCCTATACCGCCAAGCTGCCAATCCCTGCATCCTACACCGCCAAGCTGCCAATCCCTGCATCCTACACCGCCAATCCCTGCATCCTACACCGCCAAGCTGCCAATCCCTGAATCCTACACCGCCAATCCCTGCATCCTACACCGCCAAGCTGCCAATCCCTGAATCCTACACCACCATGCTGCCAATCCCTGCATCCTACACCGCCAATCCCTGCATCCTACACCGCCAAGCTGCCAATCCCTGCATCCTACACCGCCAATCCCTGCATCCTACACCGCCAATCCCTGCATCCTACACCGCCAATCCCTGCATCCTACACCGCCAAGCTGCCAATCCCTGCATCTTACACCACCAAGCTGCCAATCCTCGCCCGCCTTTGCCACTGGGGTGATGTGGAAGGGAGACAGCTGGGGGTGATGTTGCAGGCAGGCGGTTTGGTAGATGCTGGAGGTGAGGTCGCAGGCAGACAGGTTGCTGGGCGTGGAGTTGCAGGCAGGTTGCTGGGAGTGGTGCTGCAGGTTTCTGGGGGTGGTGCTGCAGGCAGATTGCTGGGGGGGTGATGTCACAGGAAGATTGCTGGGGGGGGGTGCTGCAGGCAGGCAGGTTTCTGGGTGTGGTGCTGCAGGCAGGTTGTTGGGGGTGGTGCTGCAGGCAGATTGCTGGGGGGGGTGAGGTCACAGGAAGATTGCTGGGGGGGTGCTGCAGGCAGGTAGGTTTCTGGGTGTGGTGCTGCAGGCAGGTTGTTGGGGGTGGTGCTGCAGGCAGGCAGTCGGTTCGGTGGCTGCAGGTAGCCGCTCTCGCTTCCTCTCTATCACGCAGCCCAGTATTCATCCATTTCCTGCCGCTTTGTCTGCAGCCCAGGCCAGCATTGTTTCCTTGGCCTTGGAGTTAGCGGCAGATAGATTGGAGCGGCTCTTCCTGTTGATGTCAGCAGCGCTTCCTCCCCTCCGAGCCGCTTCCTCCTCTCCGGGCCGCTTCCTGTAAGCAGACAGCCAAGCTTTCCCCTATTCTTTACGCTTTTTCCAATACTTCATTCTCGAAAAATCTGAATTTTCCTGCGGCCGGCGGCAAAACTCTAACAGAACAGACAGGGGCTTATTCACACAGCAAACTTCCCACAGACGCCGGACAGGGCGGCCATTGTATGCAGTGACCTCTCCCCCAACGGGTTCACTCCACAGTCACAGTGGCTGTGCTGCGGACCCCCCTGTATATTACACAGCTGGACCCCCACAGTGGCTGTGCTGCAGACCCCCCTGTATATTACACAGCTGGACCCCCACAGTCACTGTGCTGCGGACCCCCCTGTATATTACACAGCTGGACCCCCACAGTCCCTGTGCTGCAGACCCTCCCTGTATATCACACAGCTGGACCCCCACAGTCCCTGTGCTGCGGACCCCCCTGTATATTACACAGCTGGACCCCCACAGTCCCTGTGCTGCGGACCCCCCTGTATATTACACAGCTGGACCCCCACAGTCACTGTGCTGCAGACCCCCCTGTATATTACACAGCTGGACCCCCACAGTGGCTGTACTGCAGACCCCCTGTATATTACACAGCTGGACCCCCACAGTCACTGTGCTGCAGACCCTCCCTGTATATTACACAGCTGGACCCCCACAGTCACTGTGCTGCAGACCCCCCTGTATATTACACAGCTGGACCCCCACAGTCCCTGTGCTGCAGACCCCCCTGTATATTACACAGCTGGACCCCCACAGTCCCTGTGCTGCAGCCCCTCCCTGTATATTACACAGCTGGACCCCCACAGTGGCTGTGCTGCAGACCCCCCTGTATATTACACAGCTGGACCCCCACAGTGGCTGTGCTGCAGACCCCCCTGTATATTACACAGCTGGACCCCCACAGTCACTGTGCTGCAGACCCTCCTGTATATTACACAGCTGGACCCCCACAGTCACTGTGCTGCGGACCCCCCTGTATATTACACAGCTGGACCCCCACAGTCACTGTGCTGCGGACCCCCCTGTATATTACACAGCTGGACCCCCACAGTCCCTGTGCTGCAGCCCCTCCCTGTATATTACACAGCTGGACCCCCACAGTGGCTGTGCTGCAGACCCTCCTGTATATTACACAGCTGGACCCCCACAGTCCCTGTGCTGCAGACCCCCCTGTATATTACACAGCTGGACCCCCACAGTGGCTGTGCTGCGGACCCCCCTGTATATTACACAGCTGGACCCCCACAGTGGCTGTGCTGCAGACCCCCCTGTATATTACACAGCTGGACCCCCACAGTGGCTGTGCTGCAGACCCCCCTGTATATTACACAGCTGGACCCCCACAGTCCCTGTGCTGCAGACCCCCCTGTATATTACACAGCTGGACCCCCACAGTCCCTGTGCTGCGGACCCCCCTGTATATTACACAGCTGGACCCCCATAGTAGCTGTGCTGCAGACCCTCCCTGTATATTACACAGCTGGACCCCACAGTCACTGTGCTGCAGACCCCCCTGTATATTACACAGCTGGACCCCCACAGTGGCTGTGCTGCAGACCCCCCTGTATATTACACAGCTGGACCCCCACAGTCACTGTGCTGCAGACCCCCCTGTATATTACACAGCTGGACCCCCACAGTCACTGTGCTGCGGACCCCCCTGTATATTACACAGCTGGACCCCCACAGTCCCTGTGCTGCAGACCCCCCTGTATATTACACAGCTGGACCCCCACAGTCCCTGTGCTGCAGCCCCTCCCTGTATATCACACAGCTGGACCCCCACAGTCCCTGTGCTGCAGCCCCTCCCTGTATATCACACAGCTGGACCCCCACAGTGGCTGTACTGCAGACCCCCCTGTATATTACACAGCTGGACCCCCACAGTCCCTGTGCTGCAGCCCCTCCCTGTATATTACACAGCTGGACCCCCATAGTAGCTGTGCTGCAGACCCTCCTGTATATTACACAGCTGGACCCCCACAGTCCCTGTGCTGCAGCCCCTCCCTGTATATTACACAGCTGGACCCCCACAGTCCCTGTGCTGCAGCCCCTCCCTGTATATCACACAGCTGGACCCCCACAGTGGCTGTGCTGCAGACCCCCCTGTATATTACACAGCTGGACCCCCACAGTCACTGTGCTGCAGACCCTCCTGTATATTACACAGCTGGACCCCCACAGTGGCTGTGCTGCAGACCCTCCCTGTATATTACACAGCTGGACCCCCACAGTGGCTGTGCTGCAGACCCCCCTGTATATTACACAGCTGGACCCCCACAGTCACTGTGCTGCAGACCCCCCTGTATATTACACAGCTGGACCCCCACAGTCACTGTGCTGCAGACCCTCCTGTATATTACACAGCTGGACCCCCATAGTAGCTGTGCTGCAGACCCTCCCTGTATATTACACAGCTGGACCCCCACAGTGGCTGTGCTGCAGACCCCCCTGTATATTACACAGCTGGACCCCCATATCACTGTGCTGCAGACCCCCCTGTATATTACACAGCTGGACCCCCACATACGTGCACACGCGCAGCTACTGTGGTATACAGATGGGGATACGTTGTTGCCGGACTCCTGGACAGCAGAAGGGTGGAGTTATGGAGACCGCACCCAAATGTGGGCAGTCCTTGGTATTTCCACGCGGCTCCCCAGGGGCGGGGCTTCCTATATATTCAGATTTGCTTTATATAGACCCTGCTGCCTGATTCCCACTGCCTCCAGTGATGAGGAGGAGGAGCAGCATCCTCGGTCCCTCGCCTGGTACATCATGTCCCCTTCCTCCTCTTACAATGACTAATCCTGTAATAATTCTTTATAATGATCTCATCTTAGTGTTAACCCCTCAGAGTCGCCTATTTTAGTTTTTTTTTTTTACACTTTTTTCATCCTCAGCTTCATAACTTCTCACTTTTACATAAACAATCATACCAGGGGTTGTTTTTTGCTGGAGAAGTTTTATTCTCCAGAGAGTTAATAAATATAAATATTAACTATCAGCAGGTGAGATGAACCTAACCTGCTGATATGTCCTTATTGCACAGGAGACGCAGAGGAGGGAGGTATGTGTCTCTTACCTGTGCGGTTAGCAGTATAATTTGGGGTCCAGAGCACCATTAGGAGCACTGCCCCGCCCTCATAGTGCAAGCTCTGAGGTCGGGGTGGGTAGTGCTCCTAACAGTGCTCCGGACCCAGGATTAGATTACTAGCACAGAACAGCGCCGAGGAGGGAGGGAAGAGATTCGTCTAACAACTGCATTAAAAATAATAATAAAAATAAATAAAAATATTTATTTATTTTTGTTTAATAATGACATTTATTTTTGTGTCATAGTCAAAGAACAGATAAACGTTTTTCCTGCTCGTTTTTCCCGGGATGATGTGTGATTTTTATTGCCCCATTTTTTTTTTTTTTTACAAAATAACAGTAATTCTCACTTGTTATCAGAATTGAAATCCATTGGCATCTTGTGATCACGAGGCGGCGGTGCCAATGGAAACCCTCTGAAACCACAGTTGCTACTGACCACAGCATCTAGGGGGTTAAAGGGGAACAACAGTGGGGAATCTTTTTTTTTTTTTTTTTTAAATCAGCTTACTACTTTCTTCTATGTAAAAATCTTCCAGTACTTATAAGCTGCTGTATGCCCTGCAGGAAGTGGTGTATTCTTTCCAGTCTGACACAGCGCTCTCTGCTGCCACCTCTGTCCATGTCAGGAACTGTCCAGAGCAGCAGCAAATCTCCATAGAAAACCTCTCCTGCTCTGGACAGTTCCTGACATGGACAGAGGTGGCAGCAGAGAGCACTGTGTCAGACTGGAAAGAATACACCACTTCCTGCAGGACATACAGCAGCTGATAAGTACTGGATGTCTGGAGTTTTTTTTTTTTTTTTTAAATAGCAGTAATTTACAAATCTGACCCTAGCTGATTAGAACCAGTTCACCTTTAAAAGGTGTATGGGCAAAATTATCAGGTCATAACAAGCTGTCTCTGGTCACTGAGCCTCTTTTCTTATACAGTTGTCGCCCCTTCGATCCTCGGCTTCCCTATATCCTCCTTTATCATATCTGAATTATGGTCTCATAAAAGATGAATAAAGACCCCATGATTCCGGGGATTTATGGCTTTTTATCTCTCCTTTTATGCTCCATTAAATTTTATTTGCTTTTGCAGCTGCCGCTTGGCATTGAGCGCTACACCAGATCTCCAGGTTTTATAGCAGCTGAATATTTCAGCAGATCAGTGATGCCAGGAGCACACTGGGTACCCGCAGCGCCCCCCGGGTTACCTGATCCCCCATCCATAGTGCAGACAGCTCCCCACACCGGCTGTATAGAAGAAGGAGGAATCTAGTTGCTATTCACACTGTCCTGTAAGAAATCACTAATAAATCAGAATATGGACGTCTGGTCAGGTGACTGTATCTCAGCACGGTACATCCCGGGACCCCTAAGACACCCGACCCCATATGTACACATTACAGCATCCCCAGACAATCGGATACTTTTTAATCCTTTTAATCATAGTTTCACACATAATTGGCTTAGATACACTGGCTTAGTCCTTGGTATCACACATGCCATGCTTAGTTACACAGCTCAGCAGATTGTATTGCACACTATAGACCTAGATACAGTGTCCCAGACCTTGGCTTACATACAATGCTGAGCAGGCAGTATCACACATTACAGGCTTAGATACAGTGTCTCAACAGCATCACATATGACAGTCTTGGATAAACCAGCTCGGTATCACACATAAGCCTAGATACAGTTCAGCAGACACAATAGGCTTAGATACAACAGCTTGACAGGCAGTATCATATACAACAGTCTTAGACGCACCTACTCGGCAGACAATATCACACATGATACTCTTAGATACACTAAATCAGCAGGTAGTATCACATGATACTCTTAGATACACTAAATCAGCAGGTAGTATCACATGATACGCTTAGATACACTAAATCAGCAGGTAGTATCACATGATACTCTTAGATACACTAAATCAGCAGGTAGTATCACATGATACGCTTAGATACACTAAATCAGCAGGTAGTATCACATGATACGCTTAGATACACTAAATCAGCAGGTAGTATCACATGATACTCTTAGATACACTAAATCAGCAGGTAGTATCACATGATACTCTTAGATACACTAAATCAGCAGGTAGTATCACATGATACGCTTAGATACACTAAATCAGCAGGTAGTATCACATGATACTCTTAGATACACTAAATCAGCAAGTAGTATCACATGATACTCTTAGATACACTAAATCAGCAGGTAGTATCACATGATACTCTTAGATACACTAAATCAGCAGGTAGTATCAGATACTGGGTCTAAAAATATGTTAAGTAAATTATATCACACATGATGGGTTTAGATACACAAGTACAGCACACAGTATCACACATGATAGGCTGAGATACTTACTCAACACAGAGAGTATCACATATGATAGGATTAGATACACAGGGTCACCACAATTCATTATGCAAATAGGTTTAGCTAAATATGCTTAACAGACAGTATCACACAACTGGCTTAGATACACTGGCCCAGCAGACAGTAACACATGCAGCATTGATCTGGTGTATCTCAGCTTATCAGTTAGGTACTCTCAATTTCCAGTCTTTAACCCTGTATAATCTGATATGTCACATAACATCTGGAGTGCCTTGTAGCTGTGAAGGATACATGTATCTATACCGTAGCTCGGACACATGGTCCCTACAAGCCTGTACACTCCGGCTGAGATCAGACAGTCTGTCTCATCGTAAATGAGGTTAATCGGCTGTAAACGGCATCAAAGCGGCAGAGTATTGTGTATAATGGAGCGATCAGCGGATCCTCAGGATCAGACAGACCCTATACAGACTATTACCAGGAGGATAGCAAAGAAAATAGTCACAAATTTCACCAGTCACCAAACCACAGTGGATAGGAGGGGAGGAGGGAGGTGCAGCTGCAGATTCTCTCTACTGTGCTGTGAGAGGGGAGGAAGAGCAGAAATAAGAGAAGGTCTGTGCACGTAATATGGATGGTGCTGGTGATTCCCCCTATACATACAGTATGGCTGACCCCTGTTACAGAATGGAATCCTGTGTGAATTGCCCCAACAGGGACATTATGGAAGCCACTAGTGGGGCAGTAAGGCTGGTAGCTGTGTATTGCTGCTGGCCCATAGGAAGATATTCAGAGTATCTATGAGGGCTACGTGGCCGATATTGTTTGGGCCCCTGGATGGAATGTAACCCGGGTCGGGTAACATGATATAACATTTATGGGGCCATTGGTGTGGATAACATTGTTATGGGGGCATTGATGCTGACATGTATGGGATGGCACTGCTATGGGGGCACTGTAGTTGACATGTATGGGATGGCACTGCTATGGGGGCACTGTAGCTGACATGTATGGGATGGCACTGCTATTGGGCACTGATGCTGACATGTATGGAGGGCACTGCTATGGGGACACTGTAGCTGACATGTATGGGGGGCACTGATGCTGACATGTATGGAGGGCACTGCTATGGGGACACTGTAGCTGACATGTATGGGGGGCACTGATGCTGACATGTATGGGATGGCACTGCTATGGGGGCACTGATGCAACATGTGTACGCTGCTCTGACTACTGAGGAAGCTGCACACAGACACAGGATGGCAGTGCCGCCATGACAGTACCACTTCTCACAGAAATCCCCACAGCACTTAGAGCCTATTGTGAGCAGCCGGTGCCCAGAGGAGGGGGCAAATACTAATGAAATGTATGGAAGGCCCCGGGGTCACCAGGGGGGGGATCGGGTCCGTGTGACATATAATGGAAATCATAAATCACACGGCAGCTGCCTGACATGAACTCCATGGGCCTGTCCTGCTCTCTCTATTCAGGGCCGGACTCTCAGGGGCCCGGCCGGGCTCACATGCCGCCATTCTTCCCTAATTGCCAATTCTACCAGAATCCCTAAACAAATTACACATGAAATGAGCGTCTTGTCCCATCTGGTTGTTGACCGAGCGCGGGAAGAAGTAATTGTGTTATAGGGAGTATGGGCCCAGCAGTATGGCGATCGATCAATGACAACTGGTCAGGACGTCTGGTCACAGGAATCAATGAGGCTTCTCTGACTCCATCCGGATTATTCTATTCATTTCATTGCCTGATTGTGGGAGGAGGCGGAGAGGTCACTAAACTGGGCACATAATGGGTTAAGTGTTACATAGAATTCATACTGGAGTTGGTGGTTTCATCTGTTTCTGCAAAATGCCATGTCCATATGTATTCCCCTCACAACTCCTATTAATGTCATAGAACCAATCCCCAACACACAGAAGGACAATAATGTATATACTGATATACCTACATTATACCGAAGACTCACCTGTCATCTCACATGGCAGCGAGGATTTCATTTTACTGCAAATATAAAAATTCTATAATACTTCTCATATATACAGGAATATAACTACTATAATACTGCTCCTATATACTGGGATATAACTACTATAACACTGCTCCCTATATACAGGAATATAACTACTATTATACTGCTCCCTATATACAGGAATATAACTACTATAATACTGCCCCCTATATACAGAAATATAACTACTATAATACTGCTCCTATATACAGGGATATAACTACTATAATACTGCTCCCTATATACTGTTTTGAGACTCTTCAATGAGGCTCCACAGACTCCTCTTTTGCATACTCATGTTTCCCAGGGGGCAATGCACCTAGGACTTCACTGCATTGAGCGCTTTCATTAGCAGCCGGCAGTGTTGTCATTTGGCTGTTCTCCCTGAGTTCAGCAATCTGTTTCTCTTATGGCTCTACTAGGCATTGCTCCCACCTAGCCAGAATCCTGCTCCACACTGATGAGGGGCAACACCCCGAAACAGCTGTCTGTGGATGGTTACCTAGCCTTGGTTTATCCCTTGTCATTACACTGACTTATAGGGCCACTTAATATGGTGGATTTGGTGGTTTCCTAACAGGAGCTGCCACTTGGCTGGGTCCTTCCCGGAGGGATATCTGGCTAGTCCTGTGTTTTGAGACTCTTCAATGAGGCTCCACAGACTCCTCTTTTGCATACCCCTATATACAAGAATATAACTACGATAATACTGCTCCTATATACAAGAATATAACTACTATAATACTGCTCCTATATACTGGGATATAACTACTATAACACTGCCCCCTATATACAAGAATATAACTACTATAATACTGCTCCTATATACAGGAATATAACTACTATAATACTGCTCCTATATACAGGAATATAACTACTATAATACTGCCCCCTATATACAGGGGTATAACTACTATAATACTGCTCCTATATACAGGAATATACTACTATAATACTGCTCCTATATACAGGAATATAACTACTATAATACTGCCCCCTATATACAGGGGTATAACTACTATAATACTGCTCCTATATACAGGAATATACTACTATAATACTGCTCCTATATACAGGAATATAACTACTATAATACTGCTCCTATATACAAGAATATAACTACTATAATACTGCCCCCTATATACAGGAATATAACTACTATAATACTGCTCCTATATACAGGAATATAACTACTATAATACTGCTCCTATATACAGGGATATAACTACTATAATACTGCTCCTATATACAGGAATATAACTACTATAATACTGCTCCTATATACAGGAATATAACTACTATAATACTGCTCCTATATACAAGAATATAACTACTATAATACTGCCCCCTATATACAAGGATATAACTACTATAATACTGCTCCTATATACAGGGATATAACTACTATAATACTGCCCCCTATATACAAGAATATAACTACTATAATACTGCTCCTATATACAGGAATATAACTACTATAATACTGCTCCTATATACAGGAATATAACTACTATAATACTGCTCCTATATACAGGAATATACTACTATAATACTGCTCCTATATACAGGAATATAACTACTATATGTGTCCCTGTAGTTATGGAGGTTGATGACATGTCACTGTTATAGTCTCTGTTCTGCAGCTTTGGATGTGGCAGTCATGGGATGGGACTATATGGCGGTATACTGTGTGAGTGTCCCAATCCTCGTGCAGGGAGGTTACATTTTCCTTTGATACCATCAGATGGTGGCGTGTGAGGATAATTGCTCTTTATTGGAGGTTTTGGTCTCCCAGTCGCACAGTCCTCTCTATGTGGCGGCCCCTGTTCTCCTCCTTGGGTCACCCCCATCATGTAGAATGGGCCTTTCAGTGCAGTCGGCAGCTCTCTGCCATTTTCAGCAAGTAGCTGGAAGCAACATTCATCCCACAGAATCCAAAGCGAAGAACAAAGCCCTTCTCATAACCCGAGGAAGTTCTCCTCCGAGACATTCTAAAAAAGTTCCCAACTCCCAAGTTATGAAAGAAATAACTATCTTGGGGCGAGGGGCGAGGAATTCAGAGCCGCACCATGTAAAACGCGGTTACAATGTTCACTTAATACTCTATTGTGCGGAGCGTATAGTTACCCCCCCCCCCCCCCCCCCCCCCCCATGGCTCCATCTTCCCAAGAAGGAACAGAGGATGCAGAGAGATAAGGAAGACATGTGACCTGGAAGATGTATAACATATACCCACTGTACATATATATAATTATATACAGGAGATCCCCAGGTTATACCAGCTGTACATATATAATTATATACAGGAGATACCCAGGTTATACCAGCTGTACATATATAATTATATACAGGAGATACCCAGGTTATACCAGCTGTACATATATAATTATATACAGGAGATCCCCAGGTTATACCAGCTGTACATATATAATTATATACAATATATATCCAGGTTATACCAGCTGTACATATATAATTATATACAGTATATACCCAGGTTATACCAGCTGTACATATATCATTATATACAGTATATACCCAGGTTATACCAGCTGTACATATATAATTATATACAGTATATACCCAGGTTATACCAGCTGTACATATATAATTATATACAGGAGATCCCCAGGTTATACCAGCAGTACATATATAATTATATACAGTGTATACCCAGGTTATACCAGCTGTACATATATAATTATATACAGTATATACCCAGGTTATATCAGCTGTACATATATAATTATATACAGTATATACCCAGGTTATACCAGCTGTACATATATAATTATATACAGTATATACCCAGGTTATACCAGCTGTACATATATAATTATATACAGGAGATCCCCAGGTTATACCAGCGGTACATATATAATTATATACAGGAGATATCCAGGTTATACCAGCTGTACATATATAATTATATACAGTATATACCCAGGTTATACCAGCTGTACATATATCATTATATACAGTATATACCCAGGTTATACCAGCTGTACATATATAATTATATACAGTATATACCCAGGTTATACCAGCTGTACATATATCATTATATACAGTATATACCCAGGTTATACCAGCTGTACATATATAATTATATACAGTATATACCCAGGTTATACCAGCTGTACATATATAATTATATACAGTATATACCCAGGTTATACCAGCTGTACATATATAATTATATACAGTATATACCCAGGTTATACCAGCTGTACATATATAATTATATACAGGAGATCCCCAGGTTATACCAGCTGTACATATATAATTATATACAATATATATCCAGGTTATACCAGCTGTACATATATAATTATATACAGTATATACCCAGGTTATACCAGCTGTACATATATCATTATATACAGTATATACCCAGGTTATACCAGCTGTATATATATATAATTATATACAGTATATACCCAGGTTATACCAGCTGTACATATATAATTATATACAATATATATCCAGGTTATACCAGCTGTACATATATTACCCGATTATCTTTCCCTTATATTGTACTCTCTTCCAGTGTACAGTTCTGGGCCTCATCCTTCAGCTATAAGGAAATGTGTGACCTATGGGATCTGTATGATGTATGACTTGTGTGATCTATGTGACCTGTGGGATCTGTATGATGTATGACTTGTGTGATCTATGTGACCTGTGGGATCTGTGGGATCTATGTGACCTGTGGGATCTGTGGGATCTATGTGACCTGTGGGATCTGTGGGATCTATGTGACCTGTGGGACCTGTGGGATCTGTGTGATCTATGTGACCTGTGGGATCTGTATGATGTATGACTTGTGTGACTGTCCAGACGGGCGTCTGTGCTCTGTGACATCATCACGGTCTCTGTAATTATCAGCCGCTATAGGTGACATCATGCAGCGTCCAGCTGTCCGTCACTCGCTGCCTGTTCCGACTTCCAGAAAGATACAATTGTTAGTAAAACATTTACCAGGGGAATATACGGAATCTGGGGAATTTACAGAATTCTATACAGATCAGCAGACGGCCCTTAAAGGGACAGCCATGCCGCCTCTCAGTGGTTGTGTGACCAGCAGACGGCCCTTAAAGGGACAGCCATGCCGCCTCTCAGTGGTTGTGTGACCAGCAGACGGCCCTTAAAGGGACAGCCATGCCGCCTCTCAGTGGTTGTGTGACCAGCAGACGGCCCTTAAAGGGACAGCCATGCCGCCTCTCAGTGGTTGTGTGACCAGCAGACGGCCCTTAAAGGGACAGCCATGCCGCCTCTCAGTGGTTGTATGACCAACAGACGGCCCTTAAAGGGACAGCCATGCCGCCTCTCAGTGGTTATATAGGAGAGCTGGGAATTCTTACCCAGGTTGTATCAGTCACAGGACACATAACCCTATGACGTCTCCTCTGTGACCCCGGCCTATAAATCCCCTCCACAGCCCAACACTTGTGGCGGAGTGAAAGCTCCGCTCCCTAAATAGCGCCCCAAGGCAAATGTTATTGTCATCGCTCCCTGGAATAGCGGATTTGTAAGAGCCTGTAATTCAGGGTTCACTTTTCACTATCTGCAGCCGAGATGCCTTAAAGGGCACGTCCACAACACACACATCCAGCAAACATTCCTGTGTAATTATAGCATTGGGGGCTTCTGCTTCCACATATTCTGGCTCCTTCACTCTAAGGTTCCCATGATAACACATCCTGTCACATGCTCCGGCATGTTTGTCATAGGGAGCTCCATCCATTTGTAATACCATAGATGCAAATGGACACAGACCCTGGACCTCCGCTCCATTGCTTCTCCAATAATGTGGAGTGAACGGGTTCCATACCACTCATATTTACAACATTTAAAGGGATTGTCCAGGATTAGGGAAACATGGCTTCTTTCTTCTAAAAAGTCCACAGGTTATGTGATGTAGTGCAGATGGACTCCATAAAAGTGAATGGAGCCAGGCTGCGATACCACATGTGAACTGTGGACAAGCGTGGCGCTGTGTTTTCCGAAGAAAACGTCCATAGGTTTCTAATTTTGGTTTAACCCTTTGAGATGCAAAGCCAGATGCGTCCCATGGTTGGGTGTGGCACTGTTTCTAGGTGACAGCAGCCCTGATTTTCTTAAAATTGACAAACCCTTTAACTGCTGCAATTTGAACCAGCATGAAATCATAATACAATGATAGGATCTCATATAGGTTTCCAGATAGTAATGTGACCTGCAGTGCGACCACTATCCACTATAAAGCCCCCAACTCTCTAAAGCCCAAGGGTCATACCTGCAGCCTCCAGCGGCTGCAGAACTACAAGTCCCATCATGCCTTGGCAGGGTCAGAGGTCAGACACCACTGCTCTAGTGACTGGCCCTGCCGGAGTCGGCGGTGATCTCTGTTGCTAGGTAACCACTATTGATACAATTGTTGAACATGAAATATTGATACTTTTACTGGAACGTTTTTTAACCCCTGATTCCACAGATACTTTTAGTTATTTGATGGTCAATCATGGCAGGTTACCACAGCCGCCTCTCACCTCTGAGGAGGAAAAACTTTATGGATATGAATTTTTGCGAGGACAACGCAACAATATCATCCAATCCATAAAAACCGCCAAAGACCCCCCAACCTATGGTATAGCTGAACACCACATCGGGGGATGGAAACTGGAGGCAGGGCCTTATAGCCGCTAACCTGCAGGGGCCCCACTGACCTCCGGGCTCCGGCTGGAACACAATGTCATTATATATATATATATATATATATATATATATATATTATCATATATCAGAGCTGTGAGACATCGACAGATTTGCAGGACGTCCAGCCTCCGGTCCCCGGGGATGACTGCAAACTGCGCTGCTCCATATGGCGGTATGGAATGTAAATAAACAGGCGACCCATCAGCACACCCACCGCCACATAGGAAGACTGCTCACCGATCTCTAAGCGGTTATATAGAAATAATGGCGTAAATAGCGCACAGACTATGCAGCTGCCAGGCTATAGGGGAAGGGGCCCAGCACTGGTTTTTCTTCCATCCACCTATTTATATCTATAATAACTACATTCACCAATAAGGACTAAACTAAATTCAATGAAGATAGGACACAGCCTCACCGGACAGGATCAGCAGGATCAGCAGGACCCCCTTATTGCAGCACTATAGTCACATATTGCTGTCCTGTCTAAAGGCAACTCCATTCATAGTAAATCCAAGACAATCCCTTTAAATGGTGGCCAGGAGTCTAACTTGTTGTTGTGAAACTTTCCCTCGGATATAAGTGAAATAAATGTCCGATAACGGCCGAGAATAGATTGTATTCACCAACAAATAGAGAAAGAGACGATGACTCCTGCTTCACTCCAGTAGATGAGGCTCACAAGCGGCGGTATATAGTGGTACAGTATAACGCAACACGCTCCGGAGTCAGCAGAGGCCAGCGGGGCCAGTTTTGGCAGGAAAAGGGTAACATGGATTATATGCAGCTTTATCACTAAATGCTGTCAGTTTTCAGTTTAATATGAAGAAAGATTTTGGCAGAAACCCCTCCACATGGTCCAAGTGTTCATATTTACTTGTTCAACTTAACCCTGTAATCTCCCTACAAAATGAGATAGAGCGAAACTATAACAAGGTCTCAACCACAAGCTGCTGATGTAAGTCTCTCAGGACCGTACCCGAGCAAAATCCAGGGACAAGGCCAGTGCAATCATATAAGCCACAAAGTAAAAGAATATAACTACTATAATACTGCTCCTATATATAAGAATATAACTACTATAATACTGCCCCTATATACAGGAATATAACTACTATAATACTGCCCCCTATATATAAGAATATAACTACTATAAAACTGCTCCTATATACAGGGATATAACTACTATAATACTGCTCCTATATACAGGGATATAACTACTATAATACTGCTCCTATATACAGGAATATAACTACTATAATACTGCTCCTATATACAGGAATATAACTACTATAATACTGCTCCCTATATACAGGAATATAACTACTATAACACTGCCCCTATATACAGGAATATAACTACTATAATACTGCTCCTATATACAGGAATATAACTACTATAATACTGCTCCTATATACAGGAATATAACTACTATAATACTGCTCCTATATACAGGGATATAACTACTATAATACTGCTCCTATATACAGGAATATAACTACTATAATACTGCTCCTATATACAGAGACATAACTACTATAATACTGCTCCTATATACAGGAATATAACTACTATTATACTGCTCCTATATACAGGAATATAACTACTATAATACTGCTCCTATATACAGGAATATAACTACTATAATACCGCCTATCTTTACCCTGGTATAGTACTGTATGTAGCGTTTTCTCACATTTTCCTGATATATATCTTTACTATGTTCGGCAGCTCAGACATGTAGACAGGATGATGTATCTGTACGTCCTGCGGCTTCTATTAAGCGGTTTTCGCCACTAGGGAGGATTACAGCCAATGTGAAAAAGACTTCAAAGCCAAAAACTTGTTGTTTTTTTTTTTTTTTCTGCTGAGCACCTCTCCTTTTAATCCTTAAACTCCTGACGTCTCAGTGTGTCATATGTTACGGTGTCGGTCAGAGCTCCTATAGAGGCTGTCATCTGTCACCCAGCTTTCCCAGGTCCCTGAGCGGAGATCTCTGTACTGGATACAATAGTGATAGAACAATGGTTACAGGTCGGGGCCTCGTTTCTTATTCACGTCACAAATCATTCCGCGCTGAGACAAATGGATGCAGTAATTGAACCACAAATGTATTTCTGGAGATTAACTACAAAACCTCAAGAAACCGACAAAGACGCCGCAATATTTACCGGATTTACACATTTCCGATACAACCGCAATATCCCGGGAGCGGGGGGGGGGGGGGGATTGATGGCAACCATGCAGACTGCGATGATAGATGTAGCAGAGCTGATGTACAGGAGGTAGGAGGTTGTTCATCCGGAGCTCCCGGGTTCATGATTAGAACTCCAGGGCCACAGTGTAGACTGACACAGCTGAGGGGACGGTGTGCGGCTCGGTGCCCTGCTGCTGGCGTCTAGTGCCACCGTGCCAAGGCTTTGTTGTATTTTTTTTTCTTGTATAAGACGGGAGGGATGTTTTTTTAGTCGAAGCGCTGAGGTAATGTTTACAATGTGATAATACTTTATTTTTGGGGCAGAATTATGTCATTGGTTTATACTCCGGAGCAGACATCATCATTCGGTCAGCGTTTAGCTGAGTTTGGGACTTTGTGCTTTATGTATATTGATAGCTGTGAAATACAGCGGGGGGAGCGGGGGCACAATGATAGGTGGAGGCTCTGGGGCAGATGTTTCATAGGGGCATCAGTTCGGACCCCCGCTGGGGTACTTGCCCCCTATGTTCTCTTCATGCAGGATACAGGATTGGGCTATGTTCACACAAGGGCAGTAATAATGATCAGGATATTTGTAATCGTTCGTATTTCCGATAATCATTGTGTGAACCTTCCCTTCTACGGCATGATGCTTTTCCTGTCAGCTCTGCTACATTGGAATCACAGTGAGAGATCTGGTGTATCTAATCCCAGGATACTGTATCTAATCCCAGCTCAGACTCTATCCCATCTGTACTGAATGTCTAAAAGCTTCCGCAGTTCTCCGGTTCTGAAGCTTCATCTCTGGTCTCATTAACCACAAGTAACCAACAGTTTACCATCCGACATTATCCGGAATATTCCTGCCCCAGATTACAGGAAGAGCTCAACAACTATCTATCTACCTATCCATCTATCTATCTATCTCCCTACTTTCTATCTATCTATTATCTATCTATCTCCTATCTATCTATCATCTATCTATCTATCATCTATCTATCCCCTATCTATTATCTATCTATCTATCTCCTATCTATCTATCTCCTATCTATCTATCTCCTATCTTCTATCTATCTCCTATCTATCTATCTATCTATCTATCTATCTCCTATCTTCTATCTATCTATCTATCTCCTATCTTCTATCTATCTCCTATCTTCTATCTATCTATCTATCTCCTATCTATCTATCTCCTATCTATCTATCTATCTATCTCCTATCTATCTATATATCTTCTATCTATCTATCTCCTATCTATATATCTATCTCCTATCTATCTATCTATCTATCTATCTATCTCCTATCTCTCTATCTATCTATCTATCTATCTATCTATCTATCTATCTATCTCCTATCCATCCATCTCCTATCCTGTAGATGTAGCCGGCATCTCTGTGTAGCAGACCCCTATGAATGTAGGAGACGGCCGGGGTGACACAGAAGGTCACAAAGAAAGAGACTACATGGGAAATAAAAGCAAAGTCTATAGATTAATGTGTATGAAAGGGGATGATGGGGAGGGGCCGTGACACCTGAGTGACATCCAGGTGACGGGTAGCGGCATGTATGTACAGCACAGAGTACATGGCTACAGGGCGACACATTGTTATCCATCTGTTACTACACGTTCTCCCAGAGACATAAGGGTTACAGGGCGATCACCAAGTCTCTCCGATACGGAGGATATTCTGGGCTCGTAGCTCATGGGAAAGTAACATGGGCAGAAACCGCTCAGATTAGACCCAAAGTATTCCTGTAGGTTTTATTTCCGTCTAAACTTCATACAACGTCCAAAAGAATTTATAGCTGTCTAATACTGATCACCATTCACAAGAGATGAGCAGTGACATCACTGAGAATACAGCCTATCACTAGAGATCAGCAGTGACATCACTGAGGATACAGCCTATCCATCACTAGAGATCAGCAGTGACATCACTGAGAATACAGCCTATCCATCACTAGAGATCAGTGACATCACTGAGAATACAGCCTATCCATCACTAGAGATCAGTGACATCACTGAGAATACAGCCTATCAATCACTAGAGATCAGCAGTGACATCACTGAGAATACAGCCTATCCATCACTAGAGATCAGCAGTGACATCACTGAGAATACAGCCTATCCATCACTAGAGATCAGTGACATCACTGAGAATACAGCCTATCCATCACTAGAGATCAGCGGTGACATCACTGAGAATACAGCCTATCCATCACTAGGGATCAGCAGTGACATCACTGAGAATACAGCCTATCCATCACTAGAGATCAGTGACATCACTGAGAATACAGCCTATCCATCACTAGAGATCAGCGGTGACATCACTGAGAATACAGCCTATCCATCACTAGAGATCAGCGGTGACATCACTGAGAATACCGCCTATCCATCACTAGAGATCAGTGACATCACTGAGAATACAGCCTATCCATCACTAGAGATCAGCAGTGACATCACTGAGAATACAGCCTATCAATCACTAGAGATCAGCAGTGACATCACTGAGAATACAGCCTATCCATCACTAGAGATCAGCAGTGACATCACTGAGAATACAGCCTATCCATCACTAGAGATCAGTGACATCACTGAGAATACAGCCTATCAATCACTAGAGATCAGCAGTGACATCACTGAGAATACAGCCTATCCATCACTAGAGATCAGTGACATCACTGAGAATACAGCCTATCCATCACTAGAGATCAGTGACATCACTGAGAATACAGCCTATCCATCACTAGAGATCAGCGGTGACATCACTGAGAATATAGCCTATCCATCACTAGAGATCAGTGATATCACTGAGAATACAGCCTATCCATCACTAGAGATCAGCAGTGACATCACTGAGAATACAACCTATCCATCACTAGAGATCAGTGACATCACTGAGAATACAGCCTATCCATCACTAGAGATCAGTGACATCACTGAGAATACAGCCTATCCATCACTAGAGATCAGTGACATCACTGAGAATACAGCCTATCCATCACTAGAGATCAGTGACATCACTGAGAATACAGCCTATCCATCACTAGAGATCAGCGGTGACATCACTGAGAATACAGCCTATCCATCACTAGAGATCAGCGGTGACATCACTGAGAATACAGCCTATCCATCACTAGAGATCAGCGGTGACATCACTGAGAATACAGCCTATCCATCACTAGAGATCAGCAGTGACATCACTGAGAATACAGCCTATCCATCACTAGAGATCAGCGGTGACATCACTGAGAATACAGCCTATCCATCACTAGAGATCAGTGACATCACTGAGAATACAGCCTATCCATCACTAGAGATCAGCAGTGACATCACTGAGAATACAGCCTATCCATCACTAGAGATCAGTGACATCACTGAGAATACAGCCTATCCATCACTAGAGATCAGCGGTGACATCACTGAGAATACCGCCTATCCATCACTAGAGATCAGTGACATCACTGAGAATACAGCCTATCCATCACTAGAGATCAGCAGTGACATCACTGAGAATACAGCCTATCCATCACTAGAGATCAGCAGTGACATCACTGAGAATACAGCCTATCCATCACTAGAGATCAGCAGTGACATCACTGAGAATACAGCCTATCCATCACTAGAGATCAGTGACATCACTGAGAATACAGCCTATCCATCACTAGAGATCAGTGACATCACTGAGAATACAGCCTATCCATCACTAGAGATCAGTGACATCACTGAGAATACAGCCTATCCATCACTAGAGATCAGCGGTGACATCACTGAGAATCCAGCCTATCCATCACTAGAGATCAGCAGTGACATCACTGAGAATACAGCCTATCCATCACTAGAGATCAGTGACATCACTGAGAATACAGCCTATCCATCACTAGAGATCAGTGACATCACTGAGAATACAGCCTATCCATCACTAGAGATCAGCGGTGACATCACTTAGAATACAGCCTATCCATCACTAGAGATCAGCGGTGACATCACTGAGAATACAGCCTATCCATCACTAGAGATCAGCGGTGATATGACTGATCCGTACACTGGCTGCTGATGGTTGGCAGATGGGTCGCCGCTCACGTCGCCTCCTGATAGATTTCGTTTACATTTGTAAGGAATTTATATAGGAAAAGGCGGATGAGTTTGTTGTCGTCAGTAATAATTGTGACTTCAAAGGCCGGAGCTGCGCTCGCTGTGTGGAAGCGGCCGGGCTGCATTACTGAGATCAGGGGTGCTGAGTAACGGCTGACATCATCAGGAGCGGGATCAGAGAGGAAACAGATGGGGACTCTCTGTGGAGGAAACGAAACCCCCTCATTAACCGCTCAATGCCCAATAGCCATATCCACAGCCATCCTACATCTTGTATGACCCCCAATGTGCAACATCAAATTCTACTGGGGTAGAAAACAATATCCTGCACCACAGGGTCACGTGACCTGGAGCCTCAGGCCCGGACTATATGACGTCTGTTGGCTATGTGATTTACGTGGATAAAATCACATGACTCACCCAAGCCTAAGGCCGTCATTGGTCGACGTAAATGCCCGCTTGTGACCACCACAGGGTGATCTTTCCATAACGTTCCTATAGAGCTGTCAGCCCGTCTCCTGAGCGGCAGGAACGGCTTTATAACGTTCTAAACAACCTTGTTGTGGTTTACTAGGAGGACGGCAGAGACAGTTTTATTTATTATAAAAGAGAAAAAGAAAAAAGAAAAAAATTGGGTCTTGCCACATAATACTTCCATATAGTGCCAAATAATGTAGAGTACCAAAATATTACTCCCTTAAAAAGCCCACATAATACCGCCATATAATATCTATATATATAATAATTCATATATAACACCCAACTAATGCTCCATTACTGAGCCCACATAATACCGCCATATAATATCTTACTAATATATAACACCCAACTAATGCTTCATTACTGAGCCCACATAATACCGCCATATTGTGTATAGGGCCCACATAATCCCGCCATGTAGTTCCCACATAATACAGCAATTTTGTCCCCAAATAATACTGTTAGATTATAGTGGGGTTCCTCATATTGGACAGTAGGGCTCTGAGCAATTACCTTGACACCCACCCATTAAGCCCATCAAATTCTATCCTAAAATAAAATACTATTATGATACTGCAACATACAACCAACAACATAGCGCAATTTAGTGCCAACAAGTAAAATCTGAAATAATACCGCCACATACCAACAGATACTAGAGAGGTGTTTCGAGGAGGTGCTTATGCATATTTGCACACAGGGGCAGTAGTTATGTGCAGCTGTGGGTGACTGAAGATGCGGGGGAGTAAAGCTCTTGAATGGGGTTCCATGTTAGGGCTGTATTTGCCATTGTAGTAGAAGGAATTTTCTATGTGCCAAAAGTTGCTATTTTTTTATTTTTTCCCCTTTAACCTCCATGCTGCCCCTTTATGGTTTCCTTGCAGATTTACTGCTCTTTTCTTCTCTCATTAGGATAACCATGGCATTAAAAACCACAAAACAGGACATGTTACATGTGGTACCGCGATGGGGTTTACCATCAGGCCAGATTGAACTATCTTTCCCACAGCCGCCACTCTGAATTGTTTGATATATTTTGCACCTTTAACCCTTCATATGTATGTAGCTCTTTTGTTTTGTAACTTTTTTCAGTGTTTTATGTTTTTATTAGATCATTCTTAAGATTTTCCAATACTCTCGGCCCTGACATCGCCATCTCGGCCGCCCCTTCCTGACAGCCCCTTATGACTTTTCCATATGCTGAAAATGACTTCATTTAAAGAGGGAAAAATCAGAGTGAGCGCAGGGTGTGACCGCCCGGCCGCAGCGAGGAAACCGTCCAGCGTCTTCCTGCCAAGTACTTAGAGGCAGCAGCCTGGCCTGACAATCAGCCTGACAACGGGGCCCCTGGTGCCCCCTCCTCACTACTGTACCGACCCCTCCTCCCCCCTATATCTCAGAGATCTGTGGAGAATTCTCACTAACTGACCCCATTATTAAAATTGCTTCCAGACACGAGGTGTGACGCAAGTTTTCTTGTACAGATCGTAGTCGTCCTTGCTGAGTCAACGCGGCTAAAGGTGGCTAATGGCGGCCGACTGAGAGAAAGACATCTGGAAGCAGAATATATATTACATTACATCCTGTGAAAATATACATACTGGCCCCTACAGTAGTACTAAATGTATTCTGTGCAAGGCATTGCTGACTACAGCCTGGATTCTGTATGGGACATTACTGACTACAGCCTAGATTCTGTATGAGACATTATTGACTACAGCCTGGATTCTGTATGAGACATTACTGACTACAGCCTAGATTCTATAAAGGACATTACTGACTACAGCCTGGATTCTGTATGAGACATTACTGACTACAGCCTGGATTCTGTATGAGACATTACTGACTACAGCCTGGATTCTGTATGAGATATTACTGACTACAGCCTGGATTCTGTATGAGACATTACTGACTACAGCCTGGATTCTGTATGAGACATTACTAACTACAGCCTGGATTCTATAAAGGACATTACTAACTACAGCCTGGATTCTGTATGAGACATTACTGACTACAGCCTGGATTCTGTATGAGATATTACTGACTACAGCCTGGATTCTGTAGGAGACATTACTGACTACAGCCTTGATTCTGTATGAGATATTACTGACTACAGCCTGGATTCTGTAGGAGACATTACTGACTACAGCCCTGATTCTGTATGAGACATTACTGACTACAGCCTGGATTCTGTAGGAGACATTACTGACTACAGCCTGGATTCTGTAGGAGACATTACTGACTACAGCCTGGATTCTGTAGGAGACATTACTGACTACAGCCTGGATTCTGTATAGAACATTACTGACTACAGCCTGGATTCTGTATGAGACATTACTAACTGCAGTATGGATTCTGTATGGAGTATTCTATAGAACATGGGTCTACAAACTCGCAGCCCTCCAGGTGTGTCAATACTACATTTCCCATCATGCCTGGACAGCCAAATCCAAAGCTTTAGCTGTCCGGGCATAATGGGAACACAATGGGGGAGAGTTATCAAACATGGTGTAAAGTGAAACTGGCTCAGTTGCCCCTAGCAACCAATCAGATTCCACCTTTCATTTTCCAAAGAGTCTGTGAGGAATGAAAGGTGGAATCGGATTGGTTGCTAGGGGCAACTGAGCCAGTTTCACTTCACGGGTGCCTTCACATGTACCGTATCGCTGCGTTTTTAACGCTCCGTTTTATCGTGTTTGTATCGCTGCCGTTTTGGTGCGTTTTTTACATGCGCATTTTGATTTTCACATGATTTTCATGTGAAAATCAAAACTTGCATATAAAAATCACAGCGATAAAAACGCAGCGATACGGTACGTGTGAAGCTACCCTACACCATGTTTGATCAATCTCCCCCAATGTATTCGGTATGGGGTATACTATATGGAGTATACTGTAGAACACAATGTATACTATATGGAGTATTCTGCAGGCTTACAATGGGGTATATCCTGTATCTATATCCTGTATCTATATCCTGTATCTATAAGGAGTCGGATTTGTTATATCAGCTGCGTCTCCTGTGATCACCAGTATAGGACCGGGCGGACACAATGTGGGTCTGGGGGTATTATAGGACCCCCGGGGCTCAGCCATCTTATCAATAATAAACAGGGGGTTACAGTTACACAATGTAAGTATCTGGTCGGGTATTACTACAGACCCTCCAGGGTGTAACCCTATATGTGTAGCCCCCCGCAGGGAAATCTTATCCCCCCTCCGCTGTATGGGAGATATTCACTGCCAGAGAATCCTGGGCATCCTGTGCGACAACAGATGTGTGTACTCAGGAGGGTATACAGCAGCGGAGGCTCAGTATACGGGATGTGTGTACTCAGGAGGGTATACAGCAGCAGAGGCTTAGTATACAGGATGTGTGAGGAGGAGGAGTATACAGCAGCGGAGGCTCAGTATGCAGGATGTGTGTACTCAGGAGGGTATACAGCAGCAGAGGCTTAGTATACAGGATGTGTGAGGAGGAGTATACAGCAGCGGAGGCTCAGTATATGGGATGTGTGTACTCAGGAGGGTATACAGCAGCGGAGGCTCAGTATACGAATGTGTGAGGAGGAGTATACAGCAGCGGAGGCTCAGTATACGGGATGTGTGAGGAGGAGGAGTATACAGCAGCGGAGGCTCAGTATACGGGATGTGTGTACTCAGGAGGGTATACAGCAGTGGAGGCTCAGTATACTGGATAAGTGTACTCAGGAGGGTATACAGCAATGGAGGCTCAGTATACGGGGTGTGTGAGGAGGAGGAGGAGAGGTATACAGCAGTGGAGGCTCAGTATATGGGATGTGTGTACTCAGGGGGGTATACAGCAGTGGAGGCTCAGTATACAGGATGTGTGTACTCAGGATGGTATACAGCAGCAGAGGCTCAGTATATGGGATAAGTGTACTCAGGACGACGGGTATACAGCAGCGGAGGCTCAGTATACGGGATGTGTGTACTCAGGAGGGTATACAGTAGTGGAGGCTCAATATACGGGATGTGTGAGGAGGAGGAGGGGTATACAGCAGCGGAGGCTCAGAATACGGGATGTGTGAGGAGGAGGAGGGGGATGTAGCATTACTGAGCACTTCTAGTCCAGGGGTCTCGCACTGATTCGTACTAGTCATTGAGGCCCCCATCGTGGCAGATGGTTCTCTGTCTGTCTGGTATTATTCATGAGGGTATTCTGGGTAATCTGACTGACACCATTCAGGGGGTTCTCTACCTGGCACTCTGGGACTATAGATGGGACACTCTCGCTCTCTGGCACTGTTGTGGGGACACTGATACAATAGATGGGACGCTCTCTCTCTCTCTCTCTGGCACTGTTGTGGGGACACTGATACTATAGATGGGACGCTCTCTCTCTCTGGCACTGTTGTGGGGACACTGATACAATAGATGGGACGCTCTCTCTCTCTCTGGCACTGTTGTGGGGACACTGATACTATAGATGGGACGCTCTCTCTCTCTGGCACTGTTGTGGGGACACTGATACTATAGATGGGACGCTCTCTCTCTCTGGCACTGTTGTGGGGACACTGATACTATAGATGGGACGCTCTCTCTCTCTGGCACTGTTGTGGGGACACTGATACTATAGATGGGACGCTCTCTCTCTCTCTGGCACTGTTGTGGGGACACTGATACTATAGATGGGACGCTCTCTCTCTCTGGCACTGTTGTGCGGACACTGATACAATAGATGGGACGCTCTCTCTCTGGCACTGTTGTGGGGACACTGATACTATAGATGGGACGCTCTCTCTCTCTGGCACTGTTGTGGGGACACTGATACTATAGATGGGACGCTCTCTCTCTCTCTCTGGCACTGTTGTGGGGACACTGATACTATAGATGGGACACTCTCGCTCTCTCTCTCTGGCACTTTTGTGGGGACACTGATACAATAGATGGGACGCTCTCTCTCTGGCACTGTTGTGGGGACACTGATACTATAGATGGGACGCTCTCTCTGGCACTGTTGTGGGGACACTGATACTATAGATGGGACGCTATCTCTCTCTGGCACTGTTGTGCGGACACTGATACTATAGATGGGACACTCTCACTCTCTGGCACTGTTGTGGGGACACTCTGATACTATAGATGGGACGCTCTCTCTTTCTCTCTGGCACTGTTGTGGGGACACTGATACTATAGATGGGACGCTCTCTCTCTCTGGCACTGTTGTGGGGACACTGATACTATAGATGGGACGCTCTCTCTCTCTGGCACTGTTGTGCGGACACTCTGATACTATAGATGGGACGCCTTCTCTCTCTGGCACTGTTGTGGGGACACTCTGATACTATCGATGGGACGCTCTCTCTCTGGCACTGTTGTGGGGACACTGATACTATAGATGGGACGCGCTCTCTCTCTCTGGCACTGTTGTGGGGACACTCTGACACTATAGATGGGACGCTCTCTCTCTCTGGCAAAGTTGTGAGGACACTGATACTATAGATGGGACGCTCTCTCTCTCTGGCACTGTTGTGGGGACACTCTGATACTATAGATGGGACGCTCTCTCTCTCTGGCACTGTTGTGGGGACACTCTATAGATGGGACGCTCTCTCTCTCTGGCACTGTTGTGGGGACACTCTGATACTATAGATGGGACGCTCTCTCTCTCTGGCACTGTTGTGAGGACACTGATACTATAGATGGGATGCTCTCTCTCTGGCACTGTTGTGGGGACACTCTGATACTATAGATGGGACGCTCTCTCTCTCTGGCACTGTTGTGCGGACACTCTGATACTATAGATGGGACGCTCTCTCTCTCTCTCTCTAAATAACATTGGTATAGGGGCTCTGTGGGGGTATTTATGGGGTCTCTCTGGCTGTCTGGCTGGCAATGTGCATCCAGTTGGCATTATTAGGGGTACTACGACTGGTAACATTTATCAGGGTGTTATGACTGACACTATTCATGATGGTTCCCTAGATGGTATCATTTATGGGAGGCTCTCTAACCAACAAAGTTATGGGGGTACCCTGGAAGCCACTATTATGGGGGGCACCCTGCATAGTACTATTATGGGGGCACCCTGAAGGGTACTATTATGGAGGCACCCTGGAGGCCACTATTACGGGGGCACCCTGGAGGCCACTATTACGGGGGCACCCTGGAGGCCACTATTGGGGGGGGCACCCTGGATAGTACTATAAGGGGGGGCACCCTGGATAGTACTATTATGGGGGGGCACCCTGGACAGTACTATTATGGGGGCACCCTGGAGGCCACTATTACGGGGGCACCCTGGAGGCCACTATTACGGGGGCACCCTGGTGGCCACTATTAGGGGGGGCACCCTGGTGGCCACTATTAGGGGGGGCACCCTGGATAGTACTATTATGGGGGCACCCTGGATAGTACTATTATGGGGGCACCCTGGAGGCCACTATTAGGGGGGCACCCTGGAGGCCACTATTACGGGGGCACCCTGGAGGCCACTATTATGGGGGCACCCTGGAGGCCACTATTATGGGGGCACCCTGGATAGTACTATTATGGGGGCACCCTGAAGGGCACTATTATAAGGGCACCCTGGAGGACACTATTATGGGGGCACCCTGGAGGCCACTATTATGGGGGCACCCTGGATAGTACTATTATGGGGGCACCCTGAAGGGCACTATTATAGGGGCACCCTGGAGGCCACTATTACGGGGGCACCCTGGTGGCCACTATTAGGGGGGGCACCCTGGATAGTACTATTATGGGGGCACCCTGAAGGGCACTATTATAGGGGCACCCTGGAGGCCACTATTACGGGGGCACCCTGGTGGCCACTATTAGGGGGGGCACCCTGGATAGTACTATTATGGGGGCACTCTGGAGGGCACTATTATGGGGGCACCCTGGAGGCCACTATTAGGGGGGGCTCTTTGGAGGCCACTATTATGGGGGCATCATAGAGGCCAGTATTACGGGGGCACCCTAGAGGCCACTATTATGGGGGCACCCTAGAGGCCATTATTATGGGGGTACCCTGGAGACCACTATTATGGGGATACCTTGAAGGCCACTATTATGGGGGCACCCTGGATAACACTTATGGGGGCACCCTGGAGGCCACTATTATGGGGGTACTCTGGAGGCCACTATTATAGGGGCACCCGGTAGGCCACTATTATAGGGGCACCCAGTAGGCCACTATTATGGGGGCACCCTGGAGGCCACTATTATGGGGATACCCTGAAGGCCACTATAATGGGGGCACCCTGGATAACACTTATAGGGGCACCCTGGAGGCCACTATTATGGGGGTACTCTGTAGGCCACTATTAGGGGGGCACCCTGGAGGCCACTATTAGGGGGGCACCCTAGAGGCCACTATTATGGGGATACCCTGAAGGCCACTATTATGGGGGTACCCTGGATAACACTTATGGGGGCACCCTGGAGGCCACTATTATGGGGGTACTCTGGAAGCCACTATTATGGGGGCACCCGGTAGGCCACTATTATGGGGGCACTCTGTAGGCCACTATTGAGGGGGCACCCTGGAGGCCACTATTGAGGGGCACCCTAGAGGCCACTATTATGGGGGCTCTTTGGAAGCCACTGTCATGGGGGCACCCTGGATAACACTTATCTATAACACTTATAGGGGCACCCTGGATTACACTTATAGGGGAACCCTGGATAACACTTATAGGTGCACCCTGGAGGCCACTATTATGGGGGTACTCTGTAGGCCACTATTAGGGGGGCACCCTGAAGGCCACTATTATGGGGGCACCCTGAAGGCCACTATTATGGGGGCACCCTGGAGGCCACTATTATGGGGGCACCCTGGAGGCCACTATTATGGGGATACCCTGAAGGCCATTATTATGGGGGCACCCTGGAGGCCACTATTATGGGGGGTACTCTGGAGGCCACTATTATGGGGGCACCCGGTAGGCCACTATTATGGGGGCACTCTGTAGGCCACTATTAGGGGGGGCACCCTGGAGGCCTTTATTGAGGGGGCACCCTGGAGGCCACTATTATGGGGGCACCCTAGAGGCCACTATTATGGGGGCACCCTAGAGGCTACTATTATGGGGGCTCTTTGGAGGCCACTGTCATGGGGGCACCCAGGATAACACTTATGGGGGCACCCTGGAGGCCACTATTATGGGGGTACTCCGGAGGCCACTATTATGGGGGCACCCGGTAGGCCACTATTATGGGGGCACTTTGTAGGCCACTATTAGGGGGCACCCTGGAGGCCACTATTAGGGGGAAAACCTGGAGGCCACTATTATGGGGGCACCCTAGAGGCCACTATTATGGGGGCACCCTAGAGGCCACTATTATGGGGGGTACCCTGGAGGCCACTATTATGGGGATACCCTGAAGGCCACTATTATGGGGGCACCCTGGATAACACTTATGGGGGCACCCTGGAGGCCACTATTATGGGGGCACCAGGTAGACCACTATTATGGGGGCACTCTGTAGGCCACTATTAGGGGGGCACCCTGGAGGCCACTATTATGGGGGCACCCTAGAGGCCACTATTATGGGGGCACCCTAGAGGCCACTATTATGGGGGCACCCTAGAGGCCCCTATTATGGGGGCACCCTAGAGGCCACTATTATGGGGGCTCTTTGGAGGCCACTGTCATGAGGGCACCCTGGATAACACTTATGGGGGCACCCTGGAGGCCACTATTATGGGGGCACCCTGGAGGCCACTATTAGGGGGAAACCCTGGGGGCCACTATTAGGGGGGGCACTCGGTAGGCCACTATTATGGGGGCACCCGGTAGGCCACTATTATGGGGGCACTCGGTAGGCCACTATTATGGGGGCACCCTGAAGGCCACTATTATGGGGGCACCCTGAAGGCCACTATTATGGGGGCACCCTGAAGGCCACTATTATGGGGGCACCCGGTAGGCCACTATTATGGGGGCACCCGGTAGGCCACTATTATGGGGGCACCCGGTAGGCCACTATTATGGGGCACTCTGGTACTATTTATGAGGGTTTTATGACACTATTCTCAGGTTCTCTGGGCGGCATTGTTATTTATGGCGTCTCTCTGGCTAGAAATCTTTATTAGGTGCCCTGCGGCCACCAGGTCCCATACAGGGGGTGAATACAGAGGCTGTCACTTACAGAAGGATTCTACAGGCAGAGACACTTCCACCGAAACCCCCAGCTCCTAAATGGCAAAGCACAATAAGATGATGACATAATGCACTGCCAGTCAGGATTCTGGAAGAGCTGGGTGACAACCCCTGTGATGCTGGACAGATTAGTAATAGAAGGTGCTAAGAGGCTGTCACCCAGCTTTTCCAGACTCCTGTAAGGCAGATTAGAGAATTAGGAGAGCATGGGTTATGCAATGACAGAACCACATGGACATCACCCAGCTTTCCCAGACTCCTGAATAACAGATGTGCATAGTTAGGCAGCGAGATGTGAAATATATAAGTGGTTATAGAATGACACAACTGGGTGACTTTGCCATTCAGAAGCCTGGAAAGGCTGGGTAGCAACCGCTGTCGCAGCAATGATTATGAGCAAATCTGAGAACCTGGGTTATAAAACGGAACAACGGAGCAAGTTTACCATTCAGGAGCCTGGAAAAGCTGGGTGACAACTACAGAATAGGGTGTCAAGACCATATGACCTAACTTTTTACAGACTTCTGAAAGGACTTATGTAATAGGATGAGAACATTATGTACGTCAGGAGTTTGGGAAAGCTGGGTTTATATCTAATTTTTCATAAAACATGTCAGATATTGACACCCAGCTTTCCCCGACTCCTGAAAAGGAAAATCTTGCTAACCAGGGTGTTATAATGATAATTATATGGCAATTGTACAGATTAGCCATTCAGAAGTCTGGGAAAGCTGGGTGAAAACCCTGTTAGGAACTCTAATAATTTGTACTAGTTATCCAGCTTTCCCAGGCTTCTGAATGGCAACTGTTCTAGTTTACAGCAATATACACATGGCAGGTCATGAGAATCATACACGTGGCACCCAGCTTTTCCACACTGACATAACTGTCCAAATTAGCCATTCAGGAGTCCTGGAAAGCTGGGTGGTGACCCCTCTAGCAGTCGTCATTGCTTGCCTATTCATAGGAATGACTCAGCTTTCCCAGGCTTCTGAGCAGCAAATCTGCTAGGTTACAGCAATAACAGCATGGTGGGTGACTCTTCCTCCTGTAAGAGGAGTCTTAGAGTTACCACCCAGCTTTTCTGCACTTCTGACCAGAGAAATATGGTAGAAGTCCTGGAAAGCTGGGTGACAACCTCTCTGGAGTTGCCATAGTGTGCATATTCATAGACTATACATACAGTATCCTATACAACCTCACAGACAGGGAGGAGTCACCCAGCTTTCCCAGTCTTCTGAATGGCAAGTCTTCTATTTATACAGTAATAAGAGCATGGCGGGTCTATGGAGGCTGTAATAATACAGGTGTTACCCAGCTTTCTCAGGATTCTGAATGTCTTGGGCAGCATGTCGGAGGCTTGATGGCGGTTACGTGCTGCGTCTACAGAGGCGTATGACGGAAATGAAGCAAACTTTAAAGGCGCAGGCACACATTCTGCTTGGCTGCAGATCAGAGACCCCCAGAACAGAGCCCCCTCTATCCCGGCTGATGGCAGCAGGGGCAGGTGGGAAGCAGATGGAGCGGCCGGCATTCCTCCCGCTGCCATTCCTGCGCCTGCATGTGGGAATCATTACCCCAGATTCCTGGTGCGGCTGCCATTCTGTCATCAGCAAAGTCCAAATAAACCAAAATATTGGACACTTCTCCGGTGGCGACCGGCTACCGTACACCCCACGGCGGAGACCTGCACACGGCCGCGTTCAGACACAAGGATGGACTGAAAAAAGTTTCAACCAAATAAATTGTTTCACAAGAGTTTTAATTTGCTGCATATGTGACGTTACGTCCTACAGAGAAGCCTGCAGAGGGGGGGACATGCCAAAATGCAACAAAAACATCACAAAATGCAACCAAAACCACAACAAAATGCAAAAAAAAAAAAAAACACAAAACGCAACAAAGACATCACAAAACACTAAAGTGAGGACGCTACATGTGAATAAGGCCTGGATCTTAAAGGGATTGTCCAGGATAAGACACCCCTGTCCTCCAGTTGTGTGCAGTATAACATCACATCTCCATTCACTTCAATGGAACTGAGCTGCAGTCCCATACACAAACTAACAGCAAGGGTGGCGCTGTTTCAACTAAAAAGAGAAGACAAACTCGTCCTCTTCTGTCAACTTTCCGTTCAGGCTTCTGTAAAAGCTGGGTGACAGCCAATAAGGATGCACTTTGGACTCTTCCAGCTCTTACATATCAATCAATGTAACATGAACAGAGCCCTAACCTGTGTATGCCGTCATCTGATCCCATCACTCACCTGGGAAAGCTGGGTGACACCAGTGACTAGAATAGTATCTGATAAAAGATAAAGGATTGCTGATGAAAAGGTGTGTAAACATGTGTGTCCCTATGACAACACTTTCAACACTTCAGTGTTATCATAGGGACAGGCATATAGGACTTCTCATTCTTTTAGCTAAACTACAAAAAAATCTTACCGGTTGATATGGTAACAGTGACGGGCCAAGGACAGGAAGTGTTATCATAGGGACACAGAAGCCAGTGTTCCAAACCTATGGCTCTCCAGCTGTTGCATAACCACAACTCCCATCAGTATAAGGATCCCCAAGCCGTGACTGTATGGCTGTTGCAGAACTACAACTCCCAGCATGCCTTTCACTCAATCGGATAGTGGGAAGGTTGTCAGCATTCACATAGCTATCTATAATGTCCCGGAAGCTTCCGTGTCCCTATACGCCGGGACGTGTGAGGCCTCAGCTGCACAAACCTGCAACGTCCCACTGACTCCAGGTTACAATTTCTCTCTACTTGTTGTCAGTGAATGAGGACACAGCCCTGGCCGTGTCCAGCGGATAGGAGAGGAGGACGTGTTACTGAGAACCCCGACCCCCTCAATCCCACAGACCTTACAGAAGAGAGATGCACAGTGTAATACAATGTAACAGAACTGCATCTGTGACAAGTCACAGCTCTGGACAGTTTTCCCAGTTTCCATCCACTGACAGCTAGCAGAGATCTTAAAGTGAGAAAGCGGAGAAAAAGTTGTAGAAAATTCCAGTATAGAATGATCCCAGTGAAGCTTTATTCAGGCCAAAGGATACAGTACAGCAGTCTGGAAGGTAGGGGTGCCCCATGAACCCCTAAAGTGCTGTGGACAAACACTAAGTTGCCCCCCACTTGTCCATGTCAGGAACTGTCCAGAGCCGGAGAGGTTTACTATGGGGATTTGCTGCTGCTCTGGACAGTTCCTGACATGGACAGAGGTGGCAGCAGAGAGCACTGTGTCAGACTGGAGAGAATACACCACTTCCTGCAGGACATACAGCAGCTAATAAGTACTGGAAGTCTGGAGATTTTTAAATAGAAGTAAATTACAAATAAATATAACTTTCTGAAACCAGTTGATTTGAAAGAAAAAGATTTTCGCCGGAGTGACCCTTTAAAGCCGTATACCAGTTTTTTCCAATACATACATCAGTGTCAGTAAAAGGCGGGGCTACAGAGCCATGAGTCAGGAAAAGCTGTGCAGTACTATGAAACTAGTACAAATGAGGAGTGTACCTTAAACATTAGATATTAAATGAAAGATAGCTGAATCTGGGAAGCTATGCGGCTGCTCCTGGGCAGGGTTGGGGGCGGGGCTTGCATGCAATGTGCAGGCAGAGTCAACTGTTAGGACCGCCCCTGCAGATACTTTGATTCTATAAACTGTAATAGAAAAAATGAGAGCTGGAATCTGATTGGCCCCCTCAGCCTCGGAGGCCCTAGATATGGGGCCTCCCTGTATTCCTATTCTGCATGGCAGCCACGTATGAGCGCAGCGCCATACACTGTAATTAGCAATCGCATACAATTACCAGAGCTGTAATTACCGCCATCATCTGTCTGCAAACACCGGGCCTTAAGGGAGAACGCCAGAAACAAGCCGCCATCTGCCGCAAAACCAAACAAACCGTCGCTTTAAGAAGAAGAACACAAGAAAGCAAAGAGGAGACCTGAGACTCGAGGATGAGCCAAGGCTGGGACCTCAGCATTACTCACAGCAGCACAGAGAGAGTAAGCGTCAACCATAATGTGATGTCATTTCTGTCTAATCCACCCAGGATGTTACCAGGATGACTCGTCAGGGGGAAATGTCAGAAATAAGAGTCATATTAACCCTTTATTATCGATTATTGGCAATGGAATATCCAGCACTTAAAGAGTTAATGGCGGCCTTTTCCCCTTGCTCAGGAATATTCTATAGGAAGCTGCCCAATGCTAATCCACCATATACAGTGCACGTGCAGCCTCCTGGCAGCGGAGGGGTTAACCCCCATCCCATCTCAGCTTCCCTCCTTATATAAGGAGCCTTCTAAGGTATCATATATGGGAGACACTAGTGACACAGTATAAAAGATCATACAGCTGGAGCTCAATGGGTTAACCCCTAGAACGCTGATAACGCATTGACTGAGCCTCCTCCTGGCAGTCAGTGGGTTAATCCACTCCCTTCACACTGTATACATTATATACATGCATCTTCCTGGCAGTCAGTGGGTTAATCTGTGCACCCCCTTTAATTCCGTTCACCCCTTCCTTCTGTATATATACAATTCACTGGGCACCTCCTGGCAGACAGTGGGTTAATCCTGGCACTTCTGCCCAGTTAACCCTTCACACTGTATAACTTATAATTCATGCATCTTCCTGGCAGTCACAGCACAGTGAGGGTTAATGCCCCCGGGGTAGACACATTATCTATAGACTCCCCATAACGTCCCGGCAGTGGAGGGGTTAATCCCCCCTCCCCAGTTAACCCCTTCCCTCCTGGCAGAACTTGTTGCAGCATCAGAAGTTACATTGTATCTTTTGCGTTTCCTGTTGCCGTTAATTTGAATCAGATGTGTCGTCCCCCCCACCGGCCGTTAACCCCTTCCTGGCCGCGGTAGCCGCCATCCCCACATGCCGGGGTCTCCCTCCCCACACCCCGGGGGTCTCCCTCCCCACCTCCCGGGGTCCCCCTCCCCACCTCCCGGGGGGCACTCCCCCTCCCCACCTCCCGGGGGTCTCCCTCCCCACCTCCCGGGGGTCTCCCTCCCCACCTCCCGGGGGTCCCCCTCCCCACCTCCCGGGGTCCCCCTCCCCACACCCCGGGGTCCCCCTCCCCACCTCCCCGGGGTCCCCCTCCCCACACCCCGGGGTCTCCCTCCCCACCTCCCGGGGTCTCCCTCCCCACCTCCCGGGGTCCCCCTCCCCACACCCCGGGGTCCCCCTCCCCACACCCCGGGGTCTCCCTCCCCACCTCCCGGGGTCCCCCTCCCCACACCCCGGGGTCCCCCTCCCCACCTCCCGGGGTCCCCCTCCCCACCTCCCGGGGGTCCCCCTCCCCACCTCCCGGGGGTCCCCCTCCCCACCTCCCGGGGTCTCCCTCCCCACCTCCCGGGGTCCCCCTCCCCACCTCCCGGGGTCCCCCTCCCCACCTCCCGGGGGTCTCCTCACCATCGTGGCCGGAGGTCTCCAGGTGGTCGCTCAGGTCACAGCCGAAGGCTCCTCTCCTCTTGCTCTTCGTCTTGGCTCCCTTGTTCTTCATGAGTTGGTGCAGAGAGGAGCCCCCCACCCTCCCAGAGACCGGGGGACGCGGAGCCGGTGGCGGAGTGAGAGGGGGTCCCGGAGAGGCGGCTCAGCCTGCAGGGGTCACTCCATGGAGGTGCAGGCAGCTGTGGGCAGGAGATCAGCTGTCACCCCGGGGCGGGGGGAGGAGGGAGCTGCTGCTGCACGGGGCTACAGGGCGGCGCGGGGGTCACATCCTGGGGGCTGCGGGCACCTTGGCATCATGTAGGTTTGGCCGGGGGGGGGGGGGGCTGCTCAGCCGCTTGTCTCAGGAGCTTGCACTCCAGTGCGCAGCATCTCCTCTCCTCAGGCGGCAGATGACTCCGGAGACCCCGATGGACTTTTTCCCTTCTTCCTCCTTTTCTTACAAATCTCTGGGTTCTCCAGCTCAGGAAATGCTGCTAAGGAAATGAGGAAGGAGAAGGAGGGGGGCTGCCTGTTATTTTGGCCGGGAGTGTGTGATGGGTGGGGGTTGTGGTGGGATGACAGGGGGGAGGGAGGGGGAGAGAGGAGTCCTGACATGCACTGCCAGATAACGGGACAGCAAGGACCGGGCTGCGGGAGGAGAGAGGTGACCCTGCCCGGGACTAGTCAGGAGAGGGGCCCGGGACTAGTCAGGAGAGGGGCCCGGGACATGATATGGGGGCCCAGGACTAGTCAGGAGAGGGGCCCGGGACATGATATGGGGGGCCCGAGACTAGTCAGGAGAGGGGCCCAGGACATGATATGGGGGGCCCTGGACTAGTCAGGAGAGGGGCCCGGGACATGATATGGGGGCCCAGGACTAGTCAGGAGAGGGGCCCGGGACATGATATGGGGGGCCCGAGACTAGTCAGGAGAGGGGCCCGGGACATGATATGGGGGGCCCTGGACTAGTCAGGAGAGGGGCCCGGGACATGATATGGGGGGCCCGGGACTAAACAGGAGAGGGGCCCGGGACATGATATGGGGAGCCCGGGACATGATATGGGGGGGGGCCCGGGACATGATATGGGGGGCCCGGGACTAAACAGGAGAGGAGCCCGGGACATGATATGGGGGGGCCCGGGACATGATATGGGGGGCCCGGGACTAGTCAGGAGAGGGGCCCGGGACTAGTCAGGAGAGGGGCCCGGGACATGATATGGGGGGCCCGGGACTAGTCAGGAGAGGGGCCAGCCCAGCAGAGGAGGGGACTAGGACATGATATGGGGGGCCCGGGCCACGATACGGGTGGCATGGAACATGATATCAGGGGCCCGGGACATGATATAAAGGGCCCGAGACACGATACGGGGGGCATGGAACATGATACGGGGGGCCCGGGACACAATATTAGGGGCTCGTGACATGATATGGGGGGCTAGCCCAGCAGAAGAGGGGCCCGGGATACGATATCAGGGGCCCGGGACACAATACGGGGGGCATGAAACATGATATCAGGGGCCCAGGACATGATATAAGGGGCCCAGGACACGATACGGGGGGCATGAAACATGATATCAGGGGCCCGGGACACGATACGGGGGACATGGAACATGATACGAGGGGCCCGGGATATGATACAAAGGGCCCGGGACACGATTTTCGGGGCTCCTGACATGATATGGGGGGCTAGCCCAGCAGAGGAGGGGCCCGGGACATAATATCGGGGGCCCAGGACATGATATCAGGGGCCCAGGACATGATATCTGGGTCCTGGACATGATATAAGGGGCCTGGGACATGATATGGGGGGCCCGGAACATAATATCAGGGGCCCAGGACAAGTCAGGGAAGGGGCCATCCCAGCAGAGGAGGGGCCCAGGACATGATATAAGAGGCCCGGGACATGATATAATGGGCACGGGACACGATACAAGGGGCCCGGGACACGATACAAGGGGCCCGGGGCTTGTCAGGGAAGGGGCGATCCCAGAAGAGGAGGGGGTGCATGATACAAGGGGCCCAGGGCATGATATCAGGGACCCGGAACACAATATAAGGGGTCCGGGACATGATATAAGGGTCTCGGGACATTATATGAAGAGCCCAGGACATGATACGAGAGGCCCAGGACTTGTCAGGGGACGGGACATGATACAAGGGGCCCAGGGCATGATATGAGGGGCCCAGGATACCATATGAGGAGCCCGGGACATGATATCAGGCCATAGCCTGTGCCCGGTGTTACTGTAATGGTCCTGTCCACCAGCTGTGCAACTCTGCAAACTGAAGACAAGTGAAGTGTTATGACGGTGACATCATAGATGCCAACATATACCATGGCGTAGGGGCCGCTGCATACACTCCTCTAGTGCCCGACCATGCGCCATAGAGTCCTGGTAAAGTACGGCATGGCAGAGGAAAGTTACCACCTGGCGTCCATTGCACCACAGTCTATGTAGGCAGCATAGTCTCAGCAGGACATCCTCCCATAATGCAGTGCGACCCCAAAGCTGCTGCGTCATAAGGGCTCTGGTCACACAGTAAGGTAAAAGCAAAATACAGCCGTATCTTCAGTGTAATAATATTTTCTATTGAAGTCTATGGAGAACAGGAGAGAAGAGCGTTGTAACCGGAGTACGGGAGTAACGCTAATAACATTGCTCCTCATTTATCTCCTGGTCAGGTGGTACGAAACACGTGACTGCTATTGTCCACCATCAACAGCGCCACCCCTGCCCTAAGGTTGTGTGCGGTATTACATCTCTGCTCCATTCACTTCAATGGAACCAAACTGCAATACCGCACCCAGCCTGAGGACAATAGTGGCGCTGTTTCTGACAGACAGCTGCTGTGCTTGTGTAAGCCTTGATAACCCCTTTTATATGTTTTCTTACAGAATCACAGGGCATGAGCTCCATGGCAATGGTGCGGCACCCATGAGTCACGGCAACATCGCGGAACTTCGTGATCACATGACGTCCTCCTGCTGGGACCACAGATGTAAATATAAGGACACTCTGCAGCTGTTGTTGTCCAGCAGCGCCACCACAGGTTAAATGAGGTATTACATAATAGTTGCTGTTAAAATCAGTGGGTCGTCCAGGTAACGGAGGAATCTGCCGGCGCTCGGGAGTCGGGATCCCTCCTAAAAAAAACAAAAAATGATCTAATAATCTCCTACTGAATAGAATGTAAGCTCTTTGGTCCAGTCTGACTGCAATAATAAGGATTGGATTATTTCTCATAAGACATGGACAGAGGTGGCAGCAGAGAGCACTGTCAGACTGGACAGAATACACCACTTCCTGGAGGACATACAGCAGCTGATAAGTACTGGATGACTGGAGATTTTTAAATAGAAGTATATTACAAATCTATATAACTTGCTGATACCAGCTGATTTAAAAAAAAAACCATGTTGGCCGGGGTCCCCCTTTATGGTGGCAACAGTGCCATCTCCTTAGCCTTATAATGGAGAGACCTCTGGGTGACGCTTTAGGGCTGCAGTGTAAAGCATGGTGGAGAGAGAGCGGCTGATAGCAGAAGGTGATGTCAGACCATGACAGATGATACAGCTAAACTGAAAGCGTTATTGAGGAACTCTGACTTTCACTGTTTATGGGGGCCTCCACTACCCTGCATGTCTATGGGGGCCTCTACCTTTTATGTCCATGGGAGCATTCTACCCTGCATGTTTATAGGGGCTCCCTACCTTGTATGTCTATGGGGGCTCTCTACCCTGCATGTTTATAGGGGCTCCCTACCTTGTATGTCTATGGGGGCTCTCTACCCTGCATGTTTATAGGGGCTCCCTACCTTGTATGTCTATGGGGGCTCTCTACCTTGTATGTCTATGGGGGCTCCCTACCTTGTATGTCTATGGGGGCTCTCTACCTTGTATGTCTATGGGGGCTCTCTACCTTGTATGTCTATGGGGGCTCTCTACCTTGTATGTCTATGGGGGCTCTCTACCTTGTATGTCTATGGGGGCTCTCTACCTTGTATGTCTATGGGGGCTCCCTACCTTGTATGTCTATGGGGGCTCTCTACCTTGTATGTCTATGGGGGCTCCCTACCTTGTATGTCTATGGGGGCTCTCTACCTTGTATGTCTATGGGGGCTCTCTACCTTGTATGTCTATGGGGGCTCTCTACCTTGCACCATTTATGGGGGGTCTCTACCATGCATGTCTCTGGGGGGGTCCCTGCCTTGCACTATTTATGGGGTCTCTCTAACTTACACTATTTTTAGGGGCTCTCTACCATGCATGTCTATGGGGGGGTCCCTGCCTTGCACTATTTATGGGGGCAGCACTTGCTTGGGGTACTCTGCAGTGTTGGAGGGACTACCATGGACAGAACTTAGGGCCCCCCTCCCCCCACCATGTGTCCTGTATATACAGGGGCCCCCTTGTGCTGCAGCTGAGGAAGTCTGTCACTCATCCCTGATGACGGACGACATTGTGGATTCTAGAAAACAAAACCACGGAGGAAGCGAATAAAGTGACGGAGAAGGATGAAAGCGACAGGAAACGGAGAAAGGAAGAGAGATCACATGATCCTATACAGAGGCTGCTGCACAACTACAACTCCCAGCATGGCTTCCTATACAGAGGCGTCCCCAACTGCTGCAGAACTACAACTCCCAGCATGGCTTCCTATACAGAGGCGTCCCCAACTGCTGCAGAACTACCACTCCCAGCATTGCTTACTATACAGTAATAGTATATCCAGTGAATCATGGACCCCATTGTCTACACTGGATACAATTGCTTTAGTTGCAGCATCTTTGGTAGGTCTGATGCATGAAAAATACAGCTCCCACAATGCAATGGGTTAGGGTGCAGCTCTGGGTGTGACTGGAGTAGAAGACATGCTACAAGCTATGACCCTATGACCATGTCCCCAGCTTGTTGCTCTCCAGGTATTGCAAAACTACAACTCCCATCATGCCCTGACAGCCAAACACTGATCTATGATCTGTACTAGATATAAAGCCAAGTATTCGCAGTGTTGTGGAGCAATGCTGAGTTCCTGGAATTAAAGGGGCAGTACTAGAAGAATTGGTCATTGATTTGGAGCTATTGGATTGGAGATGGGTATAATCCCCCTCTGTAGTGGTGTCCTGCCTGGATCACATGATCAGCACCATCGCCCCCTGCTGGAGCACTTGAGGGTTGCAGTAATCAGCCCCCATCCTCACTTTCTGGACTCCTCCTTCCTCCATGTGCTATATAGGGTTCTCAGGTGGCAGCAGTGATACCAGGATAGAGAGGACGCTCCTCCAGATCTAGGTGCCAGCTTCTTACGGGAGGCGTTTCTGGGTGCCAGCTTCTTACGGGAGGCGTCTCTGGGTGCCAGCTTCTTACGGGAGGCGTCTCTGGGTGCCAGCTTCTTACGGGAGGCGTCTCTGGGTGCCAGCTTCTTACGGGAGGCGTTTCTGGGTGCCAGCTTCTTACGGGAGGCGTTTCTGGGTGCCAGCTTCTTACGGGAGGCGTTTCTGGGTGCCAGCTTCTTACGGGAGGCGTTTCTGGGTGCCAGCTTCTTACGGGAGGCGTTTCTGGGTGCCAGCTTCTTACGGGAGGCGTTTCTGGGTGCCAGCTTCTTACGGGAGGCGTTTCTGGGTGCCAGCTTCTTACGGGAGGCGTCTCTGGGTGCCAGCTTCTTACGGGTGGCGTTTCTGGGTGCCAGCTTCTTACGGGAGGCGTTTCTGGGTGCCAGCTTCTTACGGGAGGCGTTTCTGGGTGCCAGCTTCTTACGGGAGGCGTTTCTGGGTGCCAGCTTCTTACGGGAGGCGTCTCTGGGTGCCAGCTTCTTACGGGAGGCGTCTCTGGGTGCCAGCTTCTTACGGGAGGCGTTTCTGGGTGCCAGCTTCTTACGGGAGGCGTCTCTGGGTGCCAGCTTCTTACGGGAGGCGTCTCTGGGTGCCAGCTTCTTACGGGAGGCGTCTCTGGGTGCCAGCTTCTTACGGGAGGCGTTTCTGGGTGCCAGCTTCTTACGGGAGGCGTTTCTGGGTGCCAGCTTCTTACGGGAGGCGTTTCTGGGTGCCAACTTCTTACGGGAGGCGTTTCTGGGTGCCAGCTTCTTACGGGAGGCGTTTCTGGGTGCCAGCTTCTTACGGGAGGCGTCTCTGGGTGCCAGCTTCTTACGGGAGGCGTCTCTGGGTGCCAGCTTCTTACGGGAGGCGTTTCTGGGTGCCAGCTTCTTACGGGAGGCGTTTCTGGGTGCCAGCTTCTTACAGGAGGCGTCTCTGGCTATTTCTGTCTCTGCCTCTTTTGTTCGCTGGCCATGTAAAAGCAGCTTCCTGTCTGGAGATCTCTGCTCTCCAAAACGACCTGCCAGGCGCCTCTCTTACTGCCAAAAGAAAGGAAAACGCTTTCCTATAAAGAGAGCTGAGCTGTAACGCTTTCCTGAGACGGGCAGAGCGCCATGACATCACCTGCGCATGCTCACGGCAAATCCCCACCCCCCATCTGTGTTTTTTTTTTTTGCATGTTGCTTATGGTAACATAATCTTATAGTTAGACATACAAAACAAATCAGCTGAGCTGTAGCCACCACTAGGGGGAGCTGACTGCACTGTGATGTATACAGCATCCATAATACTCCCTATCTGTATGCAGGCAACCATTGTGTGAGATTAAGAGGGTGGAGAAGGTCAGGATTGGCCCCTGCTCATCATGGGCCCCATTTTCTGCCGCAGTCTTAGTGTTTGGTGTCAGATTCCTGCTTTCTTGTCTCCTACTAACTTCTAGGGAAGAGAAAGCAACTAGTGTTGGCCCCTACATCCGTCTCTCATGCTGGATCAAAGTGAGCCATGAGTCCTGCAGGTCCATCCTGGAGTGTCCCTTTAAATCTCATCCAATGCTCCTTCAGATGTTAGTGGTCAGACATTACCTGAGTGTAATACAGCAGACGGGATTATTGATCCACCGCCCGGCTATATTGTCTGCAGATAGAACGGCCACCTCCATCAAAATAATTCATGTGCGCTAAGTGGCCACCTCAGTACCATGACGGACGGATAGGGGCCTAGTAAGTAGTCGGCTAGGCCTCAGCCATTACTATTTTTATTGTACATATTTCCCAAACACACAGTATACATTATTCATATGGCTGCTGGGGCCAGAAGAGTCACCGTAGTAAACTGCTTCCTGTTACTCACAGCACAGAAATAGCAAAGTCTCAGAACTCGTCCATCTCATCAGAAGGTTACAACTCTAGTGGTGCTATGGTGTTATGACCAAAGAGGTCCATGGAGTCCTGACCAAAGAGGCCCATGGTGTCCTGACCAAAGAGGTCCATGGTGTCCTGACCAAAGAGGTCCATGGTGACCCATAATAGCCATCGTGTCCTGACCAAAGAGGTCCATGGTGACCCATAATAGCCATGGAGTCCTGACCAAAGAGGTCCATGGTGATCCATAATAGCCATGGTGTTCTGACCAAAGAGGTCCATGGTGACCCAAATTGGCCATGGAGTTCTGACCAAAAAGGTCCATGGTGACCCATAATAGTCATGGTGTCCTGACCAAAGAGGTCCATGGTGGCCCATTATAGCCATGGTGTCCTGACCAAAGAGGTCCATGGTGACCCATAATAGCCATGGTGTCCTGACCAAAGAGGTCCTTGGTGACCCATTTTAGCCATGGTGTCCTGACCAAAGAGGTCCATGGTGACCCATAATAGCCATGGTGTCCTGACCAAAGGGGTCCATTGAGTACTGACCAAAGAGGTCGATGGTGGCCCATTGTAGCCATGGTGTCCTTACCAAAGAGGTCCATGGAGTCCTGACCAAAGAGGTCCATGGTGACCCATAATAGCCATGGTGTTCTGACCAAAGAGGTCCATGGTGACCCATAATAGTCATGGTGTCCTGACCAAAGAGGTCCATGGTGGCACATTATAGCCATGGTGTCCTGACCAAAGAAGTCCATGGTGTCCTGGTCAAAGACGTCCATGGTGTCCTGATCAAAGAGGCCCATGGAGTCCTGACCAAAGAGGTCCATGGTGACCCATAATAGCCATGGAGTCCTGACCAAAGAGGTCCATGATGAACTATAATAGCCATGGTGTTCTGACCAAAGAGGTCCATGGTGACCCATTATAGCCATGGTGTCCTGACCAAAGAGGTCCATGGTGACCCATAATAGCCATGGAGTCCTGACCAAAGAGGTCCATGATGAACTATAATAGCCATGGTGTTCTGACCAAAGAGGTCCATGGTGACCCATTATAGCCATGGTGTCCTGACCAAAGAGGTCCATGGTGACCCATAATAGCCATGGAGTCCTGACCAAAGAGGTCCATGATCAACTATAATAGCCATGGTGTTCTGACCAAAGAGGTCCATGGTGACCCATTATAGCCATGGTGTCCTGACCAAAGAGGTCCAGGGTGACCCATTATAGCCATGGTTTCCTGACCAAAGAGGTCCATGGTGACCCAGAGCCTCCTGTACCCGTATCACCCAGCTACAGTGTTCCTGTACCCTCCTCCTGGTTCCTGTGTTCCCTCTGTGGTGTTTCCATATCCTGGTGTTCCTGCTGTCTAGCCCGGAACTCCCAGTAGGTTCCGGTATTCCTGCTTGTTCCCATCCTAAGTGTGAACCCGACCCGTGATTGTAACAGCTACCTGTTCCTGCACCAAGTTACCTGCATAGTGCGACCTGCACCGTGTGAGCTCCACTGTGTGACCTGCGTCTCTGTCTCCAGCATCCATCACCTGTATCTGGTGTGTCCACTCTCTATATATTTGCCTGTTTGGCAGGAGGTTACCTCCCGTGCCATCTGCTTTGCCAGGACCAGCTGCCACATGTTCTGTGGTAGAGGTAGCGAGCTGGCATGTCCTCCGGGAAAGCCTCCACCATCAGGAGTATCTGGTGAAGAACGGAGATTACGCTTAGGCAACGTCCTTAGGGATAGAGAGTCACGTGACACAGTGGGCTCACGGCCGCTAATGCTGACACAACCTTATATGTGTCCCATGAGTATGCGCTTGTATTGACTTCTGATCAGATTCCACTGATGGATGTACGGACACAATGTTGTCCCTATAGCGGGGCACCAGCAGGATGGGCACCCAGTAATCCGCACTGGTCAGAATGTGGCCGGCTGGCCGGTCATTGCCCAGGCAAGTCACCCACACACAGCACCCTGTTGGGGGGGGGGGGGGTTCATACAACTTTGGCTACAGAAACTTGAATAAGAGGAATATCTTGCACTCACGGCTATGGCTTAATCCATCTGGACTCCCTAGGGTGGCAACCAACTTCTTCAGCCACTGGTATTCACATGGCGATCAATCAGACTCCAGCTGTGCTCATCTCTAGTCAGGATGTGGAGTGGTACAGGTACAGGAGGTGTCTTGCAAAAACAGCAATGACAAACCTTAGTACAACCAAAGGACCTTGACGCTCAGGCAGGACACGTGTGCAGGAAGCCTCCAGCCACAGATCACTGAGCCTGTAAATCTGGGAAGGTGAGCATGTGCCCCCTCTAGTGGCCGGATCTATACTGCAGGAAGAGAGGACACATGCTGCTCTATGCGGCTAGGCCTGAAGAGCTGAAGGATTAGTGACAGTGAGTGAACGGACGACGGCCAGGATGCCTGACCGCTGTTACAGGTTGGATGCGTATGTGTTCACCTGTCTCCTGGTACTGAGTAATTGATCTTCCCCACTGAACTTCTGTTTAATTGGACACCCGGTCAGAGTTCACCCTTTATGCCATTGAGGTGCTGACCTGCCCACAGTGTGTCCCAGTGCCTGATCTGGGAGACAACAGCCTCCTGCTCGTCCATCACTGTCTCATCCACCTCCTGCTCCTCCAATGCCTCCACCTTCACCGTCACATCAACCTCCTGCTCCTCCGACACCTTCACCATCACATCCACCTCCTGCTCCTCCAATACCTCCACCTTCACCGTCACCTTCACCTCCTGCTCCTCCGACACCTTCACCATCACATCCACCTCCTGCTCTTCCGACACCTTCACTGTCACATCCACCTCCTGCTCCTCCGACACCTTCACATCCACCTCCTGCTCCTCCGACACCTCCACCGTCACATCCACCTCCTGCTCCTCCGACACCTCCACCTTCACATCCGCCTCCTGCTCCTCCGACACCTCCACCTTCACCATCACATCCACCTCCTGCTCCTCCGACACCTCCACCTTCACCTTCACCGTCTTATCCACCTCCTGCTCCTCCGACAACTTCACATCCACCTCCTGCTCCTCCGACACCTTCACCGTCACATCCACCTCCTGCTCCTCCGACACCTCCACCTTCACATCCACCTCCTGCTCCTCCGACACCTCCACCTTCACCATCACATCCACCTCCTGCTCCTCCGACACCTTCACCTTCACCGTCACATCCACCTCCTGCTCCTCCGACACCTCCACCTTCACCGGCACATCCACCTCCTGCTCCTCCGACACCTCCACCTTCACCGGCACATCCACCTCCTGCTCCTCCGACACCTTCACCGTCACATCCACCTCCTGCTCCTCCGACACCTCCACCTTCACCGTCACATCCACCTCCTGCTCCTCCGACACCTCCACCTTCACCGGCACATCCACCTCCTGCTCCTCCGACACCTCCACCTTCACCGGCACATCCACCTCCTGCTCCTCCGACACCTTCACCGGCACATCCACCTCCTGCTCCTCCGACACCTCCACCTTCACCTTCACATCCACCTCCTGCTCCTCCGACACCTCCACCTTCACCGGCACATCCACCTCCTGCTCCTCCGACACCTCCACCTTCACCGGCACATCCACCTCCTTCTCCTCCGACACCTTCACCTTCACCGTCACATCCACCTCCTGCTCCTCCGACACCTCCACCTTCACCTTCACATCCACCTCCTGCTCCTCCGACACCTCCACCTTCACCGGCACATCCACCTCCTGCTCCTCCGACACCTCCACCTTCACCGGCACATCCACCTCCTGCTCCTCCGACACCTTCACCTTCACCGTCACATCCACCTCCTGCTCCTCCGACACCTTCACCGTCACATCCACCTCCTGCTCCTCCGACACCTCCACCTTCACCGGCACATCCACCTCCTTCTCCTCCGACACCTTCACCTTCACCGTCACATCCACCTCCTGCTCCTCCGACACCTCCACCTTCACCGGCACATCCACCTCCTGCTCCTCCGACACCTCCACCTTCACCTTCACATCCACCTCCTGCTCCTCCGACACCTCCACCTTCACCGGCACATCCACCTCCTGCTCCTCCGACACCTCCACCTTCACCGGCACATCCACCTCCTGCTCCTCCGACACCTTCACCTTGACCGTCACATCCACCTCCTGCTCCTCCGACACCTCCACCTTCACCGTCACATCCACCTCCTGCTCCTCCGACACCTTCACATCCACCTCCTGCTCCTCCGACACCTTCACCGTCACATCCACCTCCTGCTCCTCCGACACCTCCACCTTCACCGGCACATCCACCTCCTGCTCCTCCGACACCTCCACCTTCACCGGCACATCCACCTCCTGCTCCTCCGACACCTTCACCTTCACCGTCACATCCACCTCCTGCTCCTCCGACACCTCCACCTTCACCGGCACATCCACCTCCTTCTCCTCCGACACCTTCACCTTCACCGTCACATCCACCTCCTGCTCCTCCGACACCTCCACCTTCACCGGCACATCCACCTCCTTCTCCTCCGACACCTCCACCTTCACCGGCACATCCACCTCCTGCTCCTCCGACACCTCCACCTTCACCGGCACATCCACCTCCTGCTCCTCCGACACCTTCACCTTGACCGTCACATCCACCTCCTGCTCCTCCGACACCTCCACCTTCACCGGCACAGCCACCTCCTTCTCCTCCGACACCTTCACCTTCACCGTCACATCCACCTCCTGCTCCTCCGACACCTTCACATCCACCTCCTGCTCCTCCGACACCTTCACCGTCACATCCACCTCCTGCTCCTCCGACACCTCCACTTTCACCATCACATCCACCTCCTTCTCCTCCGACACCTCCACCTTCACCGGCACATCCACCTCCTGCTCCTCCGGCACCTTCACATCCACCTCCTGCTCCTCCGGCACCTTCACATCCACCTCCTCCACTTGTTCCTCCGCCTCTTAAAAGTTTTTTTTTTTTCATTTAATTTATTAGATTTTTTATAATATAATTTGAAGTAGTTTGCCATTTTTTGCCACCCAATTGTCCTGTTTTTAAAGGATACTCCGGGGAAAATCTTTTTCTTTCAAATCAACTGGTGTCAGAAAGTTATACAGATTTGTAAATTACCTCTATATAAAAATCTCCAGTTTTCCAATACTTATCAGCTGCTGTATGTCCCGCAGTAAGTGGTGTATTCTCTCCAGTCTGACACAGTGCTCTCTGCTGCCACCTCTGTCCATGTCAGGAACTGTCCAGTGCAGAGAAGTTTTCTATGGGGATTTGCTGCTGCTCTGGACAGTTCCAGACATGGACAGAGGTGGCAGCAGAGAGCACTGTGTCAGAGTGGAAATAATACACCACTTCCTGCAGGGCATACAGCAGCTGATAAGTATGGGAAGACTGGAGATTTTTAAATAGAAATAATTTACAAATATGTATAACTTTCTGACACTAGGTCGGACCCAGCATACATTTATGGCCTACCCCTTAAGCAGCTGTATGAAGGAGTGATGCAATGCCAGAACATTGGGGCCCGAAATTCCCACAATAACCCAGTACACTCCTGCTGAGACTGAATAGCAGTTGGGGCTGTCATTCCTAAAGGGGCATCTAGGGCTGATGCCAGATGTAGGAGGACAATAGACGACGGCTGTATATAGCCCATTCTACCAGGTAGATAGACCTTCTAATGCAGTGATTTTCAACTTTTTTTTAGCCGCTGCACACTTTTTATACTTAAAAAATCCCGGGGCACACCACCAACCAAAATGGCACAAAATGACACTAAAACAGTACATATTATACATATAGTTAATAATAGATACTAAATGTATTTATACTCACTCAGTGTGAAACCTGGGCCTGTTTTCTTCTCCCCCCTGTGCTTCTCTCCACCATACTTCTCCCCCCTGTGCTTCTCCCCCCTGCTTCTCTCCTGTGCTTCTCTCCCCCATGCTTCTCTCCTGTGCTTCCCTCCACCATACTTCTCCCCCTTGCTTCTCTCCTGTGCTTCTCTCCTGTGCTTCCCTCCACCATACTTTTCTTCCCCCTGCTTCTCTCCTGTGCTTCCCTCCACCATACTTCTCTCCTGTGCTTCTCTCCTGTGCTTCCCTCCACCATACTTCTCCCCCCTGCTTCTCTCCCCCATGCTTCTCTCCTGTGCTTCCCTCCACCATACTTCTCACCCTTGCTTCTCTCCTGTGCTTCTCTCCTGTGCTTCCCTCCACCATACTTCTCTCCCCCCTGCTTCTCTCCTGTGCTTCCCTCCACCATACTTCTCTCCTGTGCTTCTCTCCTGTGCTTCCCTCCACCATACTTCTCTCCTGTGCTTCTCTCCTGTGCTTCCCTCCACCATACTTCTCCCCCCTGCTTCTCACCTGTGCTTCTCTCCGACATACTTCTCCCCCCTGCTTCTCTCCTGTGCCTCTCTCCCCCATGCTTCTCTCCACCATAACTCTCTCCCCCATGCTTCTCTCCTGTGCTTCTCTCCCCCGTGCTTCTCTCCTGTGCTTCTCTCCCCCGTGCTTCTCTCCTGTGCTTCTCTCCCCCGTGCTTCTCTCCCCCATGCTTCTCTCCTGTGCTTCACTCCCCCGTGCTTCTCTCCTGTGCCTCTCTCCCCCATTCTTCTCTCCACCATGCTTCTCTCCCCCGTGCTTCTCTCCTGTGCTTCTCTCCCCCGTGCTTCTCTCCCCCGTGCTTCTCTCCTGTGCTTCTCTCCCCCGTGCTTCTCTCCTGTGCTTCTCTCCCCCGTGCTTCTCTCCTGTGCTTCTCTCCCCCGTGCTTCTCTCCTGTGCTTCTCTCCCCCGTGCTTCTCTCCCCCGTGCTTCTCTCCTGTGCTTCTCTCCCCCGTGCTTCTCTCCTGTGCTTCTCTCCCCCGTGCTTCTCTCCTGTGCTTCTCTCCCCCGTGCTTCTCTCCTGTGCTTCTCTCCTGTGCTTCTCTCCCCCGTGCTTCTCTCCTGTGCTTCTCTCCCCCGTGCTTCTCTCCTGTGCTTCTCTCCCCCATGCTTCTCTCCTGTGCTTCACTCCCCCGTGCTTCTCTCCTGTGCTTCTCTCGTGTGCTTCTCTCCCCCGTGCTTCTCTCCCCCGTGCTTCTCTCCTGTGCTTCACTTCCCCGTGCTTCTCTCCTGTGCTTCTCTCCCCCGTGCTTCTCTCCCCCGTGCTTCTCTCCTGTGCTTCACTCCCCCGTGCTTCTCTCCTGTGCTTCTCTCCACCATACTTCTCTCCCCCCTGCTTCTCTCCACCAAACTTCTCTGCCCCCTGCTTCTCTCCGCTGTTTCTCTCCCCCCTGCTTCTCTCCCCTGTTTCTCCCCCATCCCCAGGTTTCTCTCCCCCATTGTTCTGTCCTGTTTCACAGGGGCACCATAGTTTGGGGAACTTTCCCCGCGGCACACCCGACCATGTGTCGCGGCACACTAGTTGAAAATCACTGTTCTAATGTATTCATTCGGCCACTTGCAGTACCAATTTTGACCATTTGACTTGGCAAACACTTCATAGAAACCAATGACACAGCGCCCCCCCCAATTAAACTTGTTAATCATCCATAAAATATAATATCTTGAACCTAATGATGTGATAAATCTTAATTTATTATACAAAATATTTAATATACATTTTAAGGAAACTAAATAAAGAGGAAAAAATAAAGGTTGTTCGTCCTGTCCAGTGTGTTAATAGACTTCACACTGAGGAAGCACTGTATGTGCCCGAGAAACCTGACTAGGAATACATTCCACCGGAGAGAAGGCGTCCACTGTTCCCAGCTCGGATACACAGCGGAGGAACACTCTAACCCTTTCATTTAACACCGTGTGCTCTCCTCCAGCCAGCGCTAATCCCCAGGAAATTATCACTCCATCCCTAGGACTCTAAGAGGACAATCTCCCCTTCATGTCATCTGTGCAGATAGTAAGACACCCACAGACATCCACAGCAATGGAACATATTGGGGGTTCAGCGCCTGTACTGATCCTAACCTATATATTGTATTTCTTTTATTAAAACCTAACAATAAATAAATACAGAATTAACACACCATATCTGACCAGAACAAAACAATAAAACAGAAAAATTACCAAAACAAAATGAAACCATAACATAAAGCACCGGTCCATCCCCGCACTCATTCCTCCACACATACAACCCATATACCTATATACAATATATACACAATATAAACTATTTTAGCTAAACATATTAATAAACTATATACACTACTATATACAAACCTATATATACTCTACTATATACTATACACCTATAAACACACCTATATACACTACTATACACAATACACCACTATATACTATACACCTATATGAATAACTAAATGTGAACCCCCTGGCCCAGTTGCATTGTGCACAAACTAATACCACAGAAACAATTCTATACAAACCAACACCAACTAAACAAGACATCATTACACAAATAAACTAAAACTAAACAAGACATGATAGAAAAAGAATAACCTACAACTAAACAATACACATCATATTTAAAATTATATTTTTTTTTTTGGCCCTGAGCTGGTCCCGCATCCCATGCCCCCAGTACATGATCACGGACGTCCATGAACCAGCCCAGGATTTTATATTTATAAAAGTCTCCAACAAAGTCCCACAGAAGCCCCCTCCCCCCTTTCACCCACCACCCAACCTATCACTAAACCCGAACCCCAGGTGCAAACAAAACATATATAATATTTACAGTATATACAATTTATACAAACATACAAAGACAATCACAATACAAAAATATATAACATACTTAACCCAACAATAATGAGACTTCTCAGCCCCACACACAGCCCGAAAGCCCAAGTTCAGCGCCTGCAAGCCCTATACTCCAGTATCTCTACAGCACAAAACAAAAGACTAATGTGCCAGCATCAGCCCACCACCAGGAGAGGAGACGCAGGCTAAGGAACCTTATAGGCAAAGCCCCTCCAAAGACAAGAGGCCCTACCAGCCCCCAGCCTCTCGTACTCCAGAGAGCGCACCTTCACCAGGTCACTGAGTGTGCCCCTAACCACCTTATCCACAGGGGGCGCTGTGCCCCTAACCACCTCATCCACAGGGGGCGCTGTGCCCCAAACCACCTCATCCACAGGGGGCGCTGTGCCCCTAACCACCTCATCCACAGGGGGCGCTGTGCCCCTAACCACCTCATCCACAGGGGGCGCTGTGCCCCTAATTACCTCATCCACAGGGAGGATTTTACGCTGCGTCGATACTAAACACCGTGCACTCCACGTGTGGTACCTGACCACTATGCTGACTAGGAATAAAGTGCTCCGGTCCCAGCCACCAAGGTTTCTGAATGCTCCATAGGCCCATTCCGCATAGGAGAGGCGGGCCAACCTGGGCCACCCGATGGAAGCGCCCACCCTGTTGTAAACCTCTGTATTAAAGGGACAATGAAGCAGAAAATGCTCCATGCTTTCCAGCATACCTCCACACTCCTCCCGGGGACATCCCCGATCCTCAGAGCTCCTGCACTTCAGATTGTCCCTCACATACAGTTTCCCATGGAAGCAGCGCCAAGCCAAGTCCCAAAACTTCAAGGGGATCCTGATGGAATTCAATAGGCCCAAACCAACCTCCAGATCCCGGCTTGGGCAATCCTTGAGCACCAGCGGTTTTTCGAAATGGGATGACAGGACCCTATTGTCAAGGAATTTCCTCAACAGAGTCCTAATCTCCCACATCCCCAAACCCCACCGACGAATGACCTTCAGAACCAGGGTAGCATAAGCCGGAAGATGCCCATGTGGTGTGCGGAGATCCTTCACTTGCCCTCCTGTCTCCCATTCCTGGAAGAAAGGCCGAAACCATCCCCTACAGGAGAATACCCACGGAGGAGCCCTCTCTTTCCAGAGGTTTGAAATGTTGGTCTTAAGTAGGGTATTCACCAGGAACACCACGGGGTTGACCATACACAACCCCCCTTGTCTCCTCGTACGGTAAGTAACCTCCCTCTTGACTAGGTTCAGTCTATTCCCCCATAACAGTTGGAAGAACTCACTGTATACCCGAGTCCAGAGAGGTTCTGGCAAAATGCAAACACTGCCCAGATATATCAGCAAAGGGAGCAGGAAAGTTTTGATCAGGTTAACCCTTTCCCTGAGGGTCAAAGACCAACCCTTCCACTGATCCACCCTCTGAGCGGCGATCTTAAAGAGAACCAATCACCTAAATATAACTGTCCCTATTATGACAGTACATCTCTCCCTAAGTCTATTCATGAAGATACAGACTGCCTTTGCAGTCTGTATCTTTATACTTTACCTGATCCTCTGTTCCCTGGCTGTTCCGGTGAGCGCCGCCATCTTGATGACGTCACTTGCGTTCCAGCTGTGCGTTCCAGCGTGACGTCATCAAGATGGCGCCGCCGCCGGAACAGCCAGGGAACAGAGAATCGGGTAAAGTATAAAGATACAGACTGCAAAGGCAGTCTGTATCTTCATAGATAGACTTCATGAGGATACAGACTGCATTTGCAGTCTGTAGCTTTATACTTTACCTATCCTCTGCTTCAGTGCCGCAAGGCCGGGCACCGCCATCTTGATTACGGGCCTTGCGTTCCACCGTTGGAACGCAAGTGACGTAATCAAGATGGCGCCGCCGGCCTTGCTGTACCGAAGAAGAGGATTAGGTAAAGTATAAAGATACAGACTGCAGAGGCAGTCTGTATCTTCATATATAGATTAGAGAAGAGGGACTTTAGATAATACACAGCGATCTTGCGCTGTATAGCGCGAGATCACTGTGTGTTAACAGAGCGGCAGGCAAAGGATCATGGGAACCTTTCCTGCCACTCTGCATGACGGGAGTTTCCTGTCTCGCGCCGGCTCTTTTGAAAAGAGCCGGCTCGAGACAGGAAAGTAAAAAGGGAATAATTCAAAAACGTGACAATAAAAATAATTAATTATATTTGCAAATGTCAATTAAATTATGATTTGCATCTAATTAAGGAATAAAAATGTTTTAACTTTCGTCCATGATTGGTTCTCTTTAACCCATAGCCGCACCATGCAGTTATAGTACGTCCTGGCAGGAGGTTAGTTTCCGCACCAGGACGTACTATAACTTCCCGGCTCCCGGTGCTCACTGTTTATGTAAACAGTGACCGGGAGCTGAAACTAAACTGTCAGCTGATAGCTGACAGTTTAGTGAAGCCGTTCCTGGACCCCCAGCAGGGGTCCAGGAAAGGCAATCACCGGCATCAGGGGATCGGTAACGATCCACTGATGCTGGTGCACAGTCAGCAGTAACCCCCGGGTCCCGGTCTCTGCTGAGGTCCGGGACCGGGGGAAGCTGGGGCAGAGATCCCTCCCTCTCCTCCTCCCCTGCCTCTGATGACCCCCCCCCCCCACGATCGGAGCCCCCCCCCCCCCCCCCGCACTTGATCGGCGCCCCCCGTCCCCCCGCGATTCCCGCGGCCCCCCGCGATTCCCGCGGCCCCCCCGCGATCGGCACCCCCGTCCGCGATAGCCACGCCCCCACCGGCGATAGCCACGCCCCCTGGTCCCGGGACTCACCCTGAGCTCAGGGATCCAGGGACGGCCTCCTCCTGGGAAGCATGTGACCAGCGTTTGTCCAATGACGCTGGTCACATTGCTTCTCTGTACTGTGATTGACAGCTCTGTGATCAGAGCTGTCAATCACAGTGTCTGACAGTGAGGACCAGAGGCTGGATGCAGGGTCTGATCCCCCACTAGCTGAATGCTATGTGAGGAGATCAGAGCCTGCATCCACATAGTGTATACACAAAACACACACACATAATAAATACCCCCTCCCCTGTGATCTCCCAGTGATAAGGGAGATCTTAGTCAGCGTCAGTTAGAAAGCGCCAGTCAGTGTCCGTTAGTAATCGTTAGTCAGTGTCCGTTAGTAACCGTCAGTCAGTGTCTGTTAGTAAGTGTCAGTCAGTGTGCATTAGTAAGCATCAGTCAGTGTCTGTTAGTAAGCGTCAGCCAGCAATCGTTAGTCAGTGTCCGTTAGTAAGCGTCAGTCAGTGTCCGTTAGTAATCGTTAGTCAGTGTCCGTTAGTAAGCGTCAGTCAGTGTCCTTTAGTAAGCGTCAGTCAGTGTCCGTTAGTGTCAGTCAGCGTGCATTAGTAAGCACCAGTCAGTGTCTGTTAGTAAGCGTCAGTCAGTGTCCGTTAGTAATCGTTAGTCAGTGTCCGTTAGTAATCGTTAGTCAGTGTCCGTTAGTAAGCGTCAGTCAGTGTCCATTAGTAAGCGTCAGTCAGCGTCCGTTAGTGTCAGTCAGCGTGCATTAGTAAGCACCAGTCAGTGTCTGTTAGTAAGCGTCAGCCAGCGTCCGTTAGTAATCGTTAGTCAGTGTCCGTTAGTAAGCGTCAGTGTCCGTTAGTAATCGTTAGTCAGTGTCCGTTAGTAAGTGTCAGTCAGTGTCCGTTAGTAATTATTAGTCAGTGTCCGTTAGTAAGCGTCAGTCAGCATCCGTTAGTAAGTGTCAGTCAGCGTGCATTAGTAAGCGCCAGTCAGTGTCTGTTAGTAAGCATCAGTCAGCGTCCGTTAGTAACCGCCAGTGTCTGTTAGTAAGCATCAACGTCCGTTAGTGTCAGTGTCTGTTAGTGTAATTCAGCGTCCGTTAATAAACATCAGCCTTCGTTAGTGTCAGTAAACGTCGTTGCATTTACTGCTACAGTAGGAGTGCACACACAGACAGAGGTGCTCCTTCTCTTCTGAGCCGTGTTGTGCGTCTGTACAATTTTTTACGTTCACAAATTGGGTATTTTCTTACTCAGGAGAAATTGCTTTACAAATTTTGGGGGGCTTTTGCTTCTCCAAGCTTTTTGGAATTTGAAAAATTTGGGGTTTCACTAACGTGTAAGTGTGAAAAATGTGATTTTTAATGTTCATGGGCCCCTTTTGCAAAAAACTGTGAAAAACTTGTGGGGTCAAAATGCCCACTGTACCCCTTGTTACGTTCCTTAAGGGGTGTAGTTTTCAAATTGGGGTCACTTGTGGGGGGTTCCCACTGTCTCAGCACTAGGGGGCTCTGTAACTGTAACATGGTCGCCTACATTTATTTCAGCCAAATCCACGCTCCAAAATCCAAAGGGTGCTCCCTCTCTTCTGAGCCGTGTTGTGCGCTTGTGCAACACTTTATGTCCACAAATGGGGTATTAATAAAAACTGCAGATTCAGAGGAATAAATGTTTTATTACATTTTACTTTTTATAGCTGGTTTGGTATGAAAAAAATAGGATTGAATTGGGATCTCTGCAAAGAAAGTGGAAATTTTTACTTTCCACACTTTCTTTGAAGTTATTCCTGTGAAATGCGTAAAGGGTTAAAAAACTGTATGAATGTCAATTTGAATACTTGAAAGGGTGAAGATTTCAAAATGGGGTGAATTATGGGCGTTTTCTAGTAAACAGGCCTCTAGAATATGCTTCAAAACTGATCTGGTCCCTAAAAAAATCTGAGTTTAAATTTTCACAAAAATTTTGAAAGTTGCTACTAAACAATTACGTCTCTAAAATCCCCCAAAAAAGTTAAAGCATGTTCACCAAATGCTGCCAATATAAAGTAGACTTGTTATAGATATGAATTAATCAATAATTTATGTGGTATAACTATCTTCCTTATTGGCAGAAACTTTCAAATTTAGAGAAATGCAATAATTTTTACATTTTTCACAACATTTTGGAGTTTTTCACAAAAAAACGCTAAAGGTATCGATCCAAATTTACCACTAACATAAAGTAGAATATGTCACGAAAAAACAATCTTGGAATCACAAGGATTGATAAAAGCATTCCAAAGTTACAGAGGCATAAAATGACACATGTCAGATTTGAAAAATTTGGCTGTGTCATAAATGCCAAAACTGGCTGCGTCCCCTAAGGGTTAAGCCTGCTGTCCCAGTTTTGTTTGGGGTAATCCCCTTGGCCGAATTCAATGCCGAGGACTTTTGCAAACTCCTGGGGCTCTGGAAGGGTGTCCGGGAGATCAAATCCAGGATCTCCACCTCCCAGCCAGAGACTCTCACACTTATCCTGGTTGATCTTGGACCCAGATGCCTCTGAGTAGCGCTCCACCTCTGACATCACACACTGCACCTCCTCTTACGAGTAGACGAATATGGTGACATCATCGGCGTACGCTACCACCCTCAGAGTGGAATCCGGCACCGCAGGGTCCATTCTCACCCCTGCCAACGGTCCACAATCAATCCTCCTAAGGAAAGGATCAATTGCAAACACGTACAACAGTGGGCTCAAAGGGCAACCCTGACGGACACCAGACCCAACCTCAAAAGAGCGGCCAATCCAACCATTCACAAGCGGGAAACTCTCTGCCCATGTATACAAGGTCTTAAGCCAATCAACAACCCCCCCCCCCCCCCGCCCCGGCAGGCCATATCTCAGAAGGACAGACCAGAGGTACTCGTTGTTAACCCGATCAAACGCTTTTGCCTGATCCAAGGACAGCAAGTACCCCTTCCAGCGACCCGCCCAACCCTACTCCACAGCCTCCCGGACACCGAGCACAGCACTAAAGGTACTGCGGCCTGGAACAGAACAATGCTGGGCCCCCGAAAGGAGCTGGGGTGCAAACTTCACCAGCCGATTAAACAGCACTTTTGCCAGAATCTTTCTGTCCACACTGAGAAGCGCTATGGGACGCCAATTCTCAATGCGGGACGGGTCTTTACCCTTTGACAAGATGATCAAGGCTGACCTCCTCATTGACCTCGGCAGAGTGCCCGAGGAGAGACACTCATTGAATACCTCAGTCAAGAGGGGAACCAAAGTGTCCTTAAAGGTCTTATAGAACTCAGATGTTAAGCCATCTGGACCGGGTGACTTCTTGAGGGCAAGACCATCAATAGCCACCCTGACTTCCTCTTCTTGGATCATCTCTGTCAAAACGTCAAGAGAGGGGTCTACCCCTGGTTCAGGGACGGTTTCAGTCAAGAAAGCTGAGGCCCTATCCCGATCTAGATCCTTCCTCCCCAAGAGGTGCGAGTAAAAGGATCTGACGACCTCCAGGATCCCTGATCTGGACCTTTTCAGGGATCCTGTACTATCAATCAGTCCTGAGACGATTTTACTATTCACTGACATCTTGCAGTTTCTGTAAGGGTCGGGCGAGCGGTTACATCCTGTATTATACTCCAGAGCTGCACTCACTATTCTGCTGGTGGGGTCACTGTGTACATACATTACATTACTGATCCTGAGTTACATCCAGTATTATACTCCAGAGCTGCACTCATTATTCTGCTGGCGGGGTCCCTGTGTACATACATTACATTACTGATCCTGTACTGATCCTGAGTTACATCCTGTATTATACTCCAGAGCTACACTCACTATTCTGCTGGTGGGGTCACTGTGTACATACATTACATTACTGATCCTGAGTTACTTGTCTTCCTCAGGGTTTGCTGTATGGTAACATTCATGCAGCCTCTGCCGGTCACTATCAGGATTGGATTATTGGGGGCTGATGACGTTGATGTTCCCTCCACAGCCGCTCATGGTTGTAGTGACCTCTCAGGAGTTCGCTCTCTGCTCACATCCAAACTATTCCTGGCAGGTTACCAAGCAATTCTTTCAGGCTGTATTGTTCAGCAGGAAACAAACAAGGACCAAGGCACCGGGTGGGCATTCAAAAATAGACCTTGTCCCCTTCCCTGTCCCCTCCCTTCGGCCATGAGGAGAAGCTGAGTGCTGCCGCCGCGGCCCTCACCACAGATAACACTATCAGTACTGACTGCCAGGATCTTCCAGGTGCCCCTGTTGTGATTCATCTCCAACCTGTCTGCCCCAAATCTGCCGGACGGTGTAAATTTAGATGTATAGCTCTATGAAGACTGTCTATAAGTGATCACCAGCGCAGTGTACACTACACATAATTATAATACAAAAAATAATGTAGTAAGGCTAGAGTCACACTACGTTTTTACTGTCCGTTTAACGTATCCTATAATACTGCCCTATATACAAGAATATGACTACTATAATACTGCTCCTATATACAGGAATATAACTACTATAATACTGCTCCTATATACAGGAATATAACTACTATTATACTGCTCCTATATACAGGAATATAACTACTATAATACTGCTTCTATATACAAGAATATAACTACTATAATACTTGTCCTATATATAGGAATATAACTACTATAATACTGCCTCCTATATACAGGGATATAACTACTATAATACTGCTCCTATATACAGGAATATAACTACTATAATACTGCTCCTATATACAGGAATATAACTACTATAATACTTGTCCTATATACAGAGATATAACTACTATAATACTGCCCCCTATATACAGGAATATAACTACTATAATACTGCTCCTATATACAGGAATATAACTACTATAATACGGCTCCTATATACAAGAATATAACTACTATAATGGGATGTGCAGCCGTTCCTTTCTCTCCAGTACGTGTTTTGCAGTTCTCCCTCTCTGAACAGCTAGCACTCCCCTTTATAAGACCCACATGACCAAAATTAGCAGGAGATGCCTGTGCTCACATGTCAGTACCTTATGTGTTCCCCATTCTGTGTGAGCAGCAGTGGTAAGTGTAATACCATATCCATACTTGTGTCATTTGGAGGCAGCCTTCCCCGCCGGTGGTGCTGGCTGGGTTTTGGTGGGGCTTTTTGGGTCTGGTCCTGTGACATTGGGGTTGCAGGGCCGTTCCATGGCCTCCCTTCCCTGCATGTGCACGCTTTGCGGGGTTGGCGGTCGCTGACCGACACGGTGTGGAGTTAGCGTAGGGACCCGTGTGAACCAGTGGACATGCACGTTGGTACACAGGGCTATTATGGCTTGATCAAATCATATACAGACACTCTGGTGTTGATTTTTAATATAGGCCTAGCGGCATTAGTATCAGCCATAGATGGGATGTGCAGCCGTTCCTTTCTCTCCAGATTGTGTATAACTACTATAATACTGCTCCTATGTACAAGAATATAACTACTATAATACTGCCCCCTATATACAGGAATATAACTACTATAATACTGCTCCTATGTACAAGAATATAACTACTATAATACTGCCCCCTATATACAGGAATATAACTACTATAATACTGCTCCTATGTACAAGAATATAACTACTATAATACTGCTCCTATATAAAGGAATATAAATACTATACTGCGGTTCAGGGAAGAAACAGAGTGCTGCACCTCACACCTATGGCTGATACTAGTGCCGCTAGGCTAAATAAAAAACACATCAGAATTTTGTGTATGAATTGATCAAGCCATACTGCCCCATGTACCTCGTGCCGGTATCTGATACACATGGGTCCCTACACTAAGTCCACACCGTGCCAGTCAGTGGCCACCAACCCCGCAGGCGTGCACAGTCAGGGAACGGGGGCCATGGGACGGCCCTGCGACCCCCATGCCACAGGACCAGACCCAAAAACACCACACCAGAACCCGGCCAGCACCGCCGGCGGAGAAGGTCGCCCCCAAGCAGCACAAGTCTGGATGAGGTATGGCACTCACCATAGCTGGAGTTAGCGTAGGGACCCGTGTGGACCAGAGGACCTGCGCGGTGGTACACGGGGCAATATGGCTTGATCAATTCATATACAGACACTCTGGTGTTGATTTTTAATATAGGCCTATCGGCATTAGTATCAGCCATAGATGGGATGTGCAGCGGTTCCATTCTCTCCAGTTCGTATAAATACTATACTACTGCCCCCTATATACAGGAATATAACTAACACCCCCACCCCCCCACCCCCGTCGTCAAAAAAGCTATACCTTATGGACAGATGCTGCGCCTGAGGAGGGTTAATAGTGATATAGATAGCTTCAAAAGACAGGCCGGTGATCTGGAGGAGAGACTTACACGCAGAGGCTATCCGAAGTCAACAGTAAGAGACGCATATAACCGAGCTTTGAGTCAAGATAGATCTGATTTATTACAATTCTCTACCCGCAAAAAGGTCACTGAAAAAAGATTAATGTTTGTTTTTCAAAATTCGCCACTTAATGACGTCATCAGGCAAGCCATAAATCGCCACTGGTTTCTCTTAGAGAGCGATCCTGATCTGCACGATATCGCTAGCCGCAAACCGTGCATTACCCATAGAAAAAACAAGACTATAGGAGATATGCTCAGTAATAATATGAATCAGGAGAAAAAGAGGAAAAAACACACTGGTTGAGTACGTCCCTTCCTGAAGGTAATCGTAAGTGTGGTCAGTGTAACTACTGCCCGCCAATGCTCAATACCGCCTATATTCATCTAGGAGGCAAAGAGCGTTATATTAAAGATTTTATAACTTGCAGAACAACTTACACTGTGTACGCCCTGATGTGCCCATGCAAAAGATTCTATATAGGTAAAACTAAGCGCCCCCTCTGGAATCGATATAAAGAGCACATGTATTCTGTGCGCACAGGGAAGGGAGTACCGCACCTAATAGAACACATCCGCAAAGAGCATGGGGGCGACACCAAATGTGTTAAGTTTTTGGGTTTGGAAAGGGTTAACCCCAGAGGAAGTAGTTTAGACCAACATCGGACCCTACTGAAAAGAGAGTCCTTATGGATTACAGGTCTTGAAACTACGAGCCCGCTCGGCCTTAATGAAAGAAATGATCTAACAGTGTTTTTGTAATGTTTTATTGCTACAGATAAGTTCTTTTAATATCACTGATCACGTGTGTTACCTGTGTCTATTTCACACCCCCTTCCTGTTACACGGCGCATGCTCTCGGCTAGACGAAAGGCCCCAGTGGCCAGAAACGGCCGTCGCCATTAGAGACACGCCGCGCACCCTCTCCCTCCCTGTTCACACTCTACAATGAAATAAAGAAGCAAGCCTACATACCCCAGATATCGGTGAGTGCTGGATTTATTATCTACCTGTACGCATTGCTAAGACTGCTTCATTCCTGTCCGTGCACCACTCGTTCAGGCTGTCTTTATTGGAGATTACCCCCTCTACCTACACCTGTGCTCCATATTGTTTATGGTCCGGACATTTGCCCATCGGTTGTGCTGAGGTCTCTTGCTCCACACAAACAATAACTACTATAATCCTGCTCCTATATACAGGTATTATAACTACTATAATACTGCTCCTATATACAGGAATATAACTACTATAATCCTGCTCCTATATACAGGTATTATAACTACTATAATACTGCTCCTATATACAGGAATATAACTACTATAATACTGCTCCTATATACAGGAATATAACTACTATAATACTGCTCCTATATACAGGAATATAACTACTATAATACTGCCCCTATATACAGGAATATAACTACTATAATACTGCTCCCTATATATAGGGATATAACTACTATAATACTGCTCCTATATACAGGGATATAACTACTATAATACTGCTCCTATGTACAAGAATATAACTACTATAATACTGCCCCCTATATACAGGAATATAACTACTATAATACTCCCCCCTATATACAGGAATATAACTACTATAATGCGGTTCAGGGAAGAAACAGAGTGCTGCACATCACACCTATGGCTGATACTAGTGCCGCTTGGCTAAATAAAAAAACACATCAGAATTTAGTGTATGAATTGATCAAGCCATACTGCCCCATGTACCTCGTGCCGGTATCTGATACACATGGGTCCCTACACTAAGTCCACACCGTGCCAGTCAGTGGCCACCAACCCCGCAGGCGTGCACAGCCAGGGAACGGGGGCCATGGGACGGCCCTGCGACCCCCATGCCACAGGACCAGACCCAAAAACACCACACCAGAACCCGGCCAGCACCGCCGGCGGAGAAGGTCGCCCCCAAGCGATAGGTGTGAGGTGCAGCACTCTGTTTCTTCCCTGAACCGCATTTTGTTTCTCTCTTTTCTCCGTGTTTTGCACTCCTCCTGGTGAGACCCACATGACCGCAATTAGCAGGAGACACCTGGGTGCACATGGTTTTAATCCCTCCTGTTTTTTCCCATTCTGTTTGCTGCAGCTATGGTGAGCGCAATACCTTATCCAGACTTGTGCTGCTTGGGGGCGACCTTCTCCGCCGGCGGTGCTGGCCGGGTTCTGGTGTGGTGTTTTTGGGTCTGGTCCTGTGGCATGGGGGTCGCAGGGCCGTCCCATGGCCCCCGTTCCCTGGCTGTGCACGCCTGCGGGGTTGGTGGCCACTGACTGGCACGGTGTGGACTTAGTGTAGGGACCCATGTGTATCAGATACCGGCACGAGGTACATGGGGCAGTATGGCTTGATCAATTCATACCCAAAATTCTGATGTGTTTTTTATTTAGCCAAGCGGCACCAGTATCAGCCATAGGTGTGAGGTGCAGCACTCTGTTTCTTCCCTGAACCGCATAACTACTATAATACTGCTCATATATACAGGGATATAACTATTATAATACTGCTCCTATATACAGGAATATAACTACTATAATACTGCTCCCTATATACAGGAATATAACTACTATAATACTGCCCCCTATATACAGGAATATAACTACTATAATACTGCTCCTATATACAGGAATATAACTACTATAATACTGCTCCTATATACAGGAATATAACTACTATAATACTGCTCCTATATACAGGAATATAACTACTATAATACTGCTCCTATATACAGGAATATAACTACTATAATGTGGCTCAGGGAAGAAACAGAGTGCTGCACCTCACACCTATGGCTGATACTAGTGCCGCTTGGCTAAATAAAAAACACATCAGAATTTTGTGTATGAATTGATCAAGCCATACTGCCCCATGTACCTCGTGCCGGTATCTGATACACATGGGTCCCTACACTAAGTCCACACCGTGCCAGTCAGTGGCCACCAACCCCGCAGGCACGCACAGCCAGGGAACGGGGGCCATGGGACGGCCCTGCAACCCCCATGCCACAGGACCAGACCCAGATTAGCAGGATATGTCTGTGCTCACATGTCTGGACCCTATGTCTTCCCCATTCTGTGAGAGCAGCAATGGTAAGTGTAATACCATATCCATACTTGTGTCGTTTGGGGGCAGCCTTCCCCGCCGGTGGTGCTGGCTGGGTTTTGGTGGGGCTTTTTGGGTCTGGTCCTGTCACATTGGGGTTGCAGGGCCGTTCCATGGCCTCCCTTCCCTGCATGTGCACGCTTTGCGGGGTTGGCGGTAGGGCTGGGCGATTAATCGAATTAATTCGATTAATTCGCCCAGAAGGTTAGAATCGATTTGATTTTTTGTGAAAATCGTAAATTCGATTTTCACAAAAAATCATTGCGGGCAGAGAAGGGCAGAGAAGCGCGGAGAGTCAGTCGGGCGGGCGGACGGGAGGTGCAGGTGCCGGGCGGGAGATGGAGGGCGGGCAGCACTGCGTGGAGGTGCCGGCCGGGCATGAGGTGCAGGTTACGGCCGGCGGGAAGTGAGGGGGCGGCGCTGCGTGGAGGTGCCGGGCGGGCGGGAAGTGCGGCGAGGTGCAGGTCGGTCGGCAGTCCCCCAGAGCCGCGACCGACCTCCCCCAGCTGTACACATAGCGTTCCGTTCCCCTACCGGCCACACATGCAGGTCCCGGTCTCTGCAGGAGGCTGCAGGGACTGTAGTGGTGATAGCGTCGCTGCCATTACTGGAGCTGTACAGCAGGATCTTCACCCCTGATCCCGCTGTACAGCTCCAGTAATGGCAGCGACGCTATCACCACTACAGTCCCTGCAGCCTCCTGCAGAGACCGGGACCTGCATGTGTGGCCGGGGTGAGGGGAGGAGGGCTATGTGTACTCCTTTCCCAATCATTCCCAGCTGCCCCAGCCCCCCTCCATCTCCCCCAGTCGCCCTCCATCACCCCCAGTCGCCCTCCATCACCCCCAGTCGCCCTCCATCACCCCCAGTCGCCCTCCATCACCCCTAGTCGCCCTCCATCACCCCCAGTCGCCCTTCATCACCCCCCAGTCCCCCTTCATCACCCCCAGTCGCCCTCCATCACCCCCAGTCGCCCTCCATCACCCCCAGTCGCCCTCCATCACCCCCAGTCCCCCTCCATCACCCCCAGTCCCCCTCCATCACCCCCAGTCGCCCTCCGTCACCCCCAGTCCCCCTCCATCACCCCCAGTCCCCCTCCATCACCCCCAGTCCCCCTCCATCACCCCCAGTCCCCCTTCATCACCCCCAGTCCCCCTTCATCACCCCCAGTCCCCCTTCATCACCCCCAGTCGCCCTCCATCCCCCCCTAGCTGCCCATCTATACCTGTACTACTACAGTCCTCATCTATACCTGTACTACCAAACCCCTCATCTATACCTGTACTACCACACCCCTCATCTATACCTGTACTACCACACCCCTCATCTATACCTGTACTACCACACCCCTCATCTATACCTGTACTACTACTACACCCCTCATCTATACCTGTACTACTACTACACCCCTCATCTATACCTGTACTACTACTACACCCCTCATCTATACCTGTACTACTACTACACCCCTCATCTATACCTGTACTACTACTACACCCCTCATCTATACCTGTACTACTACTACTACACCCCTCATCTATACCTGTACTACTACTACTACACCCCTCATCTATACCTGTACTACTACACCCCTCATCTTTACCTGTACTACTACACCCCTCATCTTTACCTGTACTACTACACCCCTCATCTATACCTGTACTACTACTACTACACCCCTCATCTATACCTGTACTACTACTACTACACCCCTCATCTATACCTGTACTACTACACCCCTCATCTTTACCTGTACTACTACACCCCTCATCTTTACCTGTACTACTACTACTACACCCCTTATCCACTATACCTCCACTACTAAACACACAAAGAAGATCTCCTATACTATATGGGGGCCCAGAATGGCACACAGGGGGCTTGTCTACTACAGGGGAGCACTGTTACAGTGAGAAGCAATACAGTTGTCTCAAATGTCATTAAAATAGTATCTGATGCTGCAAGGACAAAACTATTCTGTTTATTTAGCAAAAAGGAAAAAAAAAAATCGAGATTTAAATCGAGAATCGTCCAAAATTTTAAAAAAATCGAGATTTTATTTTTTGGCCATATCGCCCAGACCGACACGGTGTGGAGTTAGCGTAGGGACCCGTGTGGACCAGAGGACCTGCACGGTGGTACACGGGGCAATATGGCTTGATCAAATCATATACAGACACTCTGGTGTTGATTTTTAATATAGGCCTAGCGGCATTAGTATCAGCCATAGATGGGATGTGCAGCCGTTCCACTCTCTCCAGTTCGTATAACTACTATAATACTGCCCCCTATATACAAGAATATAACTACTATAATACTGCCCCCTATATACAAGAATATAACTACTATAATACTGCTCCTATATAAAGGAACAGGGCCGGGACAAGGAGTTTTGGTGCCCTAGGCAGAGAAGGCAAATGGTGCCCCCCCCCCCAACCCAGTGTTATTAGAATCAGTGTGCCACAGATAGTATTATGCCCTGAAAGTGCCCCCACACTGTATTATGAGCCCCAATACATTTGGTAGTTACCTTAACATTCTTACCACCATACAGTGATTACATATTGCCTCTGAACAAAACCAAAAGATATCAACAATGATACCATTGAATAATACCGCCACAGTTGTATATAGACCCCCTGTGTGCTGCCCTCAGTAGTATATAGCCACCTATGTTCTGCCCTCAGTTGTGCTATGATGAGATGCCTGCACTGCACCCATGGGAGCTTGTAATATCAGCCCTATGAGGTGTCTGCATACAGAGATTTATTGTCTATGTGCTCCATGGTGCTCTGGTCAGTGCAGGATCAGGATTATTATTAATAGACAACAGACTGCAGCCCCATCAATCACAGGGAGATCAGGGGGACTAAACCATGTCTGATCTGTATGTAACATGTCCCCCAGTCATCACACACACATCTGCCCCCAGTCATCACACACACATCTGCCCCCTGTCATCTCACAAACACACACACACCTACCCCCAGTTATCACACACACATCTGCCCCCAATCACACACACACATCTGCCCCCTGTCATCAAACACACATCTGCCCCCTGTCATCAAACACACATCTGCCCCCTGTCATCACACACATCTGCCCCCTGTCATCACACACACACATCTGCCCCCTGTCATCACACACACACATCTGTCCCCTGTCATCACACACACATCTGCCCCCTGTCATCACACACATCTGCCCCGTCATCACACACATCTGCCCCGTCATCACACACACACACATCTGCCCACAGTCATCACACACATCTGCCCCTTGTCATCTCACAAACACACACACACCTACCCCCAGTTATCACACACACATCTGCCCCCAATCACACACACACATCTGCCCCCTGTCATCAAACACACATCTGCCCCCTGTCATCACACACATCTGCCCCCTGTCATCACACACACCTTCCCCCTATCATCACACACACACATCTGTCCCCTGTCATCACACACACATCTGCCCCCTGTCATCACACACATCTGCCCCGTCATCACACACACACACACATCTGCCCACAGTCATCACACACATCTGCCCCCTGTCATCACACACACACACACACACACATCTGCCCCCATTCATCACACACACATCTGCCCCCAGTCATCACACACATCTGCCCCCTGTCATCACACACACACACACACACACACACATCTGCCCCCATTCATCACACACACATCTGCCCCCAGTCATCACACACATCTGCCCCGTCATCACACACACACACACATCTGCCCACAGTAATCACACACATCTGCCCCCTGTCATCACACACACACACACACACACACATCTGCCCCAATTCATCACACACACATCTGCCCCCAGTCATCACACACATCTGCCCCCTGTCATCACACACACACACACACACATCTGCCCCCATTCATCACACACACATCTGCCCCCATTCATCACACACACATCTGCCCCCAGTCATCACACACACATCTGCCCCCAGTCATCACACACACATCTGCCCCCAGTCATCACACACACATCTGCCCCCAGTCATCACACACACATCTGCCCCCAGTCATCACACACACATCTGCCCCCAGTCATCACACACACATCTGCCCCCAGTCATCACACACACATCTGCCCCCAGTCATCACACACACATCTGCCCCCAGTCATCACACACACATCTGCCCCCAGTCATCACACACACATCTGCCCCCAGTCATCACACACACATCTGCCCCCAGTCATCACACACACATCTGCCCCCAGTCATCACACACACACCTTCCCCCTGTCATCACACATCTGACCAGCCACATACCTGCACTCATACGTTCTGCTTCTATAATGGTGATGGACTAACCAGGAAGTTGAAAAGTCACCTGTGGGGTCCTCATGCTGATCGGCCTCAGGACCCTGTGTGGACTCTAGCTGCCTGCAGCCCCACAGTATCTTGAGTTCGGGGCCTCACAGCAGGGGACACAGGAAGTGATTAGTTAGGCAGGTCAGAGGCCATTCTGTCAGGGAACATCAGTGTGAGATGGAGGCAGCTACTCACCTATCACTGCTGCCTCCGTCTCACAGTGGGAGCACAGAGCAGGGACTGGGGGCTCCTTACAACCCGACCCCTGCATCAGAAGTATTACAGCGAGGGTGCTGTGTACATGCAGGGCTCCAACACACCTCCTCTCTGTCAGGATAAAGCTGCTGCTGAAGGCATTATGTATCGGGGGAGACTTTGGCCTGGGGCAGCTGCCCCCTCTGCCTACGCTCCTGGTAACAGTGCAGGGGGTGGGCGGGCCGTGGGTGCTGAGTCCAGCCCTGCAGGGGGAAGCATGGATGGGTAAACAGATTAATTACCCATCCAGATTGCGCCCCGTGTCATCTGGCGCCCTAGGCCATCGCCTACCCCTGCCTACTCTTTGTCCCGGCCCTGTAAAGGAATATAACTACTATAATACTGCTCCTATATACAGGAATATACTACTATAATACTGCCCCCTATATACAGGAATATAACTACTATAACACTGCTCCTATATACAGGAATATTACTACTATAATACTGCCTCCTATATACAGGAATATAACTACTATAATACTGCTCCTATATACAGGAATATAACTACTATAATACTGCTCCTATATACAAGAATATAACTACTATAATACGGTTCAGGGAAGAAAAAGAGTGCTGCACCTCACACCTATGGCTGATACTAGTACCTCTCGGCTGCATAAAAAACATCAGAATTCTGTATGTGAATTGATCAAGCCACACTGCCCCATGTACCGCGTGCAGGTATCTGATACACATGGGTCCCTACACTAAGTCCACACCGTGCCAGTCAGTGGCCACCAACCCCGCAGGCGCGCACAGTCAGGGAAGGGAGGCCATGGGACGGCCCTGCAACCCCCCATGCCCCCTAGTATCAGCCATAGGTGTGAGGTGCAGCAGCTATGGTGAGTGCAATACCTCATTCAGACTTGTGCTGCTTGGGGACGACCTTCTCCGCCGGCGGTGCTGGCCGGGTTCTGGTGTGGTGTTTTTGGGTATGGTCCTGTGGCATGGGGGTCGCAGGGCCGTCCCATGGCCCCCGTTCCCTGACTGTGCACGCCTGCGGGGTGGATGGCCACTGACTGGCACGGTGTGGACTTAGTGTAGGGACCCATGTGTATCAGATACCGGCACGAGGTACATGGGGCAGTATGGCTTGATCAATTCATACACAAAATTCTGATGTGTTTTTTATTTAGCCTAGCGGCACTAGTATCAGCCATAGGTGTGAGGTGCAGCACTCTTCTTCTTCCCTGAACCATAACTACTATAATACTGCCCCCTATGTAGAGGTTGATGTTGTGCACTCCGCTCTCCTATACCGCTGGCTGAGGTTACACTGTTATAATATATTACAGGATCTGTACGCGGTGCGGTGTAGTGTACAGGCTGTAATATTGGTGTCTGGCGGTGTTCTGGGTGTTGGACCATTCTCTGTGCTTCGTCGCTCCTCACGCCCGGCACGTCCTGTAGATCTGTAGGGATTAATCTGATTTGGTGGCTGCTGCTCTCCGCTATGTATCAGGTTGGCGATTTGCCCTGCGCCCGTCCTGTAATATTTGGCATCTCCTCCCGTTCTCTTATATTTGATGTCTTCTCTCCTCTCGGTGGAGTCACGTATTGTATCGCTCTCCCTATTACTATTCCAGCAGCGATCCCTGATATATAAGAATCCATCCTCTTCTCTGTTTCGTACTGAATATTGGGTAAGATGTAACACTGTGGCAGCTGTATAATGTTCACAAGTGACGACACCCAAACTCCTGAGCGGCCAACATATCCCTGTATGACTATGGAGATGGGACGTTCATGGCTTATGGATAATGGTATCCTTTGTGTGTCCGTTATATGATGCTATATAGGGAGGTGAGCCCTACTCAGCACAGCTTCACCCGGGTCTGTGACGGACGCAGAGCACAGAGTTATAGGAGGAGAATTTCTTCATGTTCTATGTAGAATATCAAGATAATAGTACCATTCCGGGCTCACATTATAGGGTGATATTGTTTCCAAATTATAGTACCATACAGTGCATAAATAATGCTGCCATACATCCTTGTTCCTAGTTCCTGTCCACTGTCCCGGTCCCTAGCCCCTGTCCGCTGCCTTCCTATTGTTCCTGAGTACTGTCTGCCACCTGCGATTACGCCTACAGACCTCTGCCTACTGCTCCTGCCTCGCCTCGCCTGCTGTCACTAGCAACCAAGCCAGGGGTAGCGACCCGGGGGTCGCCTGCCGCAGCAAGCCCATCCCGCCTTGCGGGGGGGCTCTGGTGAAAACCAGCAGCCCCTTAGACTCCGCTCCCTGGTACGGTTACTGCCCTCACTAGTGACGGCTCAGTGGATCCACGACTCCAGGTGTTAAAGTAGGCTCCAACCATGGATCCCGGCGAGGTGCCTGATATCTGTGACGTAGCCAGAGTGGTCGCCCAACAGGCTCAACAAGGGGCCTAAATAAGGTGACTGTCAAGAACCGCTATCCTCTTCCGCTTATCCCCGAACTATTCGACCGTCTCCGTGGAGCCAGGATCTTCTCCAAGCTGGATCTCAGGGGAGCGTACAATTTGATCCGTATTCGTGAAGGAGACGAATGGAAGACCGCTTTTAACACCAGAGATGGCCACTACGAATACCTGGTCATGCCATTCGGCCTATGCAATGCCCCAGCGGTCTTCCAGGAATTCGTCAACAACATATTCCGTGACCTCCTCTATGTCTGCGTCATCATCTATATTGATGACATTCTGGTCTTCTCCCCTGACCAACAGACTCACGTAACACAAGTACGTCAGGTCCTACGAAGACTACGGGCCACTCATTTGTACGCCAAGCTGGAGAAGTGCGTTTTCCATCAGCGCAGCCTTCCGTTTCTTGGCTATATTGTCTCTGATCGGGGTCTACAGATGGATCCAGCCAAACTCTCAGCTGTTCTCCAGTGGCCACGTCCTGTGGGACTCAGAGCTATCCAACGCCTCCTTGGATTTGCCAACTACTATCGGCAGTTCATCCCACATTTCTCTACTCTGGTCGCACCCATCGTGGCTCTCACTAAAAAGAAGGCGGATCCCAGGCATTGGCCACCTGAGGCCGAGCAAGCCTTCACTAGCCTAAAGTCTGCCTTTGCCATTGCTCCTGCTCTAGTCCGCCCGGATGCCACCAAGCTGTTTTCACTTGAGGTCGATGCATCTTCAGTGGGCGCTGGAGCCGTCCTATCGCAAAGGGACACATCAGGCAAGACCAGAACCTGCGGGTTCTTCTCAAAGACTCTCTCCCCTGCCGAGAGGAACTATACTATTGGTGACCGAGGTGGTCGCTTTTCTTCTCACGATTCAATTTCATCATTCATTTCCGTCCAGCTGAGAAGAACGTGAAAGCTGATGCACTTTCCCGAGCATCTAGTGCCAATCGCCACCTCTACTCTTCAGAGAGTGCCTCCCGGAAAGACCTAAGACCTAGAAGTGCGCCCTGCACTTCGAAGACAAATCTTGAAGTGGGGTCATTCCTCTTTGGTGGCTGGGCATCCGGGAGTTCAAAAGACCGGGCAATTGATCTCCCGCCACTACTGGTGGCCCAATCTCCTCCAGGATGTCAAGGACTTTGTGCAGGGGCGTAGCTAGGATTCATGGGGCCCCATAGCAAAAAACTGTATGGGGCCCCCCCTCCCCTACCCATTGGGAGAGCAGAAAGCCAATGTCTGCTTGTTCTATCCATCCACTGTATTTAACTATAACAGCGTATTAGGAGCCCTTATGGTTATATACATAGGTGCAGGAGTAGACTACCTTTTGCTTAACCCCTTATGTACTGCAGTGTGTAAGTGACCCAGTGTTCTCTAACATTCTGCAACACAAACAAAGGGTTAATACAGGAGACAATTAGCTCTCTCCTGCACTGATAACCTCTGACCTCTGCAGGAGCTCAGAGGTTATCAGAGAGCAAATTGTCTTTAGCAAATTAACCCTTTTTTGTGTTGCAGCATGTAAGAGAACACTGGGTCACTTACACACTGCAGTACATAAGGGGTTAAGCAAAAGGACACAGGAGGCTCTTATCTTCCCTGGGCCTCCTCACTCCAGGGGCCCCATAGCAACCGCCTTCCCTGCCTCTATGGTAGCTACGCCACTGACTTTGTGGCTTCCTGTGCCGTTTGTGCCAAAAACAAGTTGTCCCGTCAAAGACCTGCCGGCCTACTTCAGCCCTTGCCAGTTCCAGACCGTCCCTGGCGCCACATAGGGATGGACTTCATCACTGATTTGCCTCCATCTGCGGGCAACACAGTTATTTGGGTGGTGACTGACCGCTTCTCAAAGATGTCTCACTTTGTGGCTCTTCCTGGACTTCCATCTGCTCCCCGTCTGGCCCAGTTGTTCTTTCAACACATCTTCCGCCTCCATGGTCTTCCCCTTCACATTGTGTCCGACAGAGGCTCACAATTGGTCTCAAAGTTTTGGTGTGCCCTCTGCTCACAGCTCCAAGTGAAGTTGGACTTCTCATCTGCCTATCACCCCCAGACCAACGGGCAAGTGGAGAGGGTCAACCAGATCCTGGGCAACTATCTACGTCATTTTGTCTCAGCTCGCCAAGACAACTGGTCCAGCCTACTTCCATGGGCAGAGTTTTCCTACAACCATCTGGACTCGAGTTCCACAGGCAAGTCATCCTTCTATATTTTCTATGGGCGTCACCCTCGTCCTCCTCTGCCTCTCTCTCCATCCTCCGAGATGCCAGCCGTGGAGGAATTGTTGTCTGACCTGCAGTCTTTGCTCAAGGCATCTGACCGCATGAAGGACCAGGCAGATAAGAAAAGGAGACCTGCCACAAACTTTCTCCCTGGTGACAAAGTCTGGCTCTCAGCCAAGTATGTCCGACTCAAGATTCCCAGCTACAAGTTGGGTCCTCGATTCCTCGGTCCTTTCTCGGTGCTAAAACGCATCAACCCAGTCACCTACAAACTCCGTCTACCCCCTACTATGCGGATCCCGAACTCCTTCCATGTTTCCCTCTTAAAGCCAGTGGTCCTCAACCGGTTCTCCAATAGATCTTCGTTCTCTGCTCCACAAGCCGTCTCAGACGACGTCTACATGGTTAAAGACATTCTGGCGATGAAAACTGTCAGAGGAAGACGTTTCTTTCTAGTGGACTGGAGAGGATTTGGTCCTGAGGAGAGGTCCTGGGAACCGGAGTCTAATATCCTGGATCGGGACCTTCTCACGACCAAGTGATGCTATTGGTGTGTACATATATATATATATATATATATATATATATATATATATATATATATATACACACCAAGACAGATATTACCAATAACACCAGCATATTGGAAGAGAAAGTATTATCACCGTACATATTACCACCATACTGTTACCGACCAAATCCTGTATACTGAGACTTATATTACCAGTAATACCAGTATATAGGAAGGAAACATTACTGCCACACCACAACCACTACCATCACCACCATATTGTTACTGACCAAATCCAGTATACTAAATCACCTCATCCAGTCATATAGAGGTGGCCCCAGCTCTACACAGGCTCTATACACCATATACATTACAGTGCAGTTATATCAGGTAACTCACAGGGGGACGTCTTCTCTGATCGGAGTTCTTTCCTTTTTATCTTCTCCATCCGTCCTGGGCCGTTATGAGAACTTCTCCGAGCCACGAATCCACAGAATCTGCCAGACAGACATATTAGACTCCTCACACTGACACCATCCTTATCTCTCTACACACTGCACATCTGTACTGTCCCCTTTACACCCTCATTTAGTGGGTAGCCCTGACTCTATGTGACCCCCTAATAGTATATGCCCCCCTCTGTGTATTCCCTCTCCCCCTATGTTGTCCCCCCAAATAGATGGCCCCTCTCCCCCCATGTTGCCCTCCTTATAGATGGCCCCCTCTCCCCCACCCTCCCTTATAGATGGCCTCCTCTACCCCCTCCTTATAGATGGCCCCCTCTCCCCCACCCTCCCTTATAGATGGCCTCCTCTACCCCCTCCTTATAGATGGCCCCCTCTACCCCCTCCCTTATAGATGGCCCCCTCTCCCCCCTCCCTTATAGATTGCCTCCTCTCCCCCCCCCTTATAAATGGTCACCTCCCCCCCCTCCCTTATAGATGGTCCCCCTCCCCCCCCTTATAGATGGTCCCCCTCCCCCCCTTATAGATGGTCCCCTCCCCCCCTCCCTTATAGATGGTCCCCTCCCCCCCTCCCTTATAGATGGTCCCCTCCCCCCCTCCCTTATAGATGGTCCCCTCCCCCCTCCCTTATAGATGGTCCCCTCCCCCCTCCCTTATAGATGGTCCCCTCCCCCCCTCCCTTATAGATGGTCCCCTCCCCCCCTCCCTTATAGATGGTCCCCTCCCTTATAGATGGTCCCCTTTCCCCCCACCCTCATAGATGGCCCCATCTTTCCCCCCACCCTCATAGATGGCCCCTCTTCCCCCCCACCCTCATAGATGCCCCCTCTTTCCCCCCACCCTCATAGATTGCCCCCTTTCCCCCCACCCTCATAGATGCCCCCTTTCCCCCCACCCTCATAGATGCCCCCTCTTTCCCCCCACCCTCATAGATGCCCCCCTCTTTCCCCCCACCCTCATAGATGCCCCCCTCTTTCCCCCCACCCTCATAGATGCCCCCTCTTTCCCCCCACCCTCATAGATGCCCCCTCTTTCCCCCACCCTCATAGATGCCCCCCTCTTTCCCCCCACCCTCAGAGATGCCCCCTCTTCCCCCCCCCTCATAGATGCCCCCCCTCTTTCCCCCCACCCTCATAGATGCCCCCCTCCTTCCCCCCACCCTCATAGATGCCCCCCTCCTTCCTCCCACCCTCATAGATGCCCCCCTCTTTCCCCCACCCTCATAGATGCCCCCTCTTTCCCCCCACCCTCATAGATGCCCCCCTCTTTCCCCCCACCCTCATAGATGCCCCCCCTCTTTCCCCCCACCCCCCGTGCAGGCTGATAAAAAAACAAAAACAAAACTTAACTCACCCGACAACGCGCTCCCACGTTGATCCTCACTCCTCCTGGTCTGTCCGCTGCTGCCGGGGGTGTCGCGTCTTATCCCCGGCAGCTCGCGTATCCCAGAGCTCCCTGGGTGCCGGAACCGGATGCGCGGCTGCCGGGGATAAGTTGCGACACCCCCGGCAGCCGCGCAGCAGCCGGGGGAAGACGGAGCCGGACACTTGTGACCGCAAGCAATACAATGCTTGTAATCACAGGAGTGATTGATCGGGAGGGCCCCGCGGCCCCCCTACGTGGCGGGCCCGGTCGCGGCGGCGACCGCCACGACCGCTGTAGCTACGCCACTGCCTATAAGTTAATGTCCCATATAGTCCATAAATAATACTGCCATACATCCTATAAGTTAATGTCCCATATAGTCCATAAATAATAGTGCCATACAGACTATAAGTTATTGTCCCATATAGTCCATAAATAATAATATCATACAGTGGATAGAAAAGTACAATCTATAGGGTGATATTGTTTCCAAATTATAGTACCATACAGGGCATAAAAAATACTGCCATACATCCTATAAGTTATTGTGCCATATAGTGAATAAATAATAGTGCCATACAGACTATAAGTTATTGTCCCATATAGTCCATAAATAATAGTGCCATACATCCTATAAGTTATTGTCCCATACGGTCTATGATTAATACTACCATACATCCTATAAGTTATTGTCCCATATAGTCCATAAATAATAGCGCCATACATCCTATAAGTTATTGTCCCATATAGTCCATAAATAATAATATCATACAGTGGATAGAAAAGTACAATCTATAAATCATAGCGCCATACAGTCCTTACATTAGTGCCACACAGTTTATAAATAGTAGTTTTATATAAATTGTAAATAATAGTGCTGCTAATCATAGTTAATCATAGTGCTGATAAATTATAGTGCTAATAAAAAGATAAATAATAGTGCCATAGAGTGCATAAATTATAGTGTCATACTGTCTGCAAATGATATCTTCATACACTCTGCAGCATCATATAGTCCATATAATATAGAGCAGAACAGTCCATAAATAAAAATTACATATTGTTTCATGTAACAGTGCCATACAGTGCTCAGATAGTATCATACACATTAGCAGAACCATACAGTGCACATATAATAGTGTCATCCCAGCACCATACACTGCACATATAATAGTGTCATCCCAGCACCATACAGTACACATATAAAAGTATTATCCCAGCACCATACAGTGCACATATAATAGTATCATCCCATTACCATACAGTGCACATATAATAGTGACATCCCAGCACCATACAGTGCACATATAATAGTGTCATCCCAGCACCATACAGTGCACATATAATAGTATCATCCCAGCACCATACAGTGCACATATAATAGTATCATCCCAGCACCATACAGTGCACATATAATAGTGTCATCCCAGCACCATACAGTGCATATATAATAGTCATCCCAGCTCCATACAGTGCACATATAATAGTCATCCCTGCATCATACAGTGCACATATAATAGTGTCATCCCATTACCATACAGTGCACATATAATAGTGTCATCCCATTACCATACAGTGCACATATAATAGTCATCCCTGCATCATACAGTGCACATATAATAGTGTCATCTCAGCACCATACCGTGCACATATAATAGTGTCATCCCAGCACCATACAGTGCACATATAATAGTGTCATCCCATTACCATACAGTGCACATATAATAGTGTCATCCCATTACCATACAGTGCACATATAATAGTGTCATCCCAGCACCATACACTGCACATATAATAGTGTCATCTCAGCACCATACAGTGCACATATAATAGTGTCATCCCAGCACCATACAGTGCACATATAATAGTGTCATCCCAGCTCCATACAGTGCACATATAATAGTGTCATCCCATTACCATACAGTGCACATATAATAGTGTCATCCCATTACCATACAGTGCACATATAATAGTGTCATCCCATTACCATACAGTGCACATATAATAGTGTCATCCCAGCTCCATACAGTGCACGTATAATAGTCATCCCAGCTCCATACAGTGTACATATAATAGTGTCATCCCAGCTCCATACAGTGCACATATAATAGTGTCATCCCAGCTCCATACAGTGCACATATAATAGTGTCATCCCAGCTCCATACAGTGCACATATAATAGTGTCATCCCAGCACCATACAGTGCACATATAATAGTGTCATCCCAGCTCCATACAGTGCATATATAATAGTGTCATCCCAGCTCCATACAGTGCACATATAATAGTGTCATCCCATTACCATACAGTGCACATATAATAGTGTCATCCCAGCACCATACAGTGCACATATAATAGTGTCATCCCTGCACCATACAGTGCACATATAATAGTGTCATCCCAGCTCCATACAGTGCACATATAATAGTGTCATCCCAGCACCATACAGTGCACATATAATAGTGTCATCCCAGCTCCATACAGTGCACGTATAATAGTGTCATCCCAGCTCCATACAGTGTACATATAAGCAGAGCAGGAGAGGTTTTCTATGGAGATTTGCTGCTGCTCTGGACAGTTCCTGACATAGACAGAGGTGGCAGCAGAGAGCACTGTGTCAGACTGGAGAGAATACACCACTTCCTGCAGGACATAAAGCAGCTGATAACTACTGGAAGACTGGATGTTTTTAATAGAAGTAAATTATAAATCCCTACTATTTGATTTGAAAGAATTTTTTTTGTGCCTTACCCCTTTAAGACATCCCCACCACTGGCGCACTGATCCTAAGTTGGGAAACATCCATTGTTTTGTATGTTTGCTCCCCCCCCCCTCTTCAGTTCCTTTTTATATTGTGTAATAGAGAAGTTTCTGATGAAGAAGTTCCCGACCCCCAGAAGAGCCGCCTAGAATCAGATGCGACCAATCTGGTTTAGCTGCAGACTGACATCTAGTGGCTGCTAGCGGGAAAAACACTTCTAAGTCCATGATCAGTAGAGGAATAACAGCATGCAGATGTAGCAGAGCTAAGTGTGCGCTGAGCTGTGTGATTGTGTGCTCTCCCCAGGATCTGTGCGGCAGAGTAGTCTCAGCTCTGCTGCATCTGCGGCTGTGTGTTCCTCGGTGTCCCCTGCCTGCACTGCTCAGGCGGCTCTCCATCTGCATTGTAATGAGGCTATTATCCAGCCGCTCCTCTCATCAGCCAGTGTGTGCAGATGTTGTGTCTTTAATAATCCATTGTTTTCCTGGCATCAGCACTTATTATAGTGACACCAGACGGTGCGCTCTGCCAATCACAGCTCATTCTCACTCATTGTCCTGCTGGCTCCCTCACTCACTCCTCTTATTTGCTTCTGTTACATTGTGTTCCCCGGGGGCGGCGGTGCTGTGTAATGTCATGTCGCCTCCTCGTGTTATGTGTGGTGACCCCGGGGTGCTGGGTGGTGGCTGCGAGCTAGAAGACCTGAGATAAGGCTGGAGGGCTACCAGGAGAGGGCGCTGTCCAAGTCTTACCACCTTGGATGTAGTTGCGTCACTTGTATATAGGAGAGAATAACCTGTACTCACGGCTAAGAAGTTCCGGCTAAGGCCGGGTTCACACCATGCTTTTTCATCAGTTTTTGCACAAAAAAAAAAAAATGGATGCACACAAATGCATCGGTGTTTTGAAAAAAATGGACAAAAAAAACGCAGTGTGTACTGCACCTAAGAGACCACAGAGTGCCAGCTCCAGTAGTACAGACCCCAGGGTTACACGACCGGTCTGAACTGATCCCCCGAGCAGCAGTCAGAGGGGCACGTCGGCTAGTCGCACTTCTCCGACCACTGTGAATGAGTCCTTGGTCGGCTGAAAGGACTTTAGTTATTTGAAAGAACAATCCCCCTCAGCGTAGATAGGTTGGGCCCCCTCTATAGTGATAGTTGCCCCCGGGGTAGTTTAGAAGGCCAACTTGTAGAATAATGGGAGTCTCTTAGTAGTGAGGCCCTGGAGAAGGACTTAGGATGTTCTCTCTGCAACTATTCAGGAAGGAATCTAGCCCAGCCCAGCCACACTTATAGACCAGGACTGGGACCGATCTCTCATTGGTGGAGAGAAGCCTGAGGAACCTTCTAGAACCAGGAGGGGCAGGGTGATCATCCTCTCTGCACAGTGACACAGTACAGTTAACCCCTGCATAGACCTTCAATGATCTGGCTGTAGGAAGAAACAACAGTTAGTCTTGTGGCCAAAAAGCAATCCTACACCCAGTGGCGTAGAGACCTTGGTCGCAGCGGTCGCCGCTGCAACCCGGCCCGCCACGGAGGGGGGCCCGTGGCCCCTCTTCCCTGCATCCTCTGTGCCCGCCGCTCCGCTCTCCCGGGCAGGGCCCTGGCTGACGCTGGCTCCCTCCTTTCATCCCCTGTGCCCGCCGCTCCGCTCTGGCGGTGTCCCCGGGATTCCCCTGCAGCACGCGCACCAGGAAGGTCAGTGTGCGCCAGGGCTGTTACTTCCGGGTCAGGGAGCGCTCCACGACCCGGAAGTAACAGCCCCGGCGTACACAGCTCCCTGGTGCGTGTGCTGCAGGGAAATCATCATGGGGGGCAACATAGAGGGGGAATGTATAAGGAGACAACACAGTGGGGGCATATACATGGGGGGCAACATAGGGGGGGAATGTATAAGGAGACAACACAGTGGGGGCATATACATGGGGGGCAACATAGGGGGGATGTATAAGGAGACAACACAGTGGGGGCATATACATGGGGGGCAACATAGGGGGGGAATGTATAAGGAGACAACACAGTGGGGGCATATACATGGGGGGGCAACATAGGGGGGGAATGTATAAGGAGACAACACAGTGGGGGCATATACATGGGGGGCAACATAGGGGGGATGTATAAGGAGACAACACAGTGGGGGCATATACATGGGGGGCAACATAGGGGGGAAATGTATAAGGAGACAACACAGTGGGGGCATATACATGGGGGGGGCAACATAGGGGGGGAATGTATAAGGAGACAACACAGTGGGGGCATATACATGGGGGGCAACATAGGGGGGATGTATAAGGAGACAACACAGTGGGGGCATATACATGGGGGGCAGCATAGGGGGGAATGTATAAGGAGACAACACAGTGGGGGCATATACATGGGGGGGCAACATAAGGGGGGAATGTATATGGAGACAACACAGTGGGGGCATATACATGGGGGGCAACATAGGAAGGGCAATGTATAAGGAGACAACACAGTGGGGGCATATACATGGGGGGGCAACATGGGGGGGAATGTATAAGAAGACAACACAGTAGGGGCATATACATGGGGGGCAACATAGGGGGAATGTATAAGAAGACAACACAGTAGGGGCATATACATGGGGGGCAACATAGGGGGAATGTATAAGAAGACAACACAGTGGGGGCATATACATGGGGGCAACATAGGGGGAATGTATAAGAAGACAACACAGTGGGGGCATCTACAAGGGGGGGGAAACATAAGGGAGGCATCTATATGGGGGAAAAGATAAGGGGGACAACACAGAGGGGACCATCTAAAAGGGGGACTACACTGGGCGGCATCTACTATAGGGGGACTACACTGAGAGGGGCTCTCAAGGAGATGCACATGGGGCCATCTATATGGAAGACTGAACAAGGGGCCATCTCTAAACAGAGGGGGGCATATACTATAAGGGGGTCACATAGAGTCAGCCTACCCACTAACTGAGGGCGTACAGGGGCCAATACAGATGTGCAGTTTGTACAGAGATGAGGATGGTGACAGAGTGAGGAGACTAATATGTCTGTCTGGCAGATTCTGTGGATTTGTGGCTCGGAGAAGTTCTCATAACTGACCCCAGGGCAGATGGAGAAGAAGATGAAAAGGGAAGAACTCCGATCAGAGAAGACGTCCCCTGTGAGTCACCTGATGTAACTGCACTGTAATGTATATGGTGTATACAACCTGTGTAGAGTTGGGTCTGCCTCTATTTGCCTGGATGAGGTGATAGTGATCTGTGTACAGTGGATGTTATTCAGTACCAGCGGTGGTATTAGTCAGTATGTGGTGGTATTAGTCAGTATGTGGTGGTGTTAGTCAGTATGTGGTGGTATTAGTCAGTATGTGGTGGTATTAGTCAGTATGTGGCGGTATTAGTCAGTATGTGGCGGTGTTAGTCAGTATGTGGCGGTGTTAGTCAGTATGTGGCGGTGTTAGTCAGTATGTGGCGGTATTAGTCAATATGTGGTGGTGTTAGTCAGTATGTGGTAGTGTTAGTAGCAGCGGTGGTGTTAGTCAGTATGTGGTAGTGTTAGTAGCAGCGGTGGTGTTAGTCAGTATGTGGTAGTGTTAGTAGCAGCGGTGGTGTTAGTCAGTATGTGGTGGTAATATTTGCTACTTGTAATCCAGTACTGTGTTTTATTGGATTTAGTATACTAGATTTGGTCAGTAACAATATGGTGGTGATGGTAGTGGTTGTGGTGTGGTGGTAATATTTGCCCCTTAATAATATTGGTCTCAGTATACAGGATTTGGTCAGTAACAGTATGGCGGTAATATGTATGGTGATAATATTTCCTTCCTATATACTGGTATTATTGGTAAAATCGGTCTTGATCTATCTATCTATCTATCTCCTATCTATCTATCTATCTATCTATCTATCTCCTATCTATCTATCTATCTCCTATCTATCTATCTATCTATCTATCTATCTATCTATCTATCTATCTCCTATCTATCTATCTCCCATCTATCTATCTATCTATCTATCTATCTATCTATCTATCTATCTATCTCCTATCTATCTATCTATCTATCTATCTATCTATCTATCTATCTCCTATCTATCTATCTATCTATCTATCTATCTATCTATCTATCTCCTATCTATCTATCTATCTATCTATCTATCTATCTATCTATCTATCCGCATAGCTTGATCAAGGAAGGGGGGGGGGGGAAGTTGAACTCTTGCACCAGGGCCCAAGGGACATTAGCTACACCCCTGCCTACTACACCTTACATAGAGAAGCATAGGAGATCCCAGCAAACATCCATTAAAGGGGTTGTCCGGCGATAAAAAATTATTCACAGAATAACACACATTACAAAGTTATACAACTTTGTAATGTATGTTATGTCTGTGAATGGCCCCCTTCCCCGTGTTTCCCCCCACCCACGCTAGACCCGGAAGTGTGGTGCATTATACTCACCGCATATCGTGTCGTCCACGGTCTCCGATCGTCAGCAGTGACGTCTTCTTCGGGAGGCCAGCGGATCTTCCCGAGTGCCGGCCGCCCTCTGCAGCGTCATCCGAAGCTCAGCCGCGATTGGCTGAGCACAGTTATGCCAATCTGCTTGCTGTCAGTGTATGAGAACATTTCTGTTTCACTTGATGTTAGCCGGCAGCGTCTCCTAGACCCCTTGTCTAAGGACCAGCCAGGATCTGCCCCACAGTGTCAGGGATTCCCCTATATTCACATTTACAGCCAAGCAATCCATAGGAAACTCTAATACCATCACTGTTTGTATATGCAGCAGCTATCTTGGTGGCATAGTGTTAGTCTGTAGTTATGGAAGTCTCTGTGGCTGTCACTGTTATGGGGGCACTGTGTCTGTCACTGTTATGAGGGCACTGTGGCTGTCACTGTTATGGGGGCACTGTGTCTGTCACTGTTATGGGGGCACTGTGTCTGTCACTGTTATGGGGGCAGTATAGCTGTCACACTTATGGGGGCACTGTGGCTATCACTGTTATGGGGGAACTGTGGCTGTCACTGTTATGGGGGCACTATGGCTGTCACTGTTATGGGGGCACTATAGCTGTCACACTTATGGGGGCACTGTGGCTATCACTGTTATGGGGGCACTGTGGCTATCACTGTTATGGGGGCACTGTGGCTGTCACTGTTATGGGGGCACTGTGGCTGTCACTGTTATGGGGGCACTGTGGCTGTCACTGTTATGGGGGCACTGTGGCTGTCACTGTTATGGGGGCACTGTGGCTGTCACTGTTATGGGGGTTTGGTAACTGTCACCGTTAGGGGGGCACAATGAATGACAGTATGGGGGGCTCATTTTCCCAATTTGCCTCACTTGCACAATAAATGACTTGTATTGATGGATTACATATGGGGAGATGAGCCCGAGGACTTCTGTATATCTGAGAGGTCACTACAGCAGTGTTCATCCTGGGCCTCCTGGTGCATGAATAGACAGTAAGTCACAGACAAGGCAGCAGGGGAGCACATGGCACCCACTACTGCCCCCATATTACTTAGCGGCGCTATAGCAGGTATGGGAAGGGTTAATGGCGCCCTCCTTGTAGCGGATTATACGGAGCCGGGCAGAGACAGGCCGAGCCTTGATTTGCCGCCCCTTATCTGATGCCGGCAGCTTAAGACGCTCCATCAAATCTCGCCTCCCAATTCCCTGATAATGTAGGAGAAGATAGGATTCTGCAGAAGAAACCCTCCTGGGGTCACCTTGTCTCCCCCGCCGCCCCCCACCGCTCATTACCTGACAGAATTATTGGCATTATTTATTTCATCATTTAGTCGTATTTCTATGCAAAAAAAAAGAAAAGAAGCGAATTCTGTCAGTGGTTTATTGTCTGTGCCGGGAAAAACGCCATCGACCCCCAGTCACCTGACCATACAGGGGCCCTGAGGAGGAAGGCCAGACACCTTCAAAACCTGTCGGCAGGATGATCTCTCCTGTCTCCCTGATAAAGCGAAGGAGACCCCCATACACCTGTCGCCCTCCAGCTGCCATGGGCTTCAGTGACAGCACACGGGCAGCTCTCATGTGACGCCACATTCATCTTAATAAACTCCCACCCATATGGGGTTACTGTTCATTTTTATTTAGGTTTATTATTTTTCCCAAGTTATACTGTTTTTTGTTGTTGTTTGTTTTTAAGTATAATTATTTGTTTAACACCTTTAAAGGGGTAGTTCACCAAAAAAACATTTCTTTCAAATCAACTGCTGCCATGAAGTGCCAGAGATTTGTAATTTACTTCTATTAAAAAATCTCAAGCCTTCCAGTACTTATCAGCTGCTGTATGCCCAACAGGAAGTTGTATTATTTCCAGTCCAGTTTTCTATGGGGATTTGCTAGTGCTCTGGACAGTTCCTGACATGCACAGAGGTGGCAGCAGAGAGCACTGTGTCAGACTGGAGAGAATACACCACTTCCTGCAGGACATACAGCAGCTGGAAGACTTAAGATTTTTTAATAGACTTAAGATTTTTTAATAGAAGTGAATTACAAATCTCTGGCACTTCATGGCACCAGTTGATTTGAAAGAAAAAATCTTTTGGTGGACTACCCCTTTAAATTTGTTTGATTATTTATTTAAATAGAGAATGCCTGAAATCTGATATTAACAAAAAAAGAAAATTCTAAAATGATGATATTTACTTTTTTTTAATCACTGTTCAGTCTTGCTTTAAAACCTATTTTTGTTACCTATTTATTATTGTATTAATACAATTTTTATTACAAATATTTATTATTTAATTAGATTAGGCATTTATTTATTCTAGTCTTTATTTTTTGTGATTTATTTATTATATTGTTTTTATTAATCTATTTTTTATTTATTATATTTTTTATTATATTATTTTTATTCATTACTTATTTTTTTATTTTATTATTATTATTATTATTATTATTATTATTATTATTATTATCATATTATCAATTTCATTATTTTATTCATTTATATATTTTTCAATCATTTATTTATTGTGTATATATATATATATATATATATATATATATATATATATTACCTTTTTTCTTTTCCATCACTATACTTGTATATTCTGTGTTGATATTTTGAGCTGTTTTTATAACTTTTTCTGGTTTATTTGTATAGATCTTGTCACAGGATTACATAGTAGGGAGTAAATGAGGTGTGAGGTGGGATGCATGGTGGGGGTCCGTTGTTATGGCTGTGTGTACGGACCTGTCGGTGTTTGTCTTGCAGTTATGTGTGATATGCAGGTGAGACGTCGTGACTTCTATCACTGCTCGGAGTGTTTGCACAATACAGGAGGGAGGGAGTCTGTCACCAAATGGTATCAAAGATACGGACTGTCCATGTTATATTATATATTAGGCCCTACAGGGGAACTCCGACAAGCATTTTTTTCCTTTCAAATTGACCGGTGTCAGAAAGCTCTATAGATTTGTATATTACTTCTATTTAAAAATCTTCAGTCTTCCAGTACTTATCAGCTGCTGCTAGTCCTGCAGGAAATTATGTATTCTTTCCAGTCTGACACAGTGCTCTCTGCTGCCACCTCTGTCCATATCAGGAACTGTCCAGAGCAGGAGATTTTTTCTATAGGGATTTGCTGCTGCTCTGGACAGTTCCTGACATGGACAGAGGTGGCAGCAGAGAGCACTGTGTCAGACTGGAGAGAATTCCTACAGGACATACAGCAGCGGATAAGTACTGGTAGACTGAAGATTTTAAAGTAAAATTATATTACCAACCTGTATAACTTTCTGACATCAGCTGATTTGAAAACAAATTTCCCCTTTAAGCATGTAGCTTGGTCTAAGGCAATGGCTGCCCAGGCATAACTAATAGATGGCCGATCAAGACAGGACTGCAAGAGGATGTGTGTTACAGAAGCTTTACATTGCTAACCTGTCTGCCCCAGTTCTGAAACCACCAAAACTCTCTTTATTATGTGGGTATATAATCCTCTCCCCCACCATGTCCTCTCACTACTTCCTGGTTGAGCAGTTGCTTGCTATTACATCTCCCAGAATACCTAGCTTCTCCTCAGCTGTCCATGACAGTTCTCCAACCCTGCCTCCTCCAGACAAAACAAACTGCATCTGCTGTATTCATTGCCTGCCTGCTCCTCTGCCTCTGGCATTGTTCAGATATATGTATAAAGATATATATATGTATATGACAGGGAGACCGGCCGGTCAGAGGTGATGACATCACTCAGGGGGTGGGGCTAGAGTTCAGAGACACGATCCAGCCAAGCCTCATGTGGAGTCAGAGGTTGATGAGGGGGGGGGGGGGGGGGGGAGCCTAAGAGACAATACACATTGTGCAATTCTTTCCTTTTCAGCTTCCTGCCAGCTGAATAAAGCAGAAGCCACTGTAAGCAGCACTATTAGTGATACCACAGTAATAGTAAGTTATATATTAGGGTAATAGTTTTATTTAAATACAACTTTCTGATACTAGAATATCTCTTTAAGTAATGGCTGCCAATGACTAGACATAGCTAATAGATGCCAGATCAAGACAGCACTCCTTGCTTTACGGTAGAGCATCTATTACTTGTACTCAGCCCATTTCCATCTTATTGCTATCAGTTTATTAGCATCGGTTCCAGGGACACTTTAGTGTTGACAACAAGTGGTGTGGCTTATTGTGGGTGTGGTCTTGGTAGGGTGTGGCCTATTGTGGGTGTGGTTTGCGGGGTGTGGCTTGTCACCAGTGTTCTTTTTACTTCTTAGAATTCTCCAGTTTTATACAGTCAGAAGAACACAAAAGGAGCATTACACACCCCAGTATCAGGTCCCCAGTACATTACACACCCCAGTATCAGGTCCCCAGTATATTACACACCCCAGTATCAGGTCCCCAGTATATTACACACCCCAGTATGAGGTCCCCTGTATATTACACACCCTGGTTTTAGGTCCCTAGTATATTACACACCCCAGTATCAGGTCCCCAGTATATTACACACCCCAGTGTCAGGTCCCCAGTATATTACACACCCCACTGTCAGGTCCTCAGTATATTACACACCCCAGTGTCAGGTCCCCAGTATATTACACACCCCAGTGTCAGGTCCCCAGTATATTACACACCCCAGTGTCAGGTCCCCAGTATATTACACACCCCAGTGTCAGGTCCCCAGTATATTACACACCCCAGTGTCAGGTCCCCAGTATATTACACACCCCAGTGCCAGGTCCCCAGTATATTACACACCCCAGTATCAGGTCCCCAGTATATTACACACCCCAGTATTAGGTCCCCAGTATATTACACACCCCAGTTTCAGGTCCCCAGTATATTACACACCCCAGTTTCAGATCCCCGGTATATTAAACACCCCAGTGTCAGGTCCCCAGTATATTAAACACCCCAGTGTCAGGTCCCCAATATATTACACACCCCAGTGTCAGGTCCCCAGTATATTACACACCCCAGTATCAGGTCCCCACTATATTACACACCCCAGTATCAGGTCCCCAGTATATTACACACCCCGGTATCAGGTCCCCACTATATTACACACCCCAGTGTCAGGTCCCTAGTGTATTACACATCCCGGTATCAGGTCCTTAGTATATTACACACCCCGGCATTAGATTGTGCCCATATGATGCAGCTGCACCCCATGTCATCATACTACTACCCCCTTCCTTCTCCTGCTTCTCCATCATCATACTACTACCCCTTCATCCTCCTGCCCCTCCATCATCATACTACTTCCCCCTTCATCCTCCTGCTCCTCCATCATCATACCACTACCCCTTCATCCTCCTGCCCCTCCATCATCATACTACTACCCCTTCATCCTCCTGCCCCTCCATCATCATACTACTACCCCCTTCATCCTCCTGCCCCTCCATCATCATACTACTACCCCTTCATCCTCCTGCCCCTCCATCATCATACTACTTCCCCCTTCATCCTCCTGCTCCTCCATCATCATACCACTACCCCTTCATCCTCCTGCCCCTCCATCATCATACTACTACCCCTTCATCCTCCTGCCCCTCCATCATCATACTACTACCCCCTTCATCCTCCTGCCCCTCCATCATCATACTACTAGCCCCTTCATCATGAAACTACTACCCCCTTATCATCCTGCTCCTTTATCATTATACAACTACCCCCTTCATCCTCCTGCCCCTCTATCATCATACTACTACCCCCTTCATCATCTTCCTGCCCCTTCATATGTAATTAAAACAAAAAAGCTATACTCTACTCAGCTGTTCCTCTAGTCCCCATTGACTCCTCTCCCTGCTCTGCAAGAGTGACGTCACTTGCGCCGATTGCTGAGGAGAGAGCGGCCCCTTGTGGCTGGAGGCAGATACTTCCTGCCGCCACAATAGATACGGTCACAGCGGTTGTGGTCACTTCTGGTTCCCTGTTGTGTCAGTGCACTGTTAGCTATAAGCACTCATTAGTGCTAATAACTAAAAGAGAGTGGGGCAGAAGGGGGCGGGGCTTCCATGTCAGGGGTGGAGCCTCCCGAGACATGGTTTTGCCGAGGCTGTCTCCTCAAAATTGGCAACTATGCTCTCATTCACTTGCATGCTCAACTAGGCTAAGCAGACATTTGTTTTCCAATGGAGAAAGTGGGATAGTTCACCGCCAGACATCCACCATAAATAATACAATAACCTAATAACAAAGCACAATGATATAATTACAGCAATAATCACAATGACTAAAATGTTCTATTTACGTTCTAATTAGGACCCTTCCATCCGTCCGCGCCCCCCCCCCCCCGGCCCCACCGGCCCCTTAAAACAACCAGCGTCGCTCTTGTCACTTTGAACCTCGTCGCTTCAGGACAAGGTGACAGAGCATCCATTATAAGTGTCTTTCCAAAGCCAAGAAAATTGTGAAGCGTTAATGTGTTGGGAAGAGATAGCGAGGAAGCGTCATGAATCACTGAACGTCTTAAGAGCTGATCCTTCCATGTGACCCGTTAAGTATCACCCCAGGGCGATATCAATACGCTGCTGGATATTGTCTACATTCATCATAACACCCAGGTTCTTACGTCCTGTTATAATCTGCAGATATCGCCGCTCAGTCAACAAACGTTAATTACACGACTTAAAGGGGCGGCGTCATGAAAACGGTGTGAGGTGCCTCGTATTAACGTCACTTATTAAAAAGCAAGTTTTTTTCCGATAAGGTTTAAAGTGCGAAGGGGGGGGGGGAGGGTGATATTACTGGCAGAAATGTCAGATACATGGTCTTGGAAGTCAGCGGCGGTGCAAGAGAAATTAGATTCTATTGTCAATGCTGAAATGATAGCAACAGCGTAAGAGGATGAGAGAACAGACGGATTATAAAAAAAAAATCTCATTCTAGTCATTGTATGAAGACCGATGCTGTGTACTCCATACTAGCTGAGCCATAAGGACATTATACCCTGTGTATAAGAATATAACTACTATAATACTGCTCCTATATACAGGAATATAACTACTATAATACTGCTCCTATATACAGGGATATAACTACTATAATACTGCTCCTATATACAGGAATATAACTACTATAATACTGCCCCCTATATACAGGAATATAACTACTATAATACTGCCCCCTATATACAGGAATATAACTACTATAATACTGCTCCTATATACAGGAATATACTACTATAATACTGCTCCCTATATACAGGAATATAACTGCTATAATACTGCTCCTATATACAGGAATATAACTACTATAATACTGCTCCTATATACAGGGATATAACTACTATAATACTGCTCCTATATACAGGAATATAACTACTATAATACTGCTCCTATATACAAGAATATAACTACTATAATACTGCTCCCTATATACAGGAATATAACTGCTATAATACTGCTCCTATATACAGGAATATAACTACTATAATACTGCTCCTATATAAAGGAATATAACTACTATAATACTGCTCCTATATACAGGGATATACTACTATAATACTGCTCCTATATACAGGGATATAACTACTATAATACTGCTCCTATATACAGGAATATAACTACTATAATACCGCTCCTATATACAGGAATATAACTACTATAATACTGCTCCTATATACAGGGATATACTACTATAATACTGCTCCTATATACAGGGATATAACTACTATAATACTGCTCCTATATACAGGGATATAACTACTATAATACTGCTCCTATATACAAGAATATAACTACTATAATACTGCCCCCTATATACAAGAATATAACTACTATAATACTGCTCCTATATACAAGAATATAACTACTATAATGCTGCTCCTATATACAAGAATATAACTACTATAATGCTGCTCCTATATACAAGAATATAACTACTATAATACTGCTCCTATATACAGGAATATAACTACTATAATACTGCTCCTCCTATATACAAGGATATAACTACTATAATACTGCTCCTATATACAGGGATATAACTACTATAATACCGCTCCTATATACAGGAATATACTACTATAATACCGCCCCCTATATACAGGAATATAACTACTATAATACTGCTCCTATATACAGGGATATAACTACTATAATACTGCTCCTATATACAGGGATATAACTACTATAATACTGCTCCTATATACAGGGATATAACTACTATAATACTGCCTCCTATATACAGGAATATAACTACTATAATACTGCTCCTATATACAGGAATATAACTACTATAATACTGCTCCTATATACAGGGATATACTACTATAATACTGCTCCTATATACAGGGATATAACTACTATAATACTGCTCCTATATACAGGGATATAACTACTATAATACTGCTCTTATATACAAGAATATAACTACTATAATACTGCCCCCTATATACAAGAATATAACTACTATAATACTGCTCCTATATACAAGAATATAACTACTATAATGCTGCTCCTATATACAAGAATATAAATACTATAATGCTGCTCCTATATACAAGAATATAACTACTATAATACTGCTCCTATATACAGGAATATAACTACTATAATACTGCTCCTCCTATATACAAGGATATAACTACTATAATACTGCTCCTATATACAGGGATATAACTACTATAATACCGCTCCTATATACAGGAATATACTACTATAATACCGCTCCTATATACAGGAATATAACTACTATAATACTGCTCCTATATACAGGGATATAACTACTATAATACTGCTCCTATATACAGGGATATAACTACTATAATACTGCTCCTATATACAGGGATATAACTACTATAATACTGCCTCCTATATACAGGAATATAACTACTATAATACTGCTCCTATATACAGGAATATAACTACTATAATACGAACTGGAGAGAATGGAACGGCTGCACATCCCATCTATGGCTGATACTAATGCCGCTAGGCCTATATTAAAAATCAACACCAGAGTGTCTGTATATGAATTGATCAAGCCATATTGCCCCCTGTACCACCGCGCAGGTCCTCTGGTCCACACGGGTCCCCACGCTAACCCCACACCGTGTCGGTCAGCGACCGCCAACCCCGCAAAGCGTGCACATGCAGGGAAGGGAGGCCATGGAACGGCCCTGCAACCCCAATGTCACAGGACCAGACCCAAAAAGCCCCACCAAAACCCAGCCAGCACCACCGGCGGGGAAGGCTGCCCCCAAACGACACAAGTATGGATATGGTATTACACTTACCATTGCTGCACTCACAGAATGGGGAAGACATAGGGTCCAGACATGTGAGCACAGACATATCCTGCTAATTATGGTCATGTGGGTCTTATAAAGGAGTGCTAGCTGTTCAGAGAGAGAGAATTGCAAAACACGAACTGGAGAGAATGGAACCGCTGCACATCCCATCTATGTCTGATACTAATGCCGCTAGGCCTATATTGCTGTGAGAGCAGCAATGGTAAGTGTAATACCATATCCATACTTGTGTCGTTTGGGGGCAGCCTTCCCCGCCGGTGGTGCTGGCTGGGTTTTGGTGGGGCTTTTTGGGTCTGGTCCTGTGACATTGGGGTTGCAGGGCCGTTCCATGGCCTCCCTTCCCTGCACGTGCACGCTTTGCGGGGCTGGCGGTCGCTGACCGACACGGTGTGGAGTTAGCGTAGGGACCCGTGTGGACCAGAGGACCTGCGCGGTGGTACACGGGGCAATATGGCTTGATCAATTCATATACAGACACTCTGGTGTTGATTTTTAATATAGGCCTAGCGGCATTAGTATCAGCCATAGATGGGATGTGCAGCCGTTCCATTTTCTCCAGTTCGTGATAACTACTATAATACTGCTCCTATATACAGGAATATAACTACTATAAAACTGCTCCTATATACAGGAATATAACTACTATAATACTGCTCCTATATACAGGAATATACTACTATAATACCGCCCCCTATATACAGGAATATAACTACTATAATGCTGCTCCTATATACAAGAATATACCTACTATAATACTGCTCCTATATACAAGAATATAACTACTATAATACTGCTCCTATATACAGGAATATATGCAGTGTCCCAGAACACGCTGTCTGTTTCTCACTGTCAGTTTATTTTTGCTGCTACAGCCATGCCTGTTCTGGAAACTATTTGCACTGCAACTGTGACTATGTAGTCCCTATTACTCTCAGGTTCATGTATATTGTATATGTGTTTAACTCTGTGCAGTGGTATGCAAAGGCTGAGGATCATGTGACCATGCCCTGTAACCATGGTTCCTCCAATGGCCGTCGAGCTTTGGCCAGGAGTACCATGTGACTTCCTGTTCTACCTCAGTCTTGTCCTCCACCTTCAGGAGACAAGTTGTGTGTTTGTGTCTCTCTTCACCTTCAGAAGAGTGGACCTGGTGCTCTGCTGTAACAGTTCCTGGCTGTCCGTCTGCTCAAGTGCCTGGAGTATCCTCTCATCTGGGTGTCGTTCCTGTTATCTCCTCATCAAGTCAAGATTCATACCGCAAATACTCTAAGTCCACCCAGCATCTCTATTCTTCTCTCATTACTACTCCCATCATCCGGCACGTTTCACCTCAGCCTATGCAGCACCACCTTAGCTCTGTCTTTCCAAGTCTGCTATATACCCGGTTGCATCCGGAAGAAACTGTTGCTACCAGTTACCTCAGTTACAATAAAAGTGTAACCACCGCTGTTACTGAACCCTGGCATTGGTGTCCGTTTACTGCTGCCCCGACTAGGTACAGCAAAGAATCGCATGCCCAGTAGCAATTCTACCGCAGTATCCACAGAACGGTCCCTCAGCTGTGCCACCCTCGACCCTATACTGTGACAAGCCTATACCCTGCAGCTGCCCTGGTTCCTGCCCGCTCACAACACCTGCACTGCGAAGTGACCCTCACGGGTCAGGGCATCGCATATAACTACTATAATACTGCCCCATATATACAAGAATATAACTACTATAATACTGCCCCTATATACAGGAACATAACTACTATAATACTGCTCCTATATACAAGACTATAACTACTATAATACTGCTTCTATATACAGGAATATAACTACTATAATACTGCTCCTATATACAAGGATATAACTACTATAATACTGCTCCTATATACAGGAATATACTACTATAATACTGCTCCTATATACAGGAATATAACTACTATAATACGGCTCCTATGTACAGGGATATAACTACTATAATACTGCTCCTATATACAGGGATATAACTACTATAATACTGCTCCTATATACAGGGATATAACTACTATAATACTGCTCCTATATACAGGAATATAACTACTATAATACTGCTCCTATATACAGGAATATATCTACTATAATACTGCTCCTATATACAAGAATATAACTACTATAATACTGCTCCTATATACAGGAATATAACTACTATAATACTGCTCCTATATACAGGAATATAACTACTATAATACTGCTCCTATATACAGGAATATAACTACTATAATACTGCTCCTATATACCGAAATATACTACTATAATACTCACCCCTATATACAGGGATATAACTACTATAATACTGCTCCCATATACAGGAATATAACTACTATAATACTGCTCCTATATACATGGATATAACTACTATAATACTGTCCCCTATATACAGGAATATAACTAATATAATACTGCTCCCTATATACAGGAATATAACTACTATAATACTGCCCCCTATATACAGGGATATAACTACTATAATACTGCTCCCTATATACAGGAATATAACTACTATAATACTGCTCCTATATACAGGAATATAACTACTATAATACTGCCCCGTATATACAGGGATATAACTACTATAATACTGCCCCGTATATACAGGGATATAACTACTATAATACTGCTCCTATATACAGGAATATAACTACTATAATACTGCTACTATATACAGGGATATAACTACTATAATACTGCCCCCTATATACAGGGATATAACTACTATAATACTGCTCCTATATACAGGGATATAACTACTATAATCCTGGCCCCTATATACAGGGATATAACTACTATAATACTGCCCCCTATATACAGGAATATAACTACTATAATACTGCTCCTATATACAGGAATATAACTACTATAATACTGCTCCTATATACAGGAATATACCTACTATAATACTGCTTCCTATATACAGGAATATAACTACTATAATACTGCTCCTATATACAAGAATATAACTACTATAATACTGCTTCCTATATACAGGAATATAACTACTATAATACTGCTCCTATATACAAGAATATAACTACTATAATACTGCTCCTATATACAGGAATATAACTACTATAAAACTGCTGCTATATACAGGAATATACCTACTATAATACTGCTCCTATATACAGGAATATAACTACTATGATACTGCTTCCTATATACAGGAATATAACTACTATAATACTGCTCCTATATACAGGAATATAACTACTATAATGCTGCTCCCTATATACAGGAACATAACTACTATAATACTGCTCCCTATATACAGGGATATAACTACTATAATACTGCTCCTATATACAGGGATATTACTACTATAATACTGCTCCTATATACAAGAATATAACTACTATAATACTGCTCCTATATACAGGGATATAACTACTATAATACTGCTCCCTATATACAGGAATATATCTACTATAATACTGCTCCTATATACAGGAATATACCTACTATAATACTGTTCCTATATACAGTAATATAACTACTATAATACTGCTCCTATATACAAGAATATAACTACTATAATACTGCTCCTATATACAGGAATATAACTATTATAATACTGCTCCTATATACAGGAATATAACTACTATAATACTGCTCCTATATACAAGAATACAGCTACTATAATACTGCTCCTATATACAGGAATATAACTACTATAATACTGCTTCCTATATACAGGAATATAACTACTATAATACTGCTTCCTATATACAGGAATATATATCACAATGGTTGTGTGATGGTAATTTTTATGACTAGCTGTGACAGTCACTATATACGGTATATAACTATGTACAATAGGAGGTAATAATGAGCTGTAAACAAATGCTCCAGTTAAAGGAATAGCGTCCAGATATCATTGTCTTCATTATCTGGATATTTACAGCAGCTCGGGGCGGAATAATTGGGATCTGGTGCCCAGGAGTCCCCGGTACTGATCATCATCAATGGGCAGACTGATGGGTCACGGCTGAAGTACTGGAGAGTGATGGCGGTGTAATGTACAGCATGGGCCCCCATAGGACTCATTAGGCTTCACTGACGCTCAGATTTGCTTGGTAAGACGGTTTCACCTGATCAGAGCGCCGTGCGGCAGATTAATGGCGTCCACCAGGGAAGCGTTTATTGCTCTAACTTAATAAGAGGAGTTTGTAGCAAAGAAGAGGAAATGGCTGATTACACAACTTACAGGATCTTCACCTGACATTGCGCCAATCTTACAAATCATCCAAGGTGAAAAATGTGAAGAAAAACAGCAGCGGCCTAAACATTGCCTGACACTCCTGAGCATGGGGCACTATATGACTGGTACTATTGCGGTGTTGTAGGGGCAGTGTTATCTGGCTGGCACTGTTATCTGGCTGGCACTGTTATCTGACTGGCACTGTTATCTGACTGGCACTGTTATCTGACTGGCACTGTTATCTGACTGGCACTGTTGTCTGGCTGGTACTGTTATCTGGCTGGCACTGTTAACTGGCTGGCACTGTTATCTGACTGGCACTGTTATCTGACTGGCACTGTTATCAGACTGGCACTGTTATCTGGCTGGCACTGTTGTCTGGCTGGTACTGTTATCTGGCTGGCACTGTTATCTGACTGGCACTGTTATCTGACTGGCACTGTTATCTGACTGGCACTGTTATCAGACTGGCACTGTTATCTGACTGGCACTGTTATCTGACTGGCACTGTTGTCTGGCTGGTACTGTTATCTGGCTGGTACTGTTATCAGGCTTGCACTGTTGTAGAGGCAACACAGCTTTATTGTTTACAGTAGCTCATTCTATTGTATGGTCACTGCTGTATGGCTACCACTATTGTATGGTCACTGCTGTATCATGGCTACCACTATTGTATGGTCACTGCTGTATCATGGCTACCACTATTGTATGGTCACTGCTGTATGGCTACCACTATTGTATGGTCACTGCTGTATGGCTAGCACTATTGTATGATCACTGCTGTATGGCTAGCACTATTGTATGATCACTGCTGTATGGCTACCACTATTGTATGGTCACTGCTGTATGGCTACCATTATTGTATGGTCACTGCTGTATGGTTACCACTATTGTATGATCACTGCTGTATGGCTACCACTATTGTATGGTCACTGCTGTATCATGGCTACCACTATTGTATGATCACTGCTGTATGGCTACCACTATTGTATGATCACTGCTGTATGGCTACCACTATTGTATGGTCACTGCTGTATGGCTAGCACTATTGTATGATCACTGCTGTATGGCTAGCACTATTGTATGATCACTGCTGTATGGCTAGCACTATTGTATGATCACTGCTGTATGGCTACCATTATTGTATGGTCACTGCTGTATGGTTACCACTATTGTATGATCACTGCTGTATGGCTACCACTATTGTATGATCACTGCTGTATGGCTACCACTATTGTATGGTCACTGCTGTATGGCTACCACTATTGTATGGTCACTGCTGTATGGCTACCACTATTGTATGGTCACTGCTGTATGGCTACCACTATTGTATGGTCACTGCTGTATGGTTACCACTATTGTATGGTCACTGCTGTATGGCTACCACTATTGTATGATCACTGCTGTATGGTTACCATTATTGTATGGTCACTGCTGTATGGCTACCACTATTGTATGATCACTGCTGTATGGTTACCATTATTGTATGGTCACTGCTGTATGGCTACCACTATTTCATGGTCACTGGTAAGTGCCTTGAATTAATGTTTAGGAACTTCTTCATGGCTGGCAATGTTATATAGGCACTGCTGCATGGCCGCAACTACTGTATGAGTACTAATATGTGGCTTGCACCAATGAATGGGCACTACTGTATGTCTGGCACTATCATATGCCTGGCACTATGATGGAATTAACAATACCTAATTGTTTCGTTGTGTAGACACTGCTATGTGGCTGGCACTATTATATAGCTATTTATTTGTGGCTGGTGCTATTGTGTGGATACTGCTATATGGTTGAAAGTTCTCATGGGGAAGCACTGATGGAAGATGTTATATACGGGTTGGCCCTATAGGTACTGGTCATTAGTCATTAGGCACTAGTCATTATTGTATTAGGTGTTTGTCATTGTTTTATTAGTACTTCTATGTAGCTAGGGACACTGCTATGGGGCTAACAATACAGGGTACTGGCTGCTATGGGGCTAACAATACAGGGCACAGTTATTGGGCTAACACTCCATGGTACTGCTATGGAGATAACACTGCAGGGCACTGCTATGGTGCTAACAATACAGGGCACTGCTATGGGACTAACACTCCAGGGCACTGCTATGGGGCTAACAATACAGGGCACTGCTATGGGACTAACACTCCAGGGCACTGCTATGGGACTAACACTACAGAGCACTGCTATGGGACTAACACTACAGGGCACTGCTATGGGACTAACACTACAGGGCACTGCTATGGGACTAACACTCCAGGGCACTGCTATGGGACTAACACTCCAGGGCACTGCTATGGGACTAACACTCCAGGGCACTGCTATGGGACTAACACTCCAGGGCACTGCTATGGGACTAACACTCCAGAGCACTGCTATGGGACTAACACTCCAGGGCACTGCTATGGGACTAACACTACAGGGCACTGCTATGGGACTAACACTACAGGGCACTGCTATGGGACTAACACTCCAGGGCACTGCTATGGGACTAACACTACAGAGCACTGCTATGGGACTAACACTCCAGGGCACTGCTATGGTACTAACACTACAGAGCACTACTATGGGACTAACACTACAGAGCACTACTATGGGACTAACACTACAGAGCACTACTATGGGACTAACACTACAGAGCACTACTATGGGACTAACACTACAGAGCACTGCTATAGGACTAACACTCCAGGGCACTGCTATGGAACTAACACTCCAGGGCACTGCTATGGGACTAACACTACAGAGCACTGCTATGGAACTAACACTCCAGGGCACTGCTATGGGACTAACACTCCAGGGCACTGCTATTGGACTAACACTACAGGGCACTGCTATGGGACTAACACTCCAGGGCACTGCTATGGGACTAACACTACAGGGCACTGCTATGGGACTAACACTACAGAGCACTGCTATGGGACTAACACTACAGAGCACTACTATGGGACTAACACTCCAGGGCACTGCTATGGGACTAACACTACAGAGCACTACTATGGGACTAACACTCCAGGGCACTGCTATGGGACTAACACTACAGAGCACTACTATGGGACTAACACTACAGAGCACTACTATGGGACTAACACTACAGAGCACTACTATGGGACTAACACTACAGAGCACTACTATGGGACTAACACTACAGAGCACTACTATGGGACTAACACTACAGAGCACTACTATGGGACTAACACTACAGAGCACTACTATGGGACTAACACTCCAGGGCACTGCTATGGAACTAACACTCCAGGGCACTGCTATGGGACTAACACTACAGAGCACTGCTATGGAACTAACACTCCAGGGCACTGCTATGGGACTAACACTCCAGGGCACTGCTATGGGACTAACACTACAGGGCACTGCTATGGGACTAACACTACAGAGCACTGCTATGGAACTAACACTCCAGGGCACTGCTATGGGACTAACACTACAGGGCACTGCTATGGGACTAACACTACAGAGCACTGCTATGGAACTAACACTCCAGGGCACTGCTATGGGACTAACACTACAGAGCACTGCTATGGGACTAACACTCCAGGGCACTGCTATGGGACTAACACTACAGAGCACTGCTATGGGACTAACACTACAGGGCACTGCTATGCAGTAAGTTTTGTTGTGCAGACCCTGCAGGAGGCATATATATATATATATATATATATATATATATATATATATTTATATCTGCCCTATTATTTGGGCACTGTTATGGGGCTGGTACTGTTGTATGGCCATTGGCATCTGGTTGGCACTCATATGTGAGCTCTGTTATCTGACTGACACTGTTGTAAAGGTAACACGATGCAGCCGGTTCTACTGTATAGACACTGCTGTATGGCTGGCATTATTATATGGCACTATGGTTGGGGCAACATTCTATGACTGCCTGTATTGTGTGGACACTGTCCGGACCCCAGGGGCCAAATGTTACAGCTGGAGACCCCCATGTATCGTGCCCCATACCACCACTGTGCACCCTGCAGATCAGAGCATTGAGCCTGGGGTGATCCTGACAATGAAGGGGTTAATGGTGTTATCTGTGGAGGTCTGGGCAGGGAAGGGTTAATGGTGTTATCTGTGGAGGTCTGGGCAGGGAAGGGTTAATGGATCTATAATGTCTGGGCAGGGAAGGGTTAATGGATCTATAATGTCTGGGCAGGAAAGGGTTAATGGATCCATAATGTCTGGACAGGGAAGGGTAATGGATCTATAGTGTCTGGGCAGGGAAGGGTTAACGGATCTATAGTGTCTGGGAATCCAAAGTTACATGCAGCCACCACAAGGGGGAGCTCACTCCACAGTATAGATTCATACATTGTAGGAACCAAGCTCCCCCTTCTGGTGGCTACAGGCATGATCAATTTAATACTCCATCAGTATATACCCTGCTCAGTGATTACCCCATCAGTATATACCCTCCTCAGTGATTTACCCATCAGTATATACCCTCCTCAGTGATTACCCCATCAGTATATACCCTCCTCAGTGATTACCCCATCAGTATATACCCTCCTCAGTGATTACCCCATCAGTATATACCCTCCTCAGTGATTACCCCATCAGTATATACCCTCCTCAGTGATTACCCCATCAGTATATACCCTGCTCAGTGATTACCCCATCAGTATATACCCTCCTCAGTGATTACCCCATCAGTATATACCCTCCTCAGTGATTACCCCATCAGTATATACCCTCCTCAGTGATTACCCCATCAGTATATACCCTCCTCAGTGATTACCCCATCAGTATATACCCTGCTCAGTGATTACCCCATCAGTATATACCCTCCTCAGTGATTACCCCATCAGTATATACCCTCCTCAGTGATTACCCCATCAGTATATACCCTCCTCAGTGATTACCCCATCAGTATATACCCTGCTCAGTGATTACCCCATCAGTATATACCCTCCTCAGTGATTACCCCATCAGTATATACCCTCCTCAGTGATTACCCCATCAGTATATACCCTCCTCAGTGATTACCCCATCAGTATATACCCTCCTCAGTGATTACCCCATCAGTATATACCCTCCTCAGTGATTACCCCATCAGTATATACCCTCCTCAGTGATTACCCCATCAGTATATACCCTCCTCAGTGATTACCCCATCAGTATATACCCTCCTCAGTGATTACCCCATCAGTATATACCCTCCTCAGTGATTACCCCATCAGTATATACCCTCCTCAGTGATTACCCCATCAGTATATACCCTCCTCAGTGATTATACCATCAGTGTGCACCCTCCTTAGTGATGACCCCATCAGTATATACCCTCCTCAGTGATTACCCCATCAGTATATACCCTCCTCAGTGATTACCCCATCAGTATATACCCTCCTCACTGATTACCCCATCAGTATATACCCTCCTCAGTGATTACCCCATCAGTATATACCCTCCTCAGTGATTACCCCATCAGTATATACCCTCCTCAGTGATTATACCATCAGTGTGCACCCTCCTTAGTGATGACCCCATCAGTATATACCCTCCTCAGTGATTACCCCATCAGTATATACCCTCCTCAGTGATTACCCCATCAGTATATACCCTCCTCAGTGATTACCCCATCAGTATATACCCTCCTCAGTGATTACCCCATCAGTATATACCCTCCTCAGTGATTACACCATCAGTATATACCCTCCTCAGTGATTATACCATCAGTGTGTACCCTCCTTAGTGATTACCCCCTGTGTGTGCACCTGTGTAATTCCCTCTGTGTGCACCTGTGTAATTCCCTCTGTGTGCACCTGTGAACAGGTGATGTCACATTCGCAGTCCGTGCCACCAGATATTTCTATTCGGTGACTGCGGGTCGATGACTACGTTCCAGGAATCTGATGAACGCTTCTGTCCTCAGTTTTGTTCCAGTAACATTCCCTGTGAGGGTGTGAGCTGCGCCGAGCGACAATTACATCTAAATATTAATATAAAGAAAAGTAATCAGCAGCATATGGCAGGTGTATAGACCAGTCCTGTCCCTGGCCCCAGGGCTGTGGGCACAATGCTGGCACTACGATGGGCACTATAAGGACATTAATGGGCACACTGCTGGCACTATAAGGACATTAATGGGCACACTGCTGGCACTATAAGGACATTAATGGGCACACTGCTGGCACCACCATGGGGCACTATAAGGACATTAATGGGCACACTGCTGGCACTATAAGGACATTAATGGGCACACTGCTGGCACCACCATGGGGCACTATAAGGACATTAATGGGCACACTGCTGGCACTATAAGGACATTAATGGGCACACTGCTGGCACCACCATGGGGCACTATAAGGACATTAATGGGCACACTGCTGGCACTATAAGGACAATAATGGGCACCTCCAGTGGGTAGTTACCCCAGACTAGGTAGACAATTACCTCCAGTGGGTTGTTACCCTCCAGTAGATAGATAAGTGCCTCCAGTGGGTAGTTACCCCCCACCCCCTGTAGGTTGATAAATGCCTCTAGTGAGTAGTTACCCCCCAGTAGGTAGACAATTACCTCCAGTGGGTTGTTACCCTCCAGTAGATAGATAAGTGCCTCCAGTGGGTAGTTACCCCAGACTAGGTAGATAAGTACCTCCAGTGGGTTGTTGCCCCAAGTAGGTTGATAAATGCCTCTAGTGAGTTGTTACCCCCCCAGAGGGTAGACAATTACCTCCAGTGGGTTGTTACCCTCCAGTAGATAGATAAGTGCCTCCAGTGGGTAGTTACCCCCCCACCCCCTGTAGGTTGATAAATGCCTCTAGTGGGTATTTACCCCCCAGTAGGTTAATAGGTGCTCCTTAGTAGGTAGATAAGTGTCCCCAGTAAGAAGGTCGGTGCTGTGCACTACAGGTAGCTGACCCCTACAAGGTACATGGTTGCTCCCTAGTAAAATTGGGGCCCCCTGGTATAGATAGGTGTCACTCTCCTACCTGGAGATAAAGAGGTGTCCCCCTCCTTTCTTGAGGCCTATAGGTGAACCCTCCTGCTGCAGTGTAGGACATGTGCCCCTAGCCATCAATGTGCCCCTCCAGGTGGGGTATCCTACCCTGACTACCCCTTGTCCTGGCATTAGTAGACAGAGGAGTACCGATAGGGGCCAAGAACACTAAATGAATATGGTATCTGGTACCTATGGCGGCGAAGAGAACGTCTGCCACATCAGAAGACCCCAGTACCCAGTATGATAGGTGGGGCCCTGGGACAGGTCTCGAGATTTCTCATAGTTCCAGATCTATTTATACAGAGAAAGCCGACTGTATATAACGCTGCAGACGATTATAGAGAGGACACAGCAGCTGCCATCCTCGCCCCCTCATATAGTAGTGCCCACACAACTGATGGATTAGGCGGCAGCGGGCGGGGGTGCACTGATAGGAGATTACCTGCTACATCGCCAACCCGACCCCTTATCTTCACTTATCAGGAGGAACAGCCCGTATTTACTGCACCGCAACCCGACCGTACCGGGAAAGATTACAGCTGCCATATCATTATCTGTCATCATTACATTATATCACTGCAGTGGTGAAGACTGATGGATGGATGGATGGATGGATAGATAGATAGATAGATAGGAGATAGATAGGAGATAGATAGATAGGAGATAGATAGATAGATAGATAGATAGATAGATAGATAGATAGATAGATAGGAGATAGATAGATAGATAGATAGATAGATAGATAGATAGATAGGAGATAGATAGATAGATAGGAGATAGATAGATAGATAGATAGATAGATAGATAGATAGATAGGAGATAGATAGATAGATAGATAGGAGATAGATAGATAGATAGATAGATAGATAGATAGATAGATAGATAGGAGATAGATAGATAGATAGATAGATAGGAGATAGATAGATAGATAGGAGATAGATAGATAGATAGGAGATAGATAGATAGATAGATAGGAGATAGATAGATAGATAGATAGATAGGAGATAGATAGATAGATAGATAGATAGGAGATAGATAGATAGATAGATAGATAGATAGATAGGAGATAGATAGATAGATAGATAGATAGATAGATAGATAGATAGGAGATAGATAGATAGATAGGAGATAGATAGATAGATAGATAGGAGATAGATAGATAAATAGATAGATAGATTAGATAGATAGGAGATAGATAGATAATAGATAGGAGATAGATAGATAGATAGATAGATAGATAGGAGATAGATAGATAGATAGATAGATAGATAGATAGATAGATAGGAGATAGATAGACAGATAGATAGATAGATAGATAGATAGGAGATAGATAGATAGATAGATAGATAGATAGATAGATAGATAGATAGGAGATAGATAGATAGATAGGAGATAGATAGATAGATAGATAGATAGATAGATAGATAGGAGATAGATAGATAGATAGGAGATAGATAGATAGATAGATAGATAGGAGATAGATAGATAGATAGATAGATAGATAGATAGATAGGAGACAGATAGATAGATAGGAGACAGATAGATAGGAGATAGATAGATAGATAGATAGATAGATAGATAGATAGATAGATGATAGATAGGAGATAGATAGATAGATAGATAGATAGATAGATGATAGATAGGAGATAGATAGATAGATAGGAGATAGATAGATAGATAGGAGATAGATAGATAGATAGATAGATAGATAGATAGATAGATAGATAGATAGATAGGAGATAGATAGATAGATAGGAGATAGATAGATAGATAGATAAATAGATAGATTATCTATCTATTTATCTATCTCCTATCTATCTATCTATCTCCTATCTATCTATCTATCTATCTATCTATCTCCTATCTATCTATCTATCTATCTCCTATCTATCTATCTATCTATCTATCTATCTATCTATCTCCTATCTATCTATCTATCTATCATAGATAGATAGATAGATAGATAGATAGATAGATAGGAGATAGATAGATAGATAGATAGATAGATAGATAGATAGATAGATAGATAGGAGATAGATAGATAGATAGGAGATAGATAGATAGATATGAGATAGATATGAGATAGATAGATAGGAGATAGATAGATAGGAGATAGATAGATAGATAGATAGATAGATAGATAGATAGATAGGAGATAGATAGATAGGAGATAGATAGATAGATAGATAGGAGATAGATAGATAGATAGATAGATAGATAGATAGATAGGAGATAGATAGATAGATAGATAGATAGATAGATAGGAGATAGATAGATAGATAGATAGGAGATAGATAGATAGATAGATAGATAGATAGAAGATAGATAGATAGATAGATAGATAGGAGATAGATAGATAGATAGATAGGAGATAGATAGATAGATAGATAGATAGATAGATAGATAGGAGATAGATAGATAGATAGATAGATAGATAGGAGATAGATAGATAGATAGATAGATAGATAGATGATAGATAGATAGATAGATAGATAGATAGATAGATAGGAGATAGATAATAGATAGATAGATAGATAGATAGATAGATAGATAGATAGATAGGAGATAGATAGATAGATAGATAGATAATAGATAGACAGACAGATATTTCTTAGACACTGTACATCTCTGCCCTTGCTCGCCACTTGTATTTTCTATATTAGACCTCAGTTCATAGCTACCAAGGACTCTGCAGAGTTTTCATGTAACAGAGAACAGATCCGCCACAGATTCTCCTCTTGCTCACGACTTATCAGCACCCATTCATGTGAAGACAATGGCCCCATCATATGCTTGTCCTGTGTTCTATACATCTACATATAGCATTGTGTATGGCTGTTATTATTCTGTATTGTATAGTGACATACCGTTACATACATCCAGCGCTCACTATGCCCCCAGCTACATCACTTGCATTGATTATTTATATCTACAATATGCACAATAGTCAAGGTTTGTCAGGCGCTGTCTTCATTGCTTGTTCTTCCTCCAGCGACTCCATCCTCCTCATGACTCATAGACTGTGAGAATGTGAAAATGTTTAAAATAATTTAAAACATTAAAAGGATCAAGGTTTTAAAATTCACGAATGTTCTACCCACATATGAAAAACCCTTCAAAACTGTAAAAAAAAAATTATTTATCACAAACAAAACTAAAGGGCCAAAAAACATAGAGTTGGGTATAAAATGAAAGTGAGAGAATCTCTAGTAGAGAGCAGAGTGAGGAGAGCAACCCCAAGGGAGGACTTCTAAAGAGAAGAGAGAGAATCTCCAGAGGAGGGCCGAATACAGAGGACCTCTAGAGGAGAGCAACCAGAAGGGGGGACTTCCAAAGAGAAGAGAGAGAATCTCCAGAGGAGGGCCGAATACAGAGGATCTCTAGAGGAGAGCAACCCCAAGGGAGGACTTCTAAAGAGAAGAGAGAGAATCTCCAGAGAAGGGGCCGAATACAGAGGACCTCTAGAGGAGAGCAACCCCAAGGGAGGACTTCTAAAGAGAAGAGAGAGAATCTCCAGAGGAGGGCCGAATACAGAGGACCTCTAGAGGAGAGCAACCAGAAGGGGGGACTTCCAAAGAGAAGAGAGAATCTCCAGAGGAGGGCCGAATACAGAGGACCTCTAAAGGAGAGCAACCAGAAGGGAGGACTTCCAAAGAGAAGAGAGAGAATCTCCAGAGGAGGGCCGAATACAGAGGACCTCTAAAGGAGAGCAACCAGAAGGGAGGACTTCCAAAGAGAAGAGAGAGAATCTCCAGAGGAGGGCCGAATACAGAGGACCTCTAGAGGAGAGCAACCCCAGGGGAGGACTTCCAAAGAGAAGAGAGAGAATCTCCAGAGGAGGGCCAAATACAGAGGACCTCTAGAGGAGAGCAACCAGAAGGGAGGACTTCCAAAAAGAAGAGAGAGAATCTCCAGAGGAGGGCCGAATACAGAGGACCTCTAGAGGAGAGCAACCAGAAGGAAAGGCTTCCAAAGAGAAGAGAGAGATTCTCCAGAGGAGGGCCGAATACAGAGGACCTCTAGAGGAGAGCAACCAGAAGGGAGGACTTCCAAAGAGAAGAGAGAGAGAATCTCCAGAGGAGGGCCGAATACAGAAGACCTCTAGAGGAGAGCAACCAGAAGGGAGGACTTCCAAAGAGAAGAGAGAGATTCTCCAGAGGAGGGCCGAATACAGAGGACCTCTAGAGGAGAGCAACCAGAAGGGGGGACTTCCAAAGAGAAGAGAGAGAATCTCCAGAGGAGGGCCGAATACAGAGAAACTCTAGAGGAGAGCAACCCCAGGGGAGGACTTCCAAAGAGAAGAGAGAGAATCTCCAGAGGAGGGCCGAATACAGAGGACCTCTAGAGGAGAGCAACCCCAAGGGAGGACTTTCAAAGAGAAGAGAGAGAATCTCCAGAGGAGGGCCGAATACAGAGGACCTCTAGAGGAGAGCAACCAGAAGGAAGGACTTCCAAAGAGAAGAGAGAGAATCTCCAGAGGAGGGCAGAATACAGAGGACCTCTAGAGGAGAGCAACCAGAAGGAGGGTCTTCCAAAGAGAAGAGAGAGAATTTACAGAGGAGGGCCGAATACAGAGGACCTCTAGAGGAGAGCAACCAGAAGGGAGGACTTCCAAAGAGAAGAGAGAGAATCTCCAGAGGAGGTCAGAATACAGAGGACCTCTAGAGGAGAGCAACCAGAAGGGAGGACTTCCAAAGAGAAGAGAGAGAATCTCCAGAGGAGGGCTGAATACAGAGGACCTCTAGAGGAGAGCAACCAGAAGGGAGGACTTTCAAAGAGAAGAGAGAGAATCTCCCGAGGAGGGCCGAATACAGAGGACCTCTAGAGGAGAGCAACCAGAAGGAAGGACTTCCAAAGAGAAGAGAGAGAATCTCCAGAGGAGGGTCGAATACAGAGGACCTCTAGAGGAGAGCAACCCCAGGGGAGGACTAACAAAGAGAAGAGAGAGAATCTCCAGAGGAGGGCAGAATACAGAGGACCTCTAGAGGAGAGCAACCAGAAGGAGGGTCTTCCAAAGAGAAGAGAGAGAATCTCCAGAGGAGGGCCGAATACAGAGGACCTCTAGAGGAGAGCAACCAGAAGGGAGGACTTCCAAAGAGAAGAGAGAGAATCTCCAGAGGAGGGCCGAATACAGAGGACCTCTAGAGGAGAGCAACCCCAGGGGAGGACTTCCAAAGAGAAGAGAGAGAATCTCCAGAGGAGGGCCAAATACAGAGGACCTCTAGAGGAGAGCAACCAGAAGGGAGGACTTCCAAAAAGAAGAGAGAGAATCTCCAGAGGAGGGCCGAATACAGAGGACCTCTAGAGGAGAGCAACCAGAAGGAAAGGCTTCCAAAGAGAAGAGAGAGATTCTCCAGAGGAGGGCCGAATACAGAGGACCTCTAGAGGAGAGCAACCAGAAGGGAGGACTTCCAAAGAGAAGAGAGAGAGAATCTCCAGAGGAGGGCCGAATACAGAAGACCTCTAGAGGAGAGCAACCAGAAGGGAGGACTTCCAAAGAGAAGAGAGAGATTCTCCAGAGGAGGGCCGAATACAGAGGACCTCTAGAGGATAGCAACCAGAAGGGGGGACTTCCAAAGAGAAGAGAGAGAATCTCCAGAGGAGGGCCGAATACAGAGAAACTCTAGAGGAGAGCAACCCCAGGGGAGGACTTCCAAAGAGAAGAGAGAGAATCTCCAGAGGAGGGCCGAATACAGAGGACCTCTAGAGGAGAGCAACCCCAAGGGAGGACTTTCAAAGAGAAGAGAGAGAATCTCCAGAGGAGGGCCGAATACAGAGGACCTCTAGAGGAGAGCAACCAGAAGGAAGGACTTCCAAAGAGAAGAGAGAGAATCTCCAGAGGAGGGCAGAATACAGAGGACCTCTAGAGGAGAGCAACCAGAAGGAGGGTCTTCCAAAGAGAAGAGAGAGAATTTACAGAGGAGGGCCGAATACAGAGGACCTCTAGAGGAGAGCAACCAGAAGGGAGGACTTCCAAAGAGAAGAGAGAGAATCTCCAGAGGAGGTCAGAATACAGAGGACCTCTAGAGGAGAGCAACCAGAAGGGAGGACTTCCAAAGAGAAGAGAGAGAATCTCCAGAGGAGGGCTGAATACAGAGGACCTCTAGAGGAGAGCAACCAGAAGGGAGGACTTTCAAAGAGAAGAGAGAGAATCTCCCGAGGAGGGCCGAATACAGAGGACCTCTAGAGGAGAGCAACCAGAAGGAAGGACTTCCAAAGAGAAGAGAGAGAATCTCCAGAGGAGGGTCGAATACAGAGGACCTCTAGAGGAGAGCAACCCCAGGGGAGGACTTCCAAAGAGAAGAGAGAGAATCTCCAGAGGAGGGCAGAATACAGAGGACCTCTAGAGGAGAGCAACCAGAAGGAGGGTCTTCCAAAGAGAAGAGAGAGAATCTCCAGAGGAGGGCCGAATACAGAGGACCTCTAGAGGAGAGCAACCAGAAGGGAGGACTTCCAAAGAGAAGAGAGAGAATCTCCAGAGGAGGGCCGAATACAGAGGACCTCTAGAGGAGAGCAACCCCAGGGGAGGACTTCCAAAGAGAAGAGAGAGAATCTCCAGAGGAGGGCCGAATACAGAGGACCTCTAGAGGAGAGCAACCCCAAGGGAGGACTTTCAAAGAGAAGAGAGAGAATCTCCAGAGGACGTCAGAATACAGAGGACCTCTAGAGGAGAGCAACCAGAAGGGAGGACTTCCAAAGAGAAGAGAGAGAATCTCCAGAGGAGGGCCGAATACAGAGGACCTCTAGAGGAGAGCAACCAGAAGGGAGGACTTCCAAAGAGAAGAGAAGACACAGAGACTCTAGACCAAGACAGAAGGTAGAGAAGCTCTGAAAAATAGCAGATGAACAACTGGAGGGCAGGGCATCCAGTACACAGCACAGGAGGACAAAGGAGGATCACCAGGAGAGAGCAGAAGAAGGACCACTAGAAGAGAGCGAAACAAGGAGGGCCCCCAGGACTCCCATATGAGAGCAGAAGGAGGAGGACCACCAGAAGAGAGCAGATGGAGGATCCCTAGAAGAGAGCAGAGGAAGGGGGGTCACCAGAAAAGAAGGAAGATCGCCAGAAGAGAACAAAAGAAGGAAGACTACCAGAAGAGAGCAGCCAAAAGAGAATAACCAGAAGGGAGCAGCTAAAAGAGGATCACTAAATAAGAGCAAAAGGAGGAGGGCCACCAGAAGAAGAAGGAGGACTACTACCAGAAGAGAGCAGAAGAAGGAGGACCACCAGAAGAGAGCAGAAGAAGGAGGACCACCAGAAGAGAGCAGAAGGAAGACGACCAGAAGGGAACAGAAGAAAGTAGAAAATGGAGGAACACTATCAGAAAAGGGCAGAAGAAGGAGATCCACCAAAAGAGAGCAGTAGAAGGTGGATCACCAGAAGAGTACAGAAGGAGGAAGACCAGCAAAAGAGAGCATAAAAAGGAGGATTTGCAGAAGAGAGCAGAAAAAGGAGGATCACCAGAAGAGAGCAGAAGAAGGAGGACCACTGGAAGAGTGCAAAAAAAGGAGGGCCCCCAGGACTCCCAGATGAGAGCAGAAGGAGGACCACCAGAAGAGAGCAGAGGGAGGATCCCCAGAAGAGAGCAGAGGAATGGGGGTCACCAGAAAAGAACAGAAGAAGGAAGATCGCCAGAAGAGAACAAAAGAAGGAAGACTACCAGAAGAGAGCAGACGAAAGAGAATAACCAGAAGGAAGCAGCTGAAAGAGGATCACCAAATGAGAGCAAAAGAAGGAGAGAACCAGAAGAAGAAGGACCCGCAGAAGAAGGAAGACCAGCAAAAGAGAGCAGAAGAAGGAGGATCCCCAGAATAGAGTAGAAGAAGGAGGACCACCAGAAGAGAGCAGAAGGAAAATAACCAGAAGAGAGCCGCTGAAAGAGGATTATGAAATGGGAGCAAAAGAAGGAGGGCCACCAGAAGAAGTAGGACCGACAGAAGAAGGTGGAGGACCACCAGAAGAGAGCAGAAGGATGATCAACAGAAGAGAACAGAAGAAGTAAGACGACCAGAATGGAACAGAAAAAGGAATACTGTAAGAAGAAAGGAGAAAATGGAGGAACACTATCAGAAAAGTGCAGAAGAAGGAGATCCACCAAAAGAGAGCAGTAGAAGGTGGATCACCAGAAGAGAACAGAAGGAGGAAGACCAGAAGGGAGCAGAAGAAGGAGGATCACCAGACGAGATCAGAAGAAGGAGGACAACCAGAAGAAAGCAAAAGGAGGAAGAGCAGCCGAAGAGAGAAGAGGGAGGATCACCTGAAGAGAGCAGAAAAAGGAGGGGCACCAGAAGAGAGCAGAGGAAGGAGGATGACCAGAAGAGAGCAGAAGAAGGAAGACCATCGGAAGAGGAAAACCAGAAGGGAGCAGCTGAAAGAGGACCACAAAAATAGAGCAAAAGAAGGAGGGCCACCAGAAGAAGGAGGACCCCCAGAAGAGAGCAGAAGAAGGAGGACCAGAAGAGAGCAGAAGAAGGAGGAGGACCACCAGAACAGAACAGAAGAAAGGAGAACATGGAGGAAGACTATCAGAAAAGGGCAGAAGAAGGTGGATGACCAGAAGAGAACAGAAGCAGGAAGACCAGCAAAAGAGAGCAGAAGGAGGATCACCAGAAGAGAGCAGAAGAAGGAAGACCACCAGAAGAGAGCAGAAGGAGGACCACCAGAAGAGAGCAGAAGGAGGATCACCAGAAGAGAGCAGAAGGAGGAACACCAGAAGAGAGCTGCCGGAGTCATCTCTCCTGGACCTGCTTCTCCATGAGCTGTATCTGGTATTGGGGTGAGAAGTGGTACAAGACCTCCCACCCTCCTCTCTTCATTTCTTGAAAGAGCTTTGCTTTCCGCTTACTCTCGACTGCTTTGCTCTCTCTTCTGTATCTAATTTGAAGGATCATAGTTGCCGGCTTGGAATATAATAAGATACATTCATTAAAAAGAGCATGCAAAGATGAAATAATACGCTATTCATTACATGGAACATGTTGTAATTCTAAAATTCCTCGCAGTTCACTTGGTAGCATAATTAAGGACCTGGCAGACACAATTGGAGGAGATCTTGGCGAGAGACTCAACGCTGCATTTTAATGTTGTGCTCTGTAGCAGCGGACACAGTAGGTTAATCCCTTTGCGAAAAGTCGTTTACAACCTAAAATACGACGCTCCACTACCCAAATCTCATTTTCCTGTCGTGGTACAAGCGCCAGTGTGTCAGGAAGAGGACGCACTTTTTGTTGAGTGTTGAGATTTGCTTAATGATGTTTGTTTTTAGATGAATCTTATTACGGCGGCTCAATAAGACAACGCAAGGACTTAGAGGGTGCTGAGGTGGTGGCGGCATCTCAACCAATCAGACACTTGTTATGCAACTTCTAGTCTACAACTTAACACTGACTAAGAATTAGTCCTATTCTTAACCTTCAACCTCCTGGACTTTCTCCAAGGCACAGCTCCTAGAGTAGCCACCAGGTGTGCCGCAGAAGGTGTAAAGCAGAGATGTAGTGCAGATAACTAGGTAGAAGGGATAGGCAGAAAGGTTCCTGGTTTGGAAGATGGGCCCGAGAAGACCCAAGATGTTGTAGGGAGAAGGGAGATGCAGGCGTGGCTCTCATAGGTCAAGTCAGGACATAGCAGAGATGCCCGAGGTCCTGGCAAAGTCTGAAGGATGATGTCATATTACATATGTTTACAATGATATCATCAGGCCATGGCGGTCACCATAGACAAGGGTGGAGGAGAACAGTTCTGGACTGTAAGGATGTGACAGTCTATGCCAGATTTATCATAGTGGCTTAGGCTGTTTGATAGATTTGGTGCCCCTGTTGGCTGTTTAGTCTAAGTTTAGACCAGCTATTTAGTATGGGGTATATGTCTTACTCTAAGGACCACCCCCCTCTCTCTTTCTCTCTTTCTTTCTCTCTCAACCACTTTGATGCCACAGTATTATTTTGGCATCCAAGGAGATAAATGGCTGGGATCTGAGGTTCCTCTGATTTCAGTTATTACACTGGTAGAAGACATCTATGCAGAGCAAACATCACTGCACCATATGTTGTGGTCACCATAAAAGCACATATAGTCAGTCACTAGGGGGTTAATAATAAGTAAATTAGGACAGACGAAATATGTGTGATGTGGATGAACTAATCATAAAAGAGGGTGGGTTTTAACATCTTCCCTCCATGTGATCAGTAACATCACTTTATTTACCAAAAATTACTCTTTACCCCAGAAAAACCGCTGTAAAGTCTTGGCCACTAGGTGTCTCATTTCCTGTAATCTGCTGTCTGCTGCTGGTTGTTAGACAAAATCTGTCTCTAGTAACAGAGAGACCAGGACAGAAGACAGGAAGTGGGGGTGGAGCTTAGCTAGTACTATATGCAGGAGAGAAGGAAATAGCCTGGGTTGTGTATCTGCAAGCTGAGCCTTTTAAGAATGACCCACACTGTTCCCTAAATCAAGATCACCCTCTCATCTCTCACCACCCATAAAGCTTATGCTCTGACTATTGTATGTCCACAGTCCTACAATGTTTGTTGGCAGAAGCAGTAGTTCAGTGTTTAGTGTAACTCTCTCTTTTATATTTTCCTTGTGACTGTTTCTGTCCTTTCTACTCACACAGCACCCTGCAAACCCAGTGCATCAGTCACCCCCTCTGCTCCCACATGCCACCTATACTAGTGTACTGTATACACCATCAGCCCAGTGCATCCGTAACCCCCTCTCCTCCCACATGCCATCTATAGCAGTATACAGTATACACCATCAGCCCAGTGCATCAGTCACCCCCTCTGCTCCCACATGCCACCTATACTAGTGTACTGTATACACCATCAGCCCAGTGCATCCGTAACCCCCTCTCCTCCCACATGCCATCTATAGCAGTATACTGTATACACCATCAGCCCAGTGCATCAGTAACCCCTTCTCTTCCCACATGCCATCTATAGCAGTATACAGTATACACCATCAGCCCAGTGCATCAGTCACCCCCTCTGCTCCCACATGCCACCTATACTAGTGTACTGTATACACCATCAGCCCAGTGCATCCGTAACCCCCTCTCCTCCCACATGCCATCTATAGCAGTATACTGTATACACCATCAGCCCAGTGCATCAGTAACCCCTTCTCTTCCCACATGCCATCTATAGCAGTATACTGTATACACCATCAGCCCAGTGCATCAGTAACCCCTTCTCCCCCTACATGCCACCAATAGCAGTATACTGTATACACCATCAGCCCAGTGCATCAGTAACCCCCTCTCCTCCCACATGTCCTCTATAGCAGTATACTGTATACACCATCAGCCCAGTGCATCAGTAACCCCTTCTCCTCCCACAATCCATCTATAGCAGTATACTGTATACACCATCAGCCCAGTGCATCAGTAACCCCTTCTCCCCCTACATGCCATCTATAGCAGTATACTGTATACACCATCAGCCTAGTGCATCAGTAACCCCTTCTCCTCCCACATGCCTTCTATAGCAGTATAAAGTATACACCATCAGCCCAGTGCATCAGTAACCCCTTCTCCTCCCACAATCCATCTATAGCAGTATACTGTATACACCATCAGCCCAGTGCATCAGTAACCCCTTCTCCTCCCACATGCCCTCTATAGCAGTATACAGTATACACCATCAGCCCAGTGCATCAGTAACCCCTTCTCCTCCCACAATCCATCTATAGCAGTATACAGTATACACCATCAGCCCAGTGCATCAGTAACCCCTTCTCCTCCCACATGCCATCTATAGCAGTATACAGTATACACCATCAGCCCAGTGCATCAGTCACCCCTTCTCCTCCCACATGCCATCTATAGCAGTATACAGTATACACCATCAGCCCAGTGCATCAGTCACCCCTTCTCCTCCCACATGCCATCTATAGCAGTATACTGTATACACCATCAGCCCAGTGCATCAGTCACCCCCTCTGCTCCCACATGCCCTCTATAGCAGTATACTGTATACACCATCAGCCCAGTGCATCAGTCACCCCTTCTCCCCCCACATGCCCTGTATAGCAGTATACTGTATACACCATCAGCCCAGTGCATCAGTCACCCCTTCTCCTCCCACATGCCCTGTATAGCAGTATACTGTATACACCATCAGCCCATCAGTAACCCCTTCTCCTCTGCACACCTTCTATGCTAGTATAAATAGCTGTGCATCATGGAGGGGACTCTCACAAACAGTTGGAGCAATAAAATGGTTAATCTAACATAATCAGGCAGGTTCTGCCATGACATCTTTTGGATACTGTTAGTCCAATCTTTAGGACCCCTGCCTCCCAGATGTTTATTATATATAGAGCCACTGCAAGCTTCAGGCTTATTGTAGGAGTTCCCCTTTAATCAGTACAGCCGTTCTCCCTGTAAATATATATATGGGGAGATGCGTGTCCTTGGATCTCTCCGTCCTCCCCATACAGAAGCTTTTCACTTCAGGCTCTTTGTGATGCGTCTATTGTGTCATCAGCCGCAGAGTCTCACAAAGGAAGCGAGTTCTTCCCCTGAACCTCCGTGCGCTGCAGCATCTCATGGCCTCCATGTCCGGGCCGGTGGTCTACGACCTCCCCCTCCCCCCACTGGGCCAGGACACATAAGATTATACATGCCATAAGTGGGCACCTGCTCAATACACCGAAACGCCATCTGTGACCCAGATCTACGGGCCGTTTGCCTCAACTTACAAGTAGAACTCATTGGAATCTTACACTGGCGACACAATCACGGTTTATGATTCATAGTCGGCGCTTCTGTAGCCGCAGGGTAAATCCATTACACAGAATAATGCAACACTACAGTTATAAGTATCACAGCCTCAGGCCAAAGAAAAAAGACACTAACATACATACATAGCATAGATCTCCAAGACAACATGGCTATAGGACCGTGCTGTACTGATGATAATACCGCATACAATAAAGGGCAAGTATTATCACTGCATATACCGTAACACAGTATACAAAACCAAGGTTACTGATAATAACACCGACACACCATCACCATACATTAACACATAGTAACTGAATAATACTGCCATACTGTACCCACCAAATCCAGTATACTGAGACCCATATTACTATTAAACAGGGGATAATACCGCCACACTAAGACCATATATTACCAACATAGAGTGACTGAATAATACTACCATATTGCTACTCCCCAACTCCAGTATCTTTAGACCAATGTTATCAGTACACAGGGGATAATACCGCCACCCCACAGCCATATCTTAACACATAATGAGGGAATAATACCGCCATACTGTTACTGGCTAAAAACACCCTTCACAGACCAATATAGCCAACAATACTACTATTCAAGGGACAAATGGTACAATGAGATACACATTACTGTCTAGAAACAATACTGCTATATAGCTGCACCATGATCCCATATTTCCACTGTAATCATATTATATTATTCTAGATGATGCCGTATAGACCAATATTCCGTTATACACGGACAGTATAGCAGTAGATTCCAGCCCTCCAACCAAAGAAGTGGTTACTATTCTGTTATATCCAGTCACGTCTTCTTATATCTGTTCTCTTCGCTTTTTCGTCTGCAAATCGCCGGATCATGAGGAGGAGGACGATGATGAGGAGGAGGAGGAGGATGACTTCTTTGTCCAGATGTGACTTCTTTCTGCATAATCTGAATTAGATCTTGGGCTCCTTCCTTTTCCTACACCCATCATACCGCTATACAATCTCCTATCTATGGTCTCTCACATAGTAATAATGCCGCCATCACTACCAGTCAGTAAGCCACAGCTCCCACTCCGACTCCGACTCCTTTATTAATGGACGATAATTAACAACAAAGGAACATGTAAAAAGTGCAGCTGCTACGTTCAGGTAGACTCCGACCAAAACTATCCGACTCCGACCAAAACTATCCGACTCCGACCAAAACTATCTGACTCCGACCAAAACTATGCGACTCCGACCAAAACTATCCGACTCCGACCAAAACTATCCGACTCCGACCCAAACTATCCGACTCCGACCAAAACTATGCGACTCCGACCCAAACTATCAGACTCCGACCAAAACTATGCGACTCCGACCCAAACTATCCGACTCCGACCCAAACTATCCGACTCCGACCAAAACTATCCCACTCCGACCAAAACTATCCGACTCCGACCCAAACTATCCGACTCCGACCCAAATTATCCGACTCCGACCCAAACTATCCGACTCCGACCAAAACTATGCGACTCCGACCCAAACTATCCGACTCCGACCAAAACTATGCGACTCCGACCCAAACTATCCGACTCCGACCCAAACTATCCGACTCCGACCAAAACTATCCGACTCCGACCAAAACTATGCGACTCCGACCAAAACTATCCGACTCCGACCAAAACTATCCGACTCCGACCAAAACTATCCGACTCCGACCAAAACTATCCGACTCCGACCAAAACTATCTGACTCCGACCAAAACTATCCGACTCCGACCAAAACTATCTGACTCCGACCAAAACTATCCGACTCCGACCAAAACTATCTGACTCCGACCAAAACTATCCGACTCCGACCCAAACTATCTGACTCTAATGCTAAGTTTACACAAAACGATAATTGGCCCGATCGTACGATTAACGATGTCGGAGTAACGATTTTTTTTTTCATAACGATCAGCGTTTAGAACGGAAAAATCGTTTTGCGATCGCGCACCCGCAGCCTGGCCCGCCCGCAGCCCGGCCCCCCGCTCGCAGCCTAAACCCCGCCCGCCCCAACCCCCCCTCGCTCATCCGTAGCCCCCTGCGCCGGCTCGATCGCCACCCCCGCCGCAGCTCCGATCGCCGCCACCGCTCCGATCGCCACCCCCCTCCGCTGCTGCCGCTCCGATCGCCACCCCCCGCCGCCGCCACTCTGATCGCCCCCCGCGGCTCCGATCACCACCCCCCCGCCGCCGCCGCTCCGATTGCCGGCCCGCGGGCATACGTTACCTGCTCCGTGCAGCAGGTCTTCCGACATCCCCGCCTCCACTCTTCAGTTTGAAATTCCCGGCTCCCCTCTTCAGCCAATCGATGCACGGCAGCACTGATTGGCTGAAGAGGAGGCGTTTGAAATTCCCGGCTCCCCTCGGAAGACCTGCTGCGCGGAGCAGGTAACGTATGCCCGCGAGCCGGCGGGGGCGATCAGAGCGGCGGCAAGTGGGGGTGGCGACCGGAGCGGCGGCGGGGGTGGCGATCAGGCGGCACAGGGGGCTGCGGATGACCGGGGGGGCGGGCTGCGAGCGAGGTGCCAGGCGGGGCTGCGGGCGGCCGGACTATCGCGCGACGACTGTTTACACGGAACGATCAGCGAATTCGCTGTGTTTACACGTACAATTATCGTTCGAATTCGAACGTTATCGCGCAAATTCGCACGATAATCATTACGTGTAAACGCAGCTTAAGGGTCCTATTCCATGGGCCGAGGAGGGCCCGATCAATGATGTAAACGAGCGCCAATCTGCTAGATCGCCGCTCGTTTACTGGGCCTATTCCACGGCCTGATGATCGTTGAGTGAGGGCTGCAGGGACATCGTTACCGATGTCCTTGCAGCCCTTGCAGCAGCATACATTACCTGCAGGTCTTCTCCTCCGCGCTGTCTTCCTCCCCGGGTCCCGCGCGCTCTAGCTTCAGAATGGCCGGTCAGCTGACCACTCAGCCAATCACAGGCCGCGGCATCAGCTGACCAGCCATTCTGAAGCTAGAGCGCGCGGAACCCGGGGAGGAAGACAGCGCGGAGGAGAAGACCTGCAGGTAATGTATGATGATGCTGTTTCTTCTCAAATCGTCGGTCGCCCGCCGTGCACCGCTATTCCACCGTAGCGATGCGCGGTGGGGGAACGATGATTTTAGGTCTGGCCTTAAATGAACGATCAGCCGATGACACGATCATCAGCTGATCGTTCTCTCTATTTCACCGAGCAATAATCGGCCGAATGAGGCCGATTCGGCCGATTATCGTTACTGTGGAATAGGGCACTAACAAAACTGGAACGTACTGTGTGTTGCCCTGCCTAATCTCTGAACAAAGCATTGTATTAATTCATTGGTGAGTGCCGTAATAACTCTTTTTTGGTTGTTACGACCAAAACTTTCCCAGTGGTGGATTATAATGTGGGCGGTTTGGGCGGCCGCCCAGGGCCCGAGGCACCTTCCTCTCCTGACATCCTCTGTACTGCTGCGACCTCCTCTATAAGATCAGCACCCTCCTCTCCTGACATCCTCTGTGCTGCTGTGACCCTGTGACCTCCCCTCTAAGATCAGCCCCCTCCTCTCCTGACATCCTCTGTGCAGCTGTGACCTTGGGGGGGGGGGGGGGGGGGGGGGGGAGGCAACAGCAGGAAACCAGGTGGCAATATGTTTATTGGGGGCAACATCGGGTGAACAAGTGGCAATATGTTTATTGGGGGCAGTGGAGGTGGGGTGTACAATGCTTACTGGGGGTAGCAGCAAGGGACCAAACATTATGCTTATTGGGGCCAGCAGGGAGGGGAGGCAGGCAGGCAGTGTTTATTGGGGACAGCGGGGGGGGGGGGGGGGGGGCAGTAGCGGATTATAATGTGGGCGGTTTGGGCGGACCGAAACTATCTGTCTCTAACCAAAACTATCTGACTCCGACCAAAACTATCTGGCTCTGATCAAGACTATCCAGCGCTGATGCCAACTATCCGACTCCAACCAAAACTATCTGGCTCCGACTAAAACTATCCAACCAAAACTCAGACTCCGACCAAAACCATTCAAATCCGACCAAAACTATCCAATTCCGATCAAAACTATCCGGCTCCAACCAAAACTGTCCGTCTCTTACTCAAACTATCTGACACTGACCAAAACTATCCGACTCTGACCAAAACTATTTGGCTCTGACCCAAACAATCCGCCAAAACTCCCCGACTCCAACCAAAACTATTCGACTCCAAATACCCAAATTTTTATTGCCAAAAATCAAGCCCTTATTCAGGTAAGACTAAGGGTGCGTTTACACAGACAGATTTATCTGACAGATCTTTGAAGCCAAAGCCAGGAACAGACTATAAACAGGGAACATGTCATAAAGGAAAGACTGAGATTTCTCCTCTTTTCAAAATCATTCCTGACTTTGGCTTCAAAAATCTGTCAGATAAATCTCTCTGTGTAAATGCACCATAAGACTGTGCAGTGCAATACTATAGTTTCTTTTAGAGTAGTAAAGCATAACAAAAAGTATATCAGCTGGGTATTGGTGTAGTGGCACCAACCCACAGAATAACCTTACCATGTTGGCTCTACCACATAGTGAATAACTTATAAAAGAAACTAAGATTTGCACAATTGCCTTTTTTTTCTAGTCTACCCCACAAGTTTTCCTTTCACATTACATTGTATGGTGCCGTGCAGAAGTATAATTGGTCCAGCAAAAAACAAGCCCCTGTTTACAGAAAAGTGAGAGTTGTGGCTCTTTGAGTACGAGGAGGCAAAAACGATAAAAAGAATAAGTTGTGTCCTTAACAGGTTATATAATCTTGGATGTTATATATCCCGGAGGCTGCATCCTAGTACAGAGTGAACGAACAGGAACGGCGCAGAGAGAATCCAGCAGGGTAAATGTTTACACTCCTGTATGTTTGCTCATCCATCATCATCTCCACATCTAAAAGCTGCTGGAAGTGGGAAAGCGCTCCTGGCGCGGGTCTACTCCTCCGTGTCACATCACATCCCATGCCAGGACCAGACCCGCGCCAGGAGCGCTTACCCACATACTCGCTATCGTGAGATTGAAAATGACCCCTGTGAGGAGTCGAAACGTCCAAGTGTCGCACCCAACGTTCAGGTAATTGCACAATATGTGCATCAGATAGCAGCTTTTGTGTACAAGATTTATCTGGTTTGGCCCTATTTTTGCTGTATTAGTTTGTATTAAAGCTAAGTGTATTAAACAAAAATGCATCATCTGATGACGATGAGGATGAGGAGGAGGAGGAGAAGTATGACTTCTTCTTCCAGACGTGACTTCTTTGCATAATCTAAAAAAGATCTTGGGCTCCTTCCTTTTCCTACACCCATCATACCGCTATATAATCTCCCATCTATGGTCTCCCACATAGTAATAATGCCGCCCTCATTACCGGGGCTGTGGAGTCAGTAAGCCAAAACTCCCACTCCATCTCTAATGGCCGAACAAAGAAACATGTAAAAAGTGCAGCTGTTATGTTCAGGCAGACACTGCCCAAAACTATCCAACTCCACCCCAAACTATCTGACTCTGACCCAAACTATCCAACTCCGACCAAAACTATCCAACTCCGCCCCAAACTATCTGACTCCGACCCAAACTATCTGACTCCGACCCAAACTATCTGACTCCGCCCCAAACTATCCGACTCTGACCCAAACTATCCAACTCCGACCGAAACTATCCGACTCCGACCGAAACTATCCAACTCCGACCCAAACTATCCAACTCCACCCCAAACTATCTGACTCTGACCCAAACTATCCAACTCCGACTCAAACTATCCAACTCCGACCGAAACTATTCAACTCCGACCGAAACTATCCAACTCCGCCCCAAACTATCTGACTCTGACCCAAACTATCCAACTCCGACCCAAACTATCCAACTCCGATTCAAACTATCCAACTCCGACCCAAACTATCCGACTCTGACCCAAACTATCCAACTCCGACCCAAACTATCCAACTCCGACCCAAACTGTCCAACTCCGACCGAAACTATCCAACTCCGACCCAAACTATCTGACTCTGACCCAAACTATCCAACTCCGACTCAAACTATCCAACTCCGACCCAAACTGTCCGACTCCGACCCAAAGTATCCGACTCCGACCCAAACTGTCCAACTCTGACCCAAACTATCCGACTCTGACCCAAACTATCCAACTCCGACCCAAACTATCCGACTCTGACCCAAACTATCCGACTCTGACCCAAACGATCTGGCTCCGACTAAACTATCCGACTCCAGCAAAAACTATCCGAATCTGACCAAAATTATCCGACTCCACCCAAAACTTTCCGACTCCCGACAAAAACCATCCAACTCCGACCCAAATGATCCGACCCCAACCAAAACTATTTGACTCCGACAAAAACTATCCAACTCCGCCCCAAACGATATGGCTGCAACCAAAACTATCTGACTCATATACAAAATATTTTTGCTGAAAAATGTTATAAAAATCTATTAAAAATATTCACTATACATAATTGATAAAATCACATGCACAAACGTCTAAATGACTACAATATGATAAAAATATAAAATATATCTTATCCCGTACGATATCCGCCATCAGAGGAAGAAACAAAAACATCAGAATTGTAATTTCTTTGGTCACCTTGAAAAAATAAAAAATGCATAAAAAAAACTACAAAAAAACGGGCCCTTATATGGGTAAGAATAAGACTGCAATGCAATTTTCTAGTTTCTTTTAGAGTAATATAGCATAACAAAAAGTATATAAGCTGGGTATCGGTGTAGTGGCACCAACCCACAGAACAATGTCGGCTCTACCACACAGTGAACAACTTATAAAAGAAGAAGTCTACCCCACAAGTTTTCCTTTCACATTACATTGTATGGTGCCGTGCAGAAGTATAATTGGTCCAGCAAAAAACAAGCCCCCGTTTACAGAAAAGTGAGAGTTGTGGCTCTTTGAGGACGGGGAGGCAAAAATGATAAAAAGAATAAGTTGTGTCCTTAAAAGCTTATATAATCTTGGATGTTATATATCCCGGAGGCCGCATCCTAGTACAGAGTGAACGAACAGGAACGGCGCAGAGAGAATCCAGCAGGGTAAATGTTTACACTTCTGTATGTTTGCTCATCCATCATCATCTCCACATCTGAAAGCTGCCAACATCTTAAAGGGGAACTCTAGTGAAAACCTTTTTCTTCTAAATCAACTGGTGTTAGAAAGTTATATAGATTTGTAAATTGCTTCTATTTAAAAATCTCCAGTCTTCCAGTACTTATCAGTAAAGACGAGCGAATTTGCTGGAGTTCGGGTTCGTATGAACCTGAACTATTGGCTTCTGAATCAGAAGCCGATAGTTCAGGTTCATACGAACCTGAACTTTGGCAAGTTCGCTCATTTCTACTTATCAGCTGCTGTATGTCCTACAGGAAGTGGTGTATTCTCTCCAGTCTGACACAGTGCTCTCTGCTGCCACCCCTGTCCATGTCAGGAACTGTCCAGAGCAGGAGAGGTTTCTATGGGGATTTGCTGCTGCTCTGGGAAGTTCCTGACATGGACAGAGGTGGCAGCAGAGAGCACTGTGTCAGACTGGAGAGAATACACCACTTCCTGCAGGACATACAGGCGCTGATAAGTACTGGAGGACTTTAGATTTTTTAATAAAAGTAAATTACAAATCTCTGACACTTTCTGACACCTGCTGATTTGAAAGAAAACATTTTTTGGTAAACAACTCATTTAACCCTTACTTAAAGGGAACCAATCACACTAAAATTGGGCATAAAGGTAAGGAAACCAGCACGCTTCCTAACCATCCCCCTGTCCCCCCGTCCCATGAACATTCAGCCCGCAAAGTTAGTTTAATCGTGTCCCGCACTCTATGCAAATTACCATACAAGTAGTCACGGTGGGCGGGGCGGCTGTTCGAGTAGTCACGGTGGGCGGGGTCTTCGTCAAGTAGTCATTGGGTCCTGGGCCGGCTTCTGCGCTGTAATCACCCCCCTCCGGGCGTGTTGTAAAGCGGCTCCTGGTGACGTCACTCGGGGGGGCGGCATTGCACGTCGGCCACGCCGACGTCTTTACTAAGCTGCGCATGCGCAGTACAGTGGGTGAGGCCGCTGCTGTACTACGCCGCGCAAGCGCAGTACAGCGGCGTCTTCTCAGGCTGCACTGCGCATGCGCAGCTTAGTAAAGACATCGGCGTGGCCGACGTGCAATGCCGCCCCCCCGAGTGACGTCACCAGGAGCCGCTTTACAACACGCCCGGAGGGGCGTGATAACAGCGCAGGAGCCGGCCCAGGACCCAGTGACTACTTGATGAAGACCCTGCCCACCGTGACTACTTGTATGGTAATTTGCATAGAGCGCGGGACACGATTAAACTAACTTTGCGGGCTGAATGTTCATGGGACGGGGGGGACAGGGGGATGGTTAGGAAGCGTGCTGGCTGATGTACCAGCACGTTTCCTTAACTTTATGCCCAATTTTAGTGATTGGTTCCCTTTAAATCTTAGCTTGTGCTTGCTGCAGATGAAGAGCATAAAGCGACATCTGGTGACCAAATGCAGTACTGCACCCTTATCTCCGGATTAAACCCTGTAAGAGATGCTGACAGTGCCGGCCTACACATACACATACCAAGCAGCAGTGGCACATGGGTTGTGGGACGCTGCAATTGTATCAAGAACTATGAAAACATGCAACATGGATGGGCCTGTACTGTGCTGTCAGAAACTAGAAGGGTTCTCCATGGAGATTATCTATATCCAACATCTAATCCTGTCCCCCAACCAGTGGCTCTCCATCAGCCATGCTGGGAGTTGTAGTCTTTCTATAGCTACAGAGACACAAAAGGTTACTGTGCATCGCCATATAACCATATATGATTGTTATTCTTTCATTTCCAGTATAAGACTATTGAAGGCTCGTTTTTTGCTGACTGAGCTGTAGTTATTATTTGTAGCATTGTGGCATGGATAGGACGTTCTGAACGATTTTTATTCCTAGTTTGGAGCTGAGTAGACTTTAGTCTTGGCTTTACCAGGTGAGTGAGAACCTAAGGTCCTGGGGTTAGACGTGTACGGCAGGAGAGATAGAAATACATTGAGCTCATCACTATCAGCCACAAAATACTCTTCTTATGTGATGTTATGTAACATTTCGAAAGCCGTCCTCCTGTCACCTGTGTATACAGCACACTGAGGAAGAGGTTACACTAAGCACCGATCTGCTGTCACATGAGAGGGAAGCCTTGTTTTACCTTGCATGGACAGAGCAGATCCTCCCGGGGTCACAGCTTGTAGGTACACAGTCTCTCTCACCCTCTCCTCTGTACAGAGCACATGCTAGGCCCCGCCCCTTCCTGCATTCCATCTTGCTTTCCTTGTTAGAGACACAGCTACTTGAGGTCACAACCTTCACTCTCTAAGTGTAAACACTATGTAAGTCTATGGGACGAGACACCAAGAGAGTAATCTAAATAATAACATTTCTAGATTATGTGCTAAAAGGTCAGGAAAAAATTCCTGTTGTAACTTATCTAAGGGAAAGGTGAGGATGGACGCATCTGTAGTCAGAGGCTTAAATGTGAATTTAAAGGCAGACATGCCTGACATGTATCAGAGGACAGCGGGATGGTAGAGGTATATTGATAGAGGTATACAGGTATATTTATACATTTTATGTTTTAGTTTGTTCTTTTTCCATCAGGGTTATTGTGATTGAGGTGTATTGTATAGAGAGCATGCTATATTAAGAATTATTAACTGAAAGTCCTTTGCATGTGTTATATGCAGAGGAATACAATCATCTGGAAACTCTACACTAAAAATTCCCAGCATTCCCTCCACCCAATCTGCATAACCACACCCTGTATTAGTTTAGCCACGCCTACAGAACTGCCACCTACACCAGCTCCACCTACAGTGCTAGCTCCGCCTTTATAATGCCAGAACTACATTTTTTTTTAGGACTGACACCTCTGCAGGCAGACTCCTGATTCCCTTATCTCTCCATATACTCCCCCCTTACACACACACACACTGGATATCCAAATATTCAAAACCCCCCAAATCCTGACAATCCCATCCATCTGTACACAGACCCCCCAAATCCTGACAATCCCATCTGTACACAGACCCCCCAAATCCTGACAACCCCATCTGTACACAGACCCCCCAAATCCTGACAATCCCATCTGTACACAGACCCCCCAAATCCTGACAATCCCATCTGTACACAGACCCCCCAAATCCTGACAATCCCATCTGTACACAGACCCCCCCCAAATCCTGACAATCCCATCCATCTGTACACAGGACCCTCAAATCCTGGCAATACTATCCGTCCATGTACAGACCCCCGAAACCCTTACAATCTCATCCGTCCGAACACAGACCCCCCCCAAATCCTGGCAATCCTATCCGTCCGAACACAGACCCCCCAAACTACTGACAATCCCATCTGTCCGTACACAGACCCCCCCAAATCCTGGCAATCGTATCCGTCCGTACACAGACCCCCCCAAATCCTGACAATCCCATCTGTCCGTACACAGACCCCCCCAAATCCTGACAATCCCATCTGTCCGTACACAGACCCCCCCAAATCCTGGCAATCGTATCCGTCCGTACACAGAACCCCCATATCCTGACAATCCCATCTGTACACAGACCCCCAAATCCTGACAATCCCATCTGTCCGTACACAGAACCCCCAAATCCTGACAATCCCATCTGTACACAGACCCCCCCAAATCCTGACAATCCCATCTGTCCGTACACAGAACCCCCAAATCCTGACAATCCCATCTGTACACAGACCCCCCAAATCCTGGCAATCCTATCCGTCCGTACACAGACCCCCCAAATCCTGGCAATCCTATCCGTCCGTACACAGACCCCCCCCCCAAATCCTGACAATCCCATCTGTACCCCCCCCCCAAATCCTGACAATCCCATCTGTACACAGACCCCCCAAATCCTGACAATTCCATTTGTCCATACACAGACCCCCCAAATCCTGACAATCCCATCTGTACACAGACCCCCCAAATCCTGACAATCCCATCTGTACACAGACCCCCCAAATCCTGACAATCCCATCTGTACACAGACCCCCCAAATCCTGACAATCCCATCTGTACACAGACCCCCCAAATCCTGGCAATCCTATCCGTCCAAACACACCCCCCCCCAAATCCTGACAATCCCATCTGTACACAGACCCCCCAAATCCTGACAATCCCATCTGTACCCCCCCCCCCAAATCCTGACAATCCCATCTGTACACAGACCCCCCAAATCCTGACAATCCCATCTGTACACAGACCCCCCAAATCCTGGCAATCCTATCCGTCCAAACACAGACCCCCCAAATCCTGACAATCCCATCTGTACCCCCCCCCCCCAAATCCTGACAATCCCATCTGTACACAGACCCCCCAAATCCTGACAATCCCATCTGTCTGTACACAGACCCCCCAAATCCTGACAATCCCATCTGTCTGTACACAGACCCCCCAAATCCTGACAATCCCATCTGTACACAGACCCCCCAAATCCTGACAATCCCATCTGTACCCCCCCCCCAAATCCTGACAATCCCATCTGTACACAGACCCCCCAAATCCTGACAATCCCATCTGTACCCCCCCCCCAAATCCTGACAATCCCATCTGTACACAGACCCCCCAAATCCTGACAATCCCATCTGTACACAGACCCCCCAAATCCTGACAATCCCATCTGTACACAGACCCCCCAAATCCTGACAATCCCATCTGTACACAGACCCCCCCCAAATCCTGGCAATCCTATCCGTCCAAACACAGACCCCCCCAAATCCTGACAATCCCATCTGTACACAGACCCCCCCCAAATCCTGACAATCCCATCTGTACACAGACCCCCCAAATCCTGACAATCCCATCTGTACACAGACCCCCCAAATCCTGACAATCCCATCTGTACACAGACCCCCCCCAAATCCTGGCAATCCTATCCGTCCAAACACAGACCCCCCCAAATCCTGACAATCCCATCTGTACACAGACCCCCCCCAAATCCTGACAATTCCATCTGTACACAGACCCCCCAAATCCTGACAATCCCATCTGTACACAGACCCCCCAAATCCTGACAATCCCATCTGTACACAGACCCCCCAAATCCTGGCAATCCTATCCGTCCAAACACAGACCCCCCCAAATCCTGACAATCCCATCTGTACACAGACCCCCCAAATCCTGACAATCCCATCTGTACCCCCCCCCCCAAATCCTGACAATCCCATCTGTACACAGACCCCCCAAATCCTGGCAATCCCATCTGTACACAGACCCCCCAAATCCTGACAATGCCATCTGTACATAGACCCCCAAATCCTGACAATCCCATCTGTACACAGACCCCCCAAATCCTGGCAATCCTATCCGTCCAAACACAGACCCCCCAAATCCTGACAATCCCATCTGTACCCCCCCCAAATCCTGACAATCCCATCTGTACACAGACCCCCCAAATCCTGACAATCCCATCTGTCTGTACACAGACCCCCCAAATCCTGACAATCCCATCTGTCTGTACACAGACCCCCCAAATCCTGACAATCCCATCTGTACACAGACCCCCCAAATCCTGACAATCCCATCTGTACCCCCCCCCCCAAATCCTGACAATCCCATCTGTACCCCCCCCCCCCCAAATCCTGACAATCCCATCTGTACACAGACCCCCCCCCAAATCCTGGCAATCCCATCTGTACACAGACCCCCCCCCAAATCCTGGCAATCCTATCCGTCCAAACACAGACCCCCCCAAATCCTGACAATCCCATCTGTACACAGACCCCCCAAATCCTGACAATCCCATCTGTACACAGACCCCCCCCAAATCCTGACAATCCCATCTGTACACAGACCCCCCAAATCCTGACAATCCCATCTGTACACAGACCCCCCCCAAATCCTGGCAATCCTATCCGTCCAAACACAGACCCCCCCAAATCCTGACAATCCCATCTGTACACAGACCCCCAAATCCTGCCAATCCCATCTGTACCCCCCCCCCCCCAAATCCTGACAATCCCATCTGTACACAGACCCCCCAAATCCTGACAATCCCATCTGTACACAGACCCCCCCCAAATCCTGGCAATCCTATCCGTCCAAACACAGACCCCCCCAAATCCTGACAATCCCATCTGTACACAGACCCCCAAATCCTGCCAATCCCATCTGTACACAGACCCCCCCCCAAATCCTGGCAATCCCATCTGTACCCCCCCCCCCCCAAATCCTGCCAATCCCATCCCCGCCCCCATGAATCCCATGTCCCCTGCAGGGTCCCCCGGTGTTTGTACTGCGCTCCGGCCGCTGCTAGGATCGGTGCCTTCCATTGGCGCTGATCCCTCCCAGCCCGATCCTGTGCACCTGCAGCCTATCAGGGCGCCCTCCATACACCTCCCCGCCATGTGCATTGTCTCCATCCTCACATCACGGGGAGGGACACTTCATGCATTTGCTTTTTTTCTGGTCTTTGCCGTTTTTAAGGTGGCGCAGTGATCGCTTTGCAGCCATCCAGCAGATTTAGCAGGGACACCTTAAGGGGGAATGGTTGCTTCCCTCCTCTTCTCGCCCAGCCTGCTGCATTGGATGGGATTGTGTGAACACTGAGGAGAATGCTGCCTGCTCGCCGCCTGTCTGAGGGGCCACAGGACCACTGACCATTGCTGCCAGGACCTGTCCAACAAACAGCAGCTGCTAGAGGAGCTCCGGCCCCCTCACCCTTCTGGAGGAGAAGATGGAGCAGCCCCCTTCAGCCAGGTAAGAAGCACCTGCTGTATGGGCATCACCCCGGGGCAACCACAGGGCTCCTGAAGCTGGACTGAGTGTCAGCTCTTCAGCCCAGCGACTCTTCTCACTGCATTATCATTACTACACAAGCCTTGGGGTGAGATAGGGATGGCCAGCATCAGGGACCCCCAGGGAAGGAGGCTTCTAATACCACAATTACCAGTTCTTCTTAAAGGGACAGCGCTCCTCTCTGCCAATGTATCCCCTCCTGTCAGGGTCCTTATACATCGGCACTCAGCTTCCTGACTCCTCATGCTGCCATGCAGGGTCCTTATACATCGGCACTCAGCTTCCTGACTCCTCATGCTGCCATGCAGGGTCCTTATACATCGGCACTCAGCTTCCTGACTCCTCATGCTGCCATGCAGGGTCCTTATACATCGGCACTCAGCTTCCTGACTCCTCATGCTGCCATGCAGGGTCCTTATACATCGGCACTCAGCTGATCTGCACATGGAATACTATGGTGTGTATGTATATATATATATATATATATATATATATATATATATATATATATATTGTATGTGCACTAGCGGTATACACAGTACTGTATACTGATAGATCTGCACATGGAATACTATGATATATATACTGTACGTGCACTACTGGCGTATACTGTATATGGATAGATCTGCACATGCAATATTACGCAAATATATATATATATATATATATATATACACACACACACTGTATATGCACTAGTCGTATATACTGTATACTGATAGATCTGCACATAGATTACTATGCTACACTAATATATACTGTACATGCACTAGTGGTATATACTAATATACTGTACAAGAATACATCTGCTCATAAGATACTTTGCATGGACTTGTGATATATACTGTACAGGGATACATCTGTATATAGAATACACTGTATGCACCAGTGATATATACTATACAGGGATACAGCTGTATATAGAATACACTGTATGCACTAGTGATATATATACTGTACAGGGGAACATCTGTATATAGAATACATTGTATGTACTAGTGATATATATACTGTACAGGGATACAGCTGTATATAGAATACATTGTATGTACTAGTGATATATATACTGTACAGGGATACATCTGTATATAGAATACATTGTATGTACTAGTGATATATATACTGTACAGGGATACAGCTGTATATAGAATACACTGTATGTACTACTGATATATACTGTACAGGGATACATCTGTATATAGAATACTTTGCATGGACTTGTGATATATACTGTACAGGGGAACATCTGTATATAGAATACACTGTATGTACTAGTGATATATACTGTACAGGGATACATCTGTATATAGAATACATTGTATGTACTAGTGATATATACTGTACAGGGATACATCTGTATATAGAACACATTGTATGTACTAGTGATATATATACTGTACAGGGATACATCTGTATATAGAATACATTATATGTACTAGTGATATATACTGTACAGGGATACATCTGTATATAGAATACATTGTATGTACTAGTGATATATATACTGTACAGGGGAACATCTGTATATAGAATACATTGTATGCACTAGTGATATATATACTGTACGGGGATACATCTGTATATAGAATACATTATATGTACTAGTGATATATATACTGTACGGGGATACATCTGTATATAGAATACATTGTATGTACTAGTGATATATACTGTACAGGGATACAGCTGTATATAGAATACATTGTATGCACCAGTGATATATATACTGTACAGGGATACAGCTGTATATAGAATACATTGTATGCACCAGTGATATATACTGTACAGGGATATATCTGTATATAGAATACATTGTATGTACTAGTGATATATACTGTACAGGGATACATCTGTATATAGAATACATTGTAGATAGATAGATAGATAGATAGATAGATAGATAGATAGATAGGAGATAGATAGATAGATAGATAGATAGGAGATATATAAATAGATAGATAGGAGATAGATAGATAGATAGATAGATAGATAGATAGATAGATAGATAGATAGATAGATAGGAGATAGATAGATAGATAGATAGATAGGAGATAGATAGATAGGAGATAGATAGATAGATAGATAGATAGATAGATAGATAGATAGATAGATAGGAGATAGATAGATAGATAGATAGATAGATAGATAGGAGATAGATAGATAGGAGATAGATAGATAAATAGATAGGAGATAGATAGATAGATAGATAGAAAGGAGATAGATAGATAGATAGATAGATAGGAGATAGATAGATAGATAGATAGATAGATAGATAGATAGATAGGAGATAGATAGGAGATAGATAGATAGGAGATAGATAGATAGATAGGAGATAGATAGGAGATAGGAGATAGATAGGAGATAGATAGATAGGAGATAGATAGATAGATAGGAGATAGATAGATAGATAGATGATAGATAGGAGATAGATAGATAGATAGATAGATAGATAGATAGATAGATAGATAGGAGATAGATAGATAGATAGGAGATAGATAGATAGAAGATAGATAGATAGATAGATAGATAGATAGATAGATAGATAGATAGATAGGAGATAGATAGATAGATAGGAGATAGATAGTAGATAGATAGATAGATAGATAGGTAGATAGGAGATAGATAGATAGATAGGAGATAGACAGATAGATAGATAGATAGATAGATAGATAGGAGATAGATAGATAGGAGATAGATAGATAGAAAGATAGATAGATAGATAGATAGATAGATAGATAGGAGATAGATAGATAGATAGGAGATAGATAGGAGATAGATAGATAGGAGATAGATAGATAGATAGATAGGAGATAGATAGGAGATAGATAGATAGGAGATAGATAGATAGGAGATAGATAGGAGATAGATAGGAGATAGATAGATAGGAGATAGATAGGAGATAGATAGATAGGAGATAGATAGATAGATAGATAGATAGATAGATAATAGATAGATAGGAGATAGATAGATAGATAGATAGATGATAGATAGATAGATAGATAGGAGATAGATAGATAGATAGATAGGAGATAGATAGAAGATAGATAGATAGATAGATAGGAGATAGATAGATAGATAGATAGGAGATAGATAGGAGATAGATAGATAGATAGATAGATAGATAGATAGGAGATAGATAGATAGATAGGAGATAGATAGGAGATAGATAGGAGATAGATAGATAGATAGATAGATAGGAGATAGATAGATAGATAGGAGATAGATAGATAGATAGATAGGAGATAGATAGATAGATAGATAGATAGGAGATAGATAGATAGATAGATAGGAGATAGATAGATAGATAGATAGGAGATAGATAGATAGATAGATAGATAGATAGGAGATAGATAGATAGATAGATAGGAGATAGATAGATAGATAGATAGATAGATAGATAGATAGATAGATAGATAGGAGATAGACAGAAATATTTCCATGGTAGTAATAGATGACAGCAGAGTTGCCCTTTATCCACAGTTGTTCTTTCCATTTGATTCGCATCCAGTATCAGGTGATGTGATTGATCGCTGCTCTGGTGGTTAACGCTTCTCTTTCAGCCACATAGAGGATCCCGCTCATTGATCCTGTAGTTAGAGATCAATATCCTATAGTGCGAGGAATATGGGAGAATTGTTTATTATCAGGTGATCAGAATATCAGACACTGTACAGATCAGCCAGCTCAGCGTAGTGTCCTGGGACCCTCCAGTCACACAGCACCCCAGACGGCTGAGATTACAAAGTCTTCTGCTTTAGTTTTTAAAATGACAATTTGCATGTACCCCAGAATGTTATAGAGTGATCAGCTTAACAGCAATTACTTGCAAAGCCAATATTTGCCTAGAAAGTGAACTTTATCCCCCAAAACACATTTCTACATCATTGCAGCCCTGCCTTACCAGGGACCAGCTAACATGGTTTCAGTGATTGCTCCATTAACACAGGTGTGGGTGTTGATGAGGACAGGGCTGGAGATCAATCTGTCATGATTTAGTAAGAATGACACCACTGGACACTTTAAAAGAAGGCTGGTGCTTGGCATCATTGTTTCCCTGTGAGGGGGAGACTCTTGGAGCAAGGCCTGGTCTCATGGAGGGCAGCAAAGAAGCCACTTCTCTCCAGAAAAAAACATCAGGGACAGACTGATATTCTGCAAAAGGTCCAGGGAGTGGACTGCTGAGGACTGGGGGAAAGGTCCAGGGAGTGGACTGCTGAGGACTGGGGGAAAGGTCCAGGGAGTGGACTGCTGAGGACTGGGGGAAAGGTCCAGGGAGTGGACTGCTGAGGACTGGGGGAAAGGTCCAGGGAGTGGACTGCTGAGGACTGGGGGAAAGGTCCAGGGAGTGGACTGCTGAGGACTGGGGGAAAGGTCCAGGGAGTGGACTGCTGAGGACTGGGGGAAAGGTCCAGGGAGTGGACTGCTGAGGACTGGGGGAAAGGTCCAGGGAGTGGACTGCTGAGGACTGGGGGAAAGGTCCAGGGAGTGGACTGCTGAGGACTGGGGGAAAGGTCCAGGGAGTGGACTGCTGAGGACTGGGGGAAAGGTCCAGGGAGCAGACTGCTGAGGACTGGGGGAAAGTCATTTTCTCTGATTAATCCCCTTTCCGATTGGGACATCTGGAAAACAGCTTATTGGGAGAAGACGAGGTGAGCGCTACCACCAGTCTTGTCTCATGCCAACTGTAAAGCATCCTGAAACCATTCATGTGTGGGGTTGCTTCTCAGCCAAGGGAATCAGCTCTCTCACAGTCTTGCCTAAAAAACTCAGCCATGAATAAAGAATGGGACCAGAATGTCCTCCAAGAGCAACTTCTCCCAACCGTCCAAGAGCAGTTTGGCGATCAACAATGCCTCTTCCAGCATGATGGAGCACCTTGCCATAAAGCAAAGGTGATAACTAAATGGCTCAGGGAACAAAACATAGAGATCTTGGGTCCATGGCCTGGAAACTCCCCAGATCTTAATCCCATTGAGAACTTGTGGTCAATCATCAAGAGACGGGTGGACAAACAAAAACCAACAAATTCTGACAAAATGCAATCATTGATTGTGCAAGAATGGACGGCTATCAGTCAGGATTTGGTCCAGAAGTTGGGTGAGAGCAGCCGGGGAGAATTGCAGAGGTCCTGAAGAAGAAGCCGCAACACTGCAAATATTATAGACTTGCTGCAGTAACTCATCTATCTGTCAGTATAAGCTTCTGTTACTCATAATATGATTGCAATTATATTTCTGTATGTGATAAAAACATCTGACAAACACATAAAAACCAGAGGGCAGCAGATCATGGGAAAATAGAAGGGTATGTTCATATCGCGTTTTTGTCCACACGTCGGGAATCAGTGAGAAAAGGATGCTGCTGTGCAGCCCGACGTGCGGCCGACGGCCACATTGACTTAAATGAGCAGGACGGAGTCATTATGTGACAACGTTCTGCTCATTTGCCAGACGTACATGGCTTTTGTGCAGGACTCAAAAGCGTAGTCAGTATGGGGTGGTCAGTATTATCCTGTGCTGTAGGCAGCAGATGAGAGCGCCCCCCCGCAGCCCCCGCCACTCCACATGGCCCTGGAAATGTACTGCAGATATTCCGCTGCCGCTGCCAGGAGAGCTGTGGCTTATGGCGGTGCATCCCCCTGGCACACCAGGGTCCTCTGCTATATAAAAGACCACCTGTCACCGACTGCTGCTGCCACACAAGCTCCAGCCAATCACTTAAAGGGACAGTCCTGGGGGAGAACAAAAAGTGAGGTCAGCGACTTCCCAGTGTGAACAGTGGCCAGCAAATGCTGCCAATCAGTGATCACGATACCCAGACCGTCACCTGGGCCAGTGAGTGAACAAACAGCCTGCACAGCGCCCCCTAATGGAGAACACCTCGCCGCACACTCAGAAAAGGGCATGGAGGGAATCCACTGCAAGACCACATCCAGCCTGAGGGCAGGAGGGGCGCTGGACAACCCCTTTACACACCCACACCAGGATCAGTAATGTAATGTATGTACACAGCAACCCCACCAGCAGAATAGTGAGTGCAGCTCTGGAGTATAATACAGGATGGAACTCAGGATCAGTAATGTAATGTATGTACACAGTGACCCCACCAGCAGTATAGTGAGTGCAGCTCTGGGGTATAATACAGGATGTAACTCAGGATCAGTAATGTAATGTATGTACACAGTGACCCCACCAGCAGAATAGTGAGTGCAGCTCTGGGGTATAACTCAGGATCAGTAATGTATGTAGACAGTGAGTAGGCATTTTCTGTCGCTCTGCCCCTATATAATTGTATGGAGTATCCGCCTAGGAGTTCTGCTCCGGTATTTGCCTTTATTAATGAGTTAGCAGATGGTGAGTGGCGCCGGGGAGGTCCGGTCCCTATTTGCATAGCACAATGTCTGATTGTCGCCACCCACATGACTTCAGACAATGATCAGCGCGCAGGTAACACATCAGGAAGCGTGAGTCATGGAAGCCGCCAGCGTAACTATACCCTGCAGGGAACATTGCGCTGACTAATGGCCGACAGTCCTCACCTGTCACCTGCAGGATAATAACTTATAAAGACCAATGACTGGGGTGCGCAGGTTGGGACCCCGTGACCTGATTCTGGGGGTGGCAGCTATGGGGCCAGCGCTGTGCTTTATTTCCTGCACATTGATAGGTTGCCAGAGCTGTATTCAGAGTTCTGCTTCTCTTCTGTTAGCTCTCAGGCAGCACACTTCATGTCTCACTGCACGCCTGCTGGGCCAGACTATGGAACCAAAGAAGTCTAGTGTATTAGTGGAGTGTCTGATGCCTGGAAGCAGGAGATGACTGATGGATGATGCATGCCCCATCACTACTCCATGCAGTTACTACAGGACTCCAGGAGAGGGCGCTGCACTCACCGATGGATGATGCATGCCCCATCACTGCTCTATGCAGTTACTCCAGGACTCCAGGAGAGGGCGCTGCACTCACCGATGGATGATGCATGCCCCATCACTACTCCATGCAGTTACTACAGGACTCCAGGAGAGGGCGCTGCACTCACCGATGGATGATGCATGCCCCATCACTACTCCATGCAGTTACTACAGGACTCCAGGAGAGGGCGCTGCACTCACCGATGGATGATGCATGCCCCATCACTACTCCATGCAGTTACTACAGGACTCCAGGAGAGGGCGCTGCACTCACCGATGGATGATGCATGCCCCATCACTGCTCTATGCAGTTACTCCAGGACTCCAGGAGAGGACGCTGCACTCACCGATGGATGATGCATGCCCCATCACTACTCTATGCAGTAACTATAGGACTCCAGGAGAGGACGCTGCACTCACTGATGGATGATGCATGCCCCATCACTACTCCATGCAGTTACTACAGGACTCCAGGAGAGGGCGCTGCACTCACTGATGGATGATGCATGCCCCATCACTACTCCATGCAGTTACTATAGGACTCCAGGAGAGGGCGCTGCACTCACTGATGGATGATGCATGCCCCATCACTGCTCTATGCAGTTACTACAGGACTCCAGGAGAGGGCGCTGCACTCACTGATGGATGATGCATGCCCCATCACTACTCCATGCAGTTACTACAGGACTCCAGGATAGAGCGCTGCACTCACTGATGGATGATGCATGCCCCATCACTACTCCATGCAGTTACTACAGGACTCCAGGAGAGGGCGCTGCACTCACTGATGGATGATGCATGCCCCATCACTACTCCATGCAGTTACTATAGGACTCCAGGAGAGGGCGCTGCACTCACTGATGGATGATGCATGCCCCATCACTGCTCTATGCAGTTACTACAGGACTCCAGGATAGAGCGCTGCACTCACTGATGGATGATGGATGATGCATGCCCCATCACTGCTCTATGCAGTTACTACAGGACTCCAGGAGAGGGCGCTGCACTCACTGATGGATGATGCATGCCCCATCACTACTCCATGCAGTTACTACAGGACTCCAGGAGAGGGCGCTGCACTCACTAACAGATGCATGCCCCATCACTGCTCTATGCAGTTACTACAGGACTCCAGGAGAGGGCGCTGCACTCACTGATGGATGATGCATGCCCCATCACTACTCTATGCAGTTACTACAGGACTCCAGGAGAGGGCGCTGCACTCACTGATGGATGATGCATGCCCCATCACTACTCCATGCAGTTACTACAGGACTCCAGGAGAGGGCGCTGCACTCACTAACAGATGTATGCCCCATCACTACTCTATGCAGTTACTATAGGACTCCAGGAGAGGGCGCTGCACTCACTAACAGATGTATGCCCCATCACTGCTCCATGCAGTTACTATAGGACTCCAGGAGAGGGCGCTGCACTCACTAACAGATGTATGCCCCATCACTACTCCATGCAGTTACTACAGGACTCCAGGAGAGGGCGCTGCACCTAGTGTTCAGTTGGTGTCAGAAAGGTATACAGATTTGTTATTGACTTCTATATAAAAATATCCAGTCTTCCAGTACTTAAAGTGACTGTACCACCAGGCCCAGGCTGAAACACTGGAGGCGGGCCGACCCACCCTTAGTGATAGGGTTCCATTGATTCTAATGGAGTCACGTCATGGAGGGGCTGGGGTTTCTTCCCACTGGGGGTGGGTCGGCCACCTCCAGTGCTTCAACCTGGGCCTGGTGGTACAGTCACTTTAACAGCTGCTGCATGTCCTGCAGGAAGTGGTGTATTCTCCTCAGTCTGACACAGTGCTCTCTGCTGCCACCTCTGTCCATGTCAGGAACTGTCCAGAACAGTAGTTGTAGTTGGAACAGTAGAAGAGACACAGGTGGATGGGCACTGGCTTAAACTGATCCATTTCTACAATGCTGAGACCATACTGTAACGGTGAACGTAGTGAGCATGCTGGGAGTTGTAGTTTTGCAGCAGCTGGAAAGTGACAGGTTGGGGATAGTGTTAGATACCTAACAGCTAATAGACACAACAGTAATGTGATAGTAAATGCCCGGCAGACTTACTAGTTGCAGCACCTCTCCGCTCGGTATTTGCAGTGTGGCGGCTGAGCGGCTCCATTCTCTGATAATATCAGACTTCTCAGCTAATTTGCTGGAGTTGAGTGAAAATCGATGAGAAACGAGAGACGATGCTGGAGATAATGGCGGTGATCTGCACGTGACCACCGCCGCTCCTCCACATAAGACCCTGGGCTCCCAGCAGTCACCAGATTGCCGGCTGGTAGGTGACAATTACTGGAGAGGAAAATCTTTAGCGGAGACGCCGGACGGGAGACGCGGAAACTCCAATCATTTCAGAGGAATCAATGGTCTATGTCCATAATTCTGCCAAGAGCTGAGGGTTTGTTACAGTGTATATATGGTAGGGCATGTGTTTAGGGAGAACAGGATGGGGTCTCCGCCTAATGTTATAACTGTCCATAGCTGTAACCCCTCTCTCCCCGGACAGAGAGTGCTGCATGTATGTGCCCCCATCTGCCCTGCTCATTCCTTCATGCTCCCTGCAGTCTCTATCAGCCCTTGTGTTTCCCATCCGCTCCATTACTGTACAGTAACTTATAATATCACAATATGTTTGTTTCATCTGTTTTACATGTTATTCAGAATAATAAATCATTATTTTTGGGGTGTGGAACCAATTGTCTGCATTTCTATGATTTCTTATGGGAAAATTTGCTTTGGTTTAAGAGTGGATGTGGATTTGGATTACAAGTACGGTCCCGGAACAAATTATACTCGTAATCCAAGGCACCACTGTATGTACTATGTGTATACACCCGGCCGGGATTCCCTCAGAAGGAACCACTACGTAAATTCCGCGACAATCACGGCCGTTGTTACAACGGCCGTGATTTCCAAAGAACTTACGTTGTGTTAATGACAAAAATATACGTAACATTGACGCCTATGGAATCCCGGCTGGAGTGTATACACATAGTACATATATACATACACATACACTCCGGCCGGGATCCCTAACTGAACTCATTCCGCTATACAGTTGCTCTAGACATGTGGTGGGATAGGTAGATAAGAAGGTAGATTCCCCCATTAGGTAGGTAGATACTCCCAGTAAGTGGCTAAATCTTCTTCTATTAGATTTAAGTTTCAAATCATTCTGAATAAAGCTGTCGATGTGAATAGATGGATGTGATTCCAAGATACAAGTATTGCTCCTTATAGTTCTATGTAGCAGATGGAGGAATATATGCAGTATAGTACAGAGCTGTGGGGAAGGGCTCCTGCTGCAGCCAGAAGCCTCACAGACAGACACAGATCTGATCTGAGGATGAAGGATATTAGATGATGACTTATTGCTTCCCATCCTGCCCTCATTATTCATCCCTAATATTAACTTACATGTTACCTACTCATCAATTCCCTGATATCATATGACTTCATCTCAGCTTTCCTGAATGGCTGGAGAGAAGATGAGTGAGGACCCTGGGACGGGCGACAAGGTCACAGAATGTGTCTTCATCTCACAGAGAACTTGACCTCTGAGCCGACCATTAAGTACTAGCTGGTGGAGCAGGTATTATTAATGGCTGAGTTAACCCTTGGTAGAGGAGCAGCGGACGCAGTCCCCCCGGCATTAGCTGAGACCTGAGCATTCATACATGTAAACAGGACATCAATGATTCATTCAAATTAAAACCCACTCCTTACAACTAATAAATTATGCATTAGTATTGATTGGAAAACAGTAGTTAGGATTTTACCGTCTCTGTGATGACAGGATGAGAGGCTCTGATTCACCGCCCTGGGCCCCAGAACTTTCCAGGGTATAATCCAACCTTCCCAGATTCCAGGAAGGACAAGAGAACGTAAATGAGGTCTAATTCATATATATCAACCGAGTAATAGACCCCTGTGAGAAAGCTAATTGTATTTCTGCCTGGAGCAAAAACAAACTACTATAATACTGCTCCTTTAATCAGAAATATAACTACTATAATACTGCCCCCCTATGTACATGAATATAACTCCTATAATACTGCCTCCTATATACAGGGATATAACTACTATAATACTGCCCCCTATATACAAGAATATAACTACTATAATACTGCTCCTATATACAGGAATATAACTACTATAATACTGCTCCTATATACAGGGATATAACTACTATAATACTGCTCCTATATACAGGGATATAACTACTATAATACTGCTCCTATATACAGGAATATAACTACTATAATACTGCTCCTTTATACAGAAATATAACTACTATAATACTGCCCCCCTATGTACATGAATATAACTCCTATAATACTGCCTCCTATATACAGGGATATAACTACTATAATACTGCCCCCTATATACAAGAATATAACTACTATAATACTGCTCCTATATACAGGAATATAACTACTATAATACTGCTCCTATATACAGGAATATAACTACTATAATACTGCCCCCCTATGTACATGAATATAACTCCTATAATACTGCCTCCTATATACAGGAATATAACTACTATAATACTGCCCCTATATACAGGAATATAACTACTATAATACTGCTCCTTTATACAAGAATATAACTACTATAATACTGCTCCCTATATATAAGAATATAACTACTATAATACTGCTCCTATATACAGGGATATAACTACTATAATACTGCTCCCTATATACAGGAATATAACTACTATAATACTGCTCCTTTATACAAGAATATAACTACTATAATACTGCTCCCTATATATAAGAATATAACTACTATAATACTGCTTCTATATACAGGAATATAACTACTATAATACTGCTCCTATATACAGGAATATAACTACTATAATACTGCTCCTATATACAGGGATATAACTTCTATAATACTGCCTGCTATGTATAATGATATGGATTAGATAGTGGATTGTGCACTATGTTTCGGCTGGTTAGTACGGTATGTAGCAGAGTTGCGGCTTCTTTATCTCAGTGAAGGATAATTGATGATTTCCCAGAATGTTTCTGCAGTTAGTGGAGTCGCAGGTTTGTCACTGATCAGTCACTGAGCCGTTGGCGGTTTTGGTGATATTATGGATGTATTTACTAACATAGGATAACGTATGGCGGTATAATTTGTGCCGCGATCTGCTACATACACTGCATGATGCATGGATTTAATCCAACATAATTACAATTTGTGTTCAATCCAAGACAAAGCCCTGTGAGGATTCTGGGAGCGTCGGGGTCCGGGTGCTGGATATGGCGGTGTTATAATCTACATATGTCCCATCCTCGTTGTATCTGTTGTGTCTCTTTGGCGCGGGATGTGAGCGTGCACATTATCACCCGCAGCACATATCACATGGAATATATTACGGCAGACCTCTTGTTTGCCATCGGCCTCTCTGGTAACTGGAGAGAAAGCAATCAAGTCTGCAGCGCTGTGGAGTGGATGGTGCGGCACGGTCTGATTATGGGAGAACCCCCCGGGGGGCGCTCACACCGCACGCACTTTACCTAATCTGGCTGGATCTGCAGAGAGAAGCCGAGTCCGGACGTCTGTTATACAATAATAAGATGAGAATCTGCTGCAAACACCAGAGAATCCCCCTACAAGCCGCTTAAAGGGGACACGTCGTCTATATATCCCACCGTCCCTCTATTACTCCTCCTGGGAATGTATAAATAGATTAACTCCTGGTCCTTCCTCCTCCCAGGAGTCCATCAGCAATGGCGGCATCAGACCCTGCAGGGGCATATACACACAGGAGAGCTGACTGATCCTCTATACTCCACCACACAGGAGAGCTGACTGATCCTCTCTACTACATCACACAGGAGAGCTGACTGATCCTCTATACTCCACCACACAGGAGAGCTGACTGATCCTCTCTACTCCACCACACAGGAGAGCTGACTGATCCTCTCTACTACATCACACAGGAGAGCTGACTGATCCTCTATACTCCACCACACAGGAGAGCTGACTGATTCTCTCTACTCCACCACACAGGAGAGCTGACTGATCCTCTATACTCCACCACACAGGAGAGCTGACTGATCCTCTATACTCCACCACACAGGACACCTCCTCTATATACTACACCACACAGGACAGATCCTCTATACTACATCACACAGGAGAACTGACTGATCCTCTATACTCCACCACACAGGACACCTCCTCTATATTACACCACATAGGACACCTCCTCTATCCTACATCACACAGGACACCTCCTCTATACTACATCACACAGGACACCTCCTCTATCCTACATCACACAGGACACCTCCTCTATACTACACCACACAGGACACATCCTCTATATACTACACCATACAGGACACCTCTTCTATACTACACCACACAGGACACCTCCTCTATATACTACACCACACAGGACACATCCTCTATATACTACACCACACAGGATACCTCCTCTATATACTACACCACACAGGACACCTCCTCTATACTACACCACACAGGACACCTCCTCTATATACTACACCACACAGGACACCTCCTCTATATACTACACCACACAGGACACCTCCATCCTATATACTACACCGCCCTGCTGTATAATCATATTGCGGATCCTTGTCCTCCTTCTATAGCTGCGGCACACTGAACGTCTTGCAGTTTATTTGTCCGTTCTTTCCCCTGTTTACTCCACTTGTTTTTGACGCATTCTGCAGTTTCGTCTTTGCAGAAATCCTTGCAGGAACACTTAAAAAGAAATTTAGCAGATGTTTTCTCCCCAAGGGGATGTAGTAATGACACAATTAACTTATACCGCCATAGAGTTTACATTCCAAGTGTCCGTATCTCTAATTAATCCAATCTCTGTGACAGCCGCTAAGCTGGCTCTACAATAACGCTTCAATAACCATTGATTTTCCAGCCACCTGATGGGGATCCTGCAATGTGATGACGCTGCGGATGGCGGCTGACCTCGGGGTTAGTGCGCTGACCATGGCCGGGCTAGCCTCTAGTCAATTACAGCCGGTGGTGACCTGTCATTGATCACAGACGCCGCACAGGAGCTTATACAACCTGCAACTACTGAACAACATGTTATGGACTGACGACGTCCACACCGCTCCCAGATCACTGAAGCCCAATGTCTTTACTCTGTTAGAGCCAGCTCCTTTCAGGTTTAGGTTACGATATGAGGTCTGCTTGCTGGGAATGTACAGATGACAAACATTTTATAATTCAGATATATGATGTATAAATGTATAGATGTATAAATAATAGCGCCATATAGTTCCCAAATAAAAGTGATAAACAGTATCAAAAGAATACTGCTATACAGTTACCATACACTATCCAAATAATATAATAGTGTCTGGTAACCAAAACATCATAGTACCATACTGTGCCAAACAATACTGCTATACGGTGTATATATTAGTGAAGGTAATAAAAACAACATAGTACCATACTGAGCCAAATAATACTGCTATACTGTGTATATACAATAATGTAAGGTAATGAAAACATGATAGTACCATACTGTGCCAGATAATACTGCTATACTGTATATATATATTAGTGTAAGGTAATGAAAACATGATAGTACCACACTGTGCCAAATAATACTGCTATACTGTATATATATATTAGTGTAAGGTAATGAAAACATGATAGTACCACACTGTGCCAAATAATACTGCTATACTGTATATATATTAGTGTCCGGTAACCAAAACATGATAGTACCATACTGTGCCAAATAATACTGCTATACTGTGTATATGTAATAATGTCTGGTAACCAAAACATCATAGTATTATACTGTGCCAAATAATACTGCTATATTGTATGTATATATATATATATATATATATATATATATATACTAGAAAATGTACCCGGCGCTGCCCGTGTGTCAGTGTGTTCATTAGATTTGTTCTAAGGTGCCCAGGAGGCCAAGCTATAGGTATTGTTTCGTCTGAGATAATCAGTGAAATTAGTGTATACCTGTAGTGCATAATTGGAGGGGTTCTGTATACCCACAATGTATAGTTTTTAGGGGTCTCGCATATCTGTAGTGTATAATTGGGGGGGCTGTATACCTATAGTGTATAGTTTGGGTGGTCCTGTATACATGTAATGTGTAGTTGGGGGGGCTGTATACCTGTAGTGTATAGTTGAGGAAGGTCCTGTATACCTGCAGTGTACAGTTGGTGAAGGTCCTGTATACCTGTACTGTATAGTTCGGGGGTCCTGTATACCTGTAGTATATAGTTGGTGCTGTATACCTGTAATGTATAGTTGGTGGAGGTCTTGTATACCTGTAGTTTATAGTTTGAGGGTCCTGGATACCTGTAGTGTATAATTGGTGGAGGTCTTGTATACCTGTAGTATATAGTTCGGTGGTCCTGTATACCTGTAGTGCATAGTTTGAAGGTCCTGTAAAACTATAGTATAGAGTTGGTGGAGGTCCTGTATACAAGTAGTGTATAGTTTGGGGTCCTATATACCTGTAGTATATAGTTGGTGGAGTTCCTGTATACCTGTAGTATAAAGCTTTGGGGTCCTGTATATCTGTAGTATAGAGTTGGTGAAGGTGCTGAATAACTGTAGTATATAGTTGGTGGAGTTCCTGTATACCTGTAGGGTATAGTTTTGGGGTCCTGTATACCTGTAGTGTATAGTTTGGGGTCCTGTATACCTGTAGTGTATAGTTGGTGGAGGTCCTGTATACCTGTAGTGTATAGTTTTGGGGTCCTGTATACCTGTAGTGTAAAGTTTGGGGTCCTGTATACCTGTAGTATATAGTTGGTGGAGATCCCGTGCACCTGTAGTGTATAGTTTTGGGGTCCTGTATACCTGTAGTGTCCTGTATACCTGCAGGGTCGTATTTACCATTAGGCTCCCATGGTCTGGTGCGTAGAGGGGCAGAGGGGCAGTACCCTCCCATTCAGACTTGCCAGAAAATCTGGTTTCTTTTCGAGGGGGGTATGGCGGTATTGGTCAGGTCTGGTATAGCGGTGTTATCCAGTCACAGTATGGCGGTATTGGTCAGGTCTGGTATGGCAGTGTTATTTAGTCACAGTGTGTCGGTATCGGTCATGTCTGGTATGGCGGTGTTATCCATTCACAGTATGGCAGTATTGGTCAGGTGTGGTATGGCAGTGTTATCCAGTCACAGTATGGCGGTATTGGTCAGGTCTGGTATGGTGGTGTTATCCAGACACAGTGTGGCGGTATTGGTCAGGTCTGGTATGGCAGTGTTATCCAGTCACAGTATGGTGGTATTGGTCAGGTCTGGTGTGGCAATGTTACCCAGTCACAGTTTGGTATACCTGTAGTGCCCTGTATATACATGTACAGTATAGATGGAGTAGGGGGTCCTGTATATACATATACAGTATAGATGGAGTAGGGGGTCCTGTATATACATGTACAGTATAGATGGAGCAGGGGGTCCTGTATATACATGTACTGTATAGATGGAGTAGGGGGTCCTGTATACATGTACTGTATAGATGGAGTAGGGGGTCCTGTATATATATGTACTGTATAGATGGAGTAGGGGGTCCTGTATATACATGTACTGTATAGATGAAGTAGGAGGTCCTGTATATACATCCTGTATAGATGAAGTAGGAGGTCCTGTATATACATGTACTGTATATATGGAGTAGGGGGTCCTGTATATATATGTACTGTATAGAGGAAGTAGGAGGTCCTGTATATACATGTACTGTATAGATGGAGTAGGGGGCCCTGTATATACATGTACTGTATAGATGGAGTAGGGGGTCCTGTATATACATGTACTGTACAGATGGAGTAGGGGGCCCTGTATATACATGTACTGTATAGATGGAGTAGGGGGTCCTGTATATACATGTACTGTATAGATGGAGTAGGGTGTCCTGTGTATATATATATATATGTACTGTATAGATGGAGTAGGGGGCCCTGTATATACATGTACTGTATAGATGGAGTAGGGGGTCCTGTATACATGTACTGTATAGATGGAGTAGGGGGTCCTGTATACATGTACTGTATAGAGGGAGTAGGGGGTCCTGTATACATGTACTGTATAGATGGAGTAGGGGGTCCTGTATATACATGTACTGTATAGATGGAGTAGGGGGTCCTGTATACATGTACTGTATAGATGGAGTAGGGGGTCCTGTATATACATGTACTGTATAGATGGAGTAGGGGGTCCTGTATATACATGTACTGTATAGATGGAGTAGGGGGTCCTGTATACATGTACTGTATAGATGGAGTAGGGGGTCCTGTATATACATGTACTGTATAGATGGAGTAGGGGGTCCTGTATATACATGTACTGTATAGATGGAGTAGGGGGTCCTGTATATACATGTACTGTATAGATGGAGTAGGGGGTCCTGTATATACATGTACTGTATAGATGGAGTAGGGGGTCCTGTATATACATGTACTGTATAGATGGAGTAGGGGGTCTACCAGTTATTACTGTGGATGTTGTGAGGCAGCTTCCCTAGCAACCATTGCTCCCTGTGAAAATGAAAGCAGTAATCCTATTGGTTGCTAAGGCTCTAACCGCCGTGTCTGCTGCAGCTAATTATATCACCTGTGTGTGCAGTGAGGAGATTTTCCCATTCATCTCTATGGGGCGCCTCTCTTTCCCCTCCCCCTCCTCTCCTGTACATCTGGTGGGGACGGGACCTTCGCTAAAACCTTCCCGGGCACCTAATGTATCTGTGTGCCAAATTTGGGGTCAAACGGTTCAGGCGTTTGGAAGTCTATAGAGGACAGACAGACAGACAGACAGACAGACTTTGATTTTTATTATATAGACTAGAAAATGTACCCGGCGCCGCCCGGGTATAAAGTGTCAGTGTGTTAATTAGATTTGTTCTAAGGTGCCCAGGAGGCCAAGCTAAAGGTATTGTTTCATCTGAATTAATCAGTGGAATTAGTGTATACCTGTAGTGCATAGTTGGAGGGGTTCTGTATACCCACAATGTATAGTTTTTAGGGGTCTCGCATATCTGTAGTGCATAGTTGGGGGGGCTGTATACCTATAGTGTATAGTTGGGGGGGGGGTCCTGTATACCTGTAGTGTGTATTTGGGGGGGCTGTATACCTGTAGTGTATAGTTGAGGGAGGTCCTGTATACCTGCAGTGTACAATTGGTGAAGGTCCTGTATAACTGTACTGTATAGTTCGGGGGTCCTGTATACCTGTAGTATATAGTTGGTGCTGTATACCTGTAATGTATAGTTGGTGGAGGTCTTGTATACCTGTAGTTTATAGTTTAAGGGTCCTTAATACCTGTAGTGTATAATTGGTGGAGGTTTTGTATACCTGTAGTATATAGTTCGGGGGTCCTGTATACCTGTAGTAAATAGTTTGAGGGTCCTGTATAACTATAGTATAGAGTTGGTGGAGGTCCTGTATACCTGTAGTGTATAGTTTGAGGTCCTATATACCTGTAGTATATAGCTGGTAGAGTTCCTGTATACCTGTAGTATATTTGGGGTCCTGTATACTTGTAGTATACAGTTGGTGAAGGTGCTGTATACCTATATTATAGAGTTGGTGTAGGTCCTGTATACCTGTAGTGTATAGTTTTGAGGTCCTGTATACCTGTAGTGTATAGTTTGGGGTCCTATATACCTGTAGTATATAGTTGGTGGAGTTCCTGTATACCTGTAGTGTATAGTTTTGGGGTCCTGTATACCTGTAGTATATAGTTTGGGGTCCTGTATACCTGTAGTATATAGTTGGTGGAGATCCTGTATACCTGAAATATATAGTTGGTGGAGGTCCTGTATACCTGTAGTGTATAGTTTTGGGGTCCTATATACATGTAGTGTCCTGTATACCTGCAGGGTTGTATTTACCCGTATTGCAGTGTTATTCAGTCACAGTGTGTCGGTATTGGTCATGTCTGGTATGGCGGTGTTATCCAGTCACAGTATGGTGGTATTGGTCAGGTCTGGTATAGCGATGTTATCCAGTCACAGTATGGCAGTATTGGTCAGGTCTGATATGATGGTGTTATCCAGTCACAGTATGGCGGTATTGGTCAGGTCTGGTGTGGCCGTGTTACCCAGTCACAGTTTGCCGGTATTGGTCAGGTCTGGTATGGCAGTGTTATCCAGTCACAGTATGGCGGTATTGGTCAGGTCTTATATGACAGTGTTATCCAGTCACAGTATGGCGGTATTGGTCAGGTCTTATATGACAGTGTTATCCAGTCACAGTATGGCGGTATTGGTCAGGTCTGGTATGACAGTGTTATCCAGTCACAGTATGGCGGTATTGGTCAGGTCTGGTGTGGCAGTGTTATCCAGTCACAGTATGGCGGTATTGGTCAGGTCTGGTATGGAGGTGTTATCCAGTCACAGTATGGCGGTATTGGTCAGGTCTGGTCTGGCGGTGTTACCCAGTCACAGTATGGCGGTATTGGTCAGGTCTGGTCTGGCGGTGTTACCCAGTCACAGTATGGCGGTATTGGTCAGGTCTGGTATGGCAGTGTTATTCAGTCACAGTGTGTCGGTATTGGTCATGTCTGGTATGGCGGTGTTATCCAGTCACGGTATGGCGGTATTGGTCAGGTCTGGTGTGGTGGTGTTATCCAGTCACGGTATGGTGGTATTGGTCAGGTCTGGTATAGCGGTGTTATCCAGTCACAGTATGGCAGTATTGGTCAGGTCTGATATGATGGTGTTATCCAGTCACAGTATGGCGGTATTGGTCAGGTCTGGTGTGGCCGTGTTACCCAGTCACAGTTTGCCGGTATTGGTCAGGTCTGGTATGGCAGTGTTATCCAGTCACAGTATGGCAGTATTGGTCAGGTTTTATATGACAGTGTTATCCAGTCACAGTATGGCGGTATTGGTCAGGTCTGGTATGACAGTGTTATCCAGTCACAGTATGGCGGTATTGGTCAGGTCTGGTGTGGCAGTGTTATCCAGTCACAGTATGGCGGTATTGGTCAGGTCTGGTGTTGCAGTGTTATCCAATCACAGTATGGCGGTATTGGTCAGGTCTGGTCTGGCGGTGTTACCCAGTCACAGTATGGCGGTATTGGTCAGGTCTGGAGGTGTTATCCAGTCACAGTATGGCGATATTGGTCAGGTCTGGTATGGAGGTGTTATCCAGTCACAGTATGGCGGTATTGGTCAGGTCTGGTATGGAGGTGTTATCCAGTCACAGTATGGCGGTATTGGTCAGGTCTGGTGTGGCAGTGTTACCCAGTCATAGTTTGGTATACCTGTTGTGCCCTGTATATACATGTACTGTATAGATGGAGTAGGTTGCCCTGTATATACATGTAATGTATAGTTGGAGTAGGGGTCCTGTATATACATGTACTGTATAGATGGAGTAGTGGGCCCTGTATATACATGTACTGTATAGATGGAGTAGGGGGCCCTGTATATACATGTTCTGTATAGATGGAGTAGGGGGTCCTGTATACATGTACTGTATAGATGGAGTAGGGGGTCTTGTATACATGTATTGTATAGATGGAGTAGGGGGTCTTGTATACATGTACTGTATAGATGGAGTAGGGGGTCCTGTATACATGTACTGTATAGATGGAGTAGGGGGTCCTGTATATACATGTACTGTATAGATGGAGTAGGGGGTCCTGTATATACATGTACTGTATAGATGGAGTAGGGGGTCCTGTATATACATGTACTGTATAGATGGAGTAGGGGGTCCTGTATATACATGTACTGTATAGATGGAGTAGGGGGTCCTGTATAAACATGTACTGTATAGATGGAGTAGGGGGTCCTGTATATACATGTACTGTATAGATGGAGTAGGGGGCCCTGTATATACATGTACTGTATAGATGGAGTAGGGGGTCCTGTATACATGTACTGTATAGATGGAGTAGGGGGTCCTGTATATACATGTACTGTATAGATGGAGTAGGGGGCCCTGTATACATGTAATGTATAGATGGAGTAGGGGGCCCTGTATATACATATACTGTATGGATGGAGTAGGGGGTCTTGTATATACATGTACTGTATAGATGGAGTAGGGGGCCCTGTATATACATGCAGGGGCGCCGCAATCATGAGGCGACCTGAATCGTCTGCCTCAGGCGGCGCCACCAGCTGTCATCATGGGGGCGGCATTCAGTGGCAGATTATAATATGAGCGGTTCGGGCGGCCGCCCACATTATAATCCGCCACTGACTGTACCCAGGGCCGCTTTAACCAGAGGGCACATGGTGCACGTGCACCGGGCCCCCTGGTTAAAGGGGCCCCCCCCGAGCAGGCCGGCCGTTGCTATGTGCGACCAGTGCGGTCGCACAGGGCTCCGGCCACCAGCCTGTCAGGGGGGAGCGCCATGGATGGGTAATCTACTTACCCCTCCATGGCGCCCCCTGCAGGGCCCCCCCCGTCCGCCGCTGCCCCCGTCCGCTGCTGCTGCGGCGCTTCAGCGCTGCAGCAGCAGCGACACTGACAGAGAGAGAGCCATTGGCTCCCTCCCTTTCAGTCACTCACTCTTGTGGCCGCACTTCCTGCGGTCACAAGAGGCCGCGCTCTCCCTCTAGCGCCCGACGTCACTGGAGCGTCGGCGCGAGGGTAAGGGGAGTGCAGCCTCTTGTGACCGGAGGAAGTGCAGCCACAGGAGGGAAGAGAAGAGGAACGCGTGGACCCAGGTGAGTAACAGTGTTTGTTTTTTTCAATGTTATATGGGAGGGGGAGCTATATACTACGGGGGGGCACAGGGGGCTATATACTATGGGGGAGAACAGGGGGCTATATACTATGGGGGAGAACAGGGGGCTATATACTATGGGGGAGAACGGGGGCTATATACTATTGGGGAGCACAGGGGAGCTATATACTATGGGGGAGCACAGGGGGCTATATACTATTGGGGAGCACAGGGGAGCTATATACTATGGGGGAGAACAGGGGGCTATATACTATGGGGGAGAACGGGGGCTATATACTATGGGGGAGAACGGGGGCTATATACTATTGGGGAGCACAGGGGGGCTATATACTATGGGGGAGAACGGGGGCTATATACTATTGGGGAGCACAGGGGGCTATATACTATGGGGGAGCACAGGGGAGCTATATACTATGGGGGAGCACAGGGGAGCTATATACTATGGGGAGCACAGGGGGCTATATACTATGGGGGAGAACAGGGGGCTATATACTATGGGGGAGAACGGGGGCTATATACTATTGGGGAGCACAGGGGGGCTATATACTATGGGGGAGAACGGGGGCTATATACTATGGGGGAGAACGGGGGCTATATACTATTGGGGAGCACAGGGGGCTATATACTATGGGGGAGAACGGGGGCTATATACTATTGTGGAGCACAGGGGGCTATATACTATGGGGGAGCACAGGGGGCTATATACTATGGGGGAGCACAGGGGGCTATATACTATGGGGGAGCACAGGGGAGCTATATACTATGGGGGAGCACAGGGGGCTATACACTATGGGGGAGCACAGGGGAGCTATATACTATTGGGGAGCACAGGGGAGCTATATACTATTGGGAAGCACAGGGGGCTATATACTATGGGGAGCACAGGGGGCTATATACTACTGGGGAGCACAGGGGGCTATATACTATGGGGGAGCACAGGGGGCTATATACTATGGGGGAGCACAGGGGGTTATATACTATTGGGGAGCACAGGTTAGCTATATACTATTGGGGAGCACAGGGGCTATATACTATTGGGGAGCACAGGGGAGCTATATACTATTGGGGAGCACAGGGGTCTATATACTATGGGGGAGAGCACAGGGGGCTATATATTATGGAGAGCACAGGGGGGCTATATACTATTGAGGGGGAGCACAGGGGGGCTATATACTATTGGGGGAGAGCACAGGGGGGCTATATACTATTGTGGGAGAGCACAGGGGGGCTATATACTATTGGGGGAGAGCACAGGGGGCTATATACTATTGTGGGAGAGCACAGGGGGGCTATATACTATTGTGGGAGAGCACAGGGGGGCTATATACTATTGTGGGAGAGCATAGGGGGGCTATATACTATTGGGGGAGAGCACAGGGGGGCTATATACTATTGTGGGTGAGCACAGGGGGCTATATACTACTGGGGAGAGTGCACAGGGGGGCTATATACTAATGGGGGAGCGCACAGGAGGGCTGTATATAACTGGAGGAGCACATGAGGGTCTATATACTACAGGGACACCTTAAAACTATGGAGGCACAGAGGGGTGTAACTATGTAGGAGTACAGAGGGGTGTAACTACTGTATAGGGGTACAAGGGACCTAACTACTGTATGTGTTGGAGCCTAAAATATTTGTCTGGCAGATTCTGGAGAGAAGATTCACAGCCAGGAGAAGACTTCAAGGTGGCCCACGCTGGATGGAGAGAAAAAGAAAAGGTGACAGACTCTGATCGGAGAAGACGCCTCCGGTGAGTCACTGGATGTAACTTCACTCTGTTATAGGCTTGTACTGATAGGGGTCATGATGGGGCGGTATTATGTAATGGTATCAATGGTGATATCTTTCTGTTTTGTTTAGTGCAGTTTTTATGTAATATGTAATCACTGAATGGTGGAAATAGTGTTATAAGGTAACTACTGTATGTATTGGGGCTCTTGATACAGTGTGGGGGCAAATTCAGTACATTATACAATGTGCAGAAAGGTAAGGGGGGGCCCACTCTTGAGGGCTGTGCACTGGGCCCACCAATGTATTAAAACGGCCCTGACTGTACCATGTACTGGAGCCCCCCCGCCCCCGGGCAGTATCTGTAATGAGATGCTGTGAGCGGGGGAGACTGTATTCATAAGCGCCGCGCTGTACTAAATCAGCCGCGCGGTGCTGATACTACAGCGCGGCGCTTATGAATACAGTCTCCCCCGCTCACAGCATCTCATTACAGATACTTCCCGGGGGCGGGGGGGCTCCAGTACATGCATTCCACGTCCGTGATCCGTCAGGATCACGGAACGTGGGAATGCAGCCTTAGTCCCCCGGCTGATGTGCGGCTGCCCGGGGTGTCCCGTCCTGTCCCCGGCAGCGCGCGCATCAGAGAGCTCCCCGTGCGCCGGAAGTCACAGGCACAGGCGCACGGGGAGCTCTGTGATGCGCGCGCTGCCGGGGACAGGACGGGACACCCCGGGCAGCCGCACATCAGCCGGGACCAGACCAGAGAGGCTCGACGGGGGAACGGAGGGCAAGTGAGTTGTGTGCTGTTTTTTGTTTTTGTTTTATCTGCTGTGCAGGGGGGGGGGGGAGAGGGGGGACCATCTATAAGGTAGGGGGGGAAGGGGGCCATCTATAAGGGAGGGGGGAAAGAGGGGGACGATCTATAAGGGAGGGGGGAAAGAGGGGGACGATCTATAAGGGGGGGGGATCATCTATAAGGGAGGGGGAGAGGGAAGAGGGGGACCATCTATAGGGGGGGGGCATCTATAAGGGAGGGGGGAAAGAGGGGGACCATCTATAAGGGGGGGGCCATCTATAAGGGAGGGGGGAAAGAGGGGGACCATCTATAAGGGGGGGACCATCTATAAGGGAGGGGCGGGAGGGGGACCGTCTATAAGGGGGGGGGAAGAGGGGGACCATGTATAAGGGGGAGAGGGGGACCATCTATAAGGGAGGGGGAAAGAGGGGGACCATCTATAAGGGGGCATCTATAAGGGAGGGGGGAGAGGGGGACCATGTATAAGGGGGGGGAGGGGGACCATCTATAAGGGAGAGGGGACCATCTATAAGGGAGGGGGAGAGAGGGAAGAGGGGGACCATCTATAAGGGGGGGGGGGGAAGAGGGGGACCATCTATAAGGGGGGGGGAGAGGGGGACCATCTATAAGGGGGGGAGAGAGGGAAGAGGGGGACCAACTATAAGGGGGGGGGGGGGAAGAGGGGGACCATCTATAAGGGGGGAAGAGGGGGACCATCTATAAGGGAGGGGAAAGAGGGGGACCATCTATAAGGGAGGGGGGAGAGGGGGACCATCTATAAGGGAGGGGGGAGAGGGGGCAGTAGTGGATTATAATGTGGGCGGATTGACGGGGGGGGGGGGGGGGGCGTCATTCTATAGTTCGCCTCGGGCAGCAGAGAGGCTAGAATCACCCCTGTATACATGTACTGTATAGATGGAGTAGGGGGTCCTGTATATACATGTACTGTATAGATGGAGTAGGGGGTCCTGTATATACATGTACTGTATAGATGGAGTAGGGGGTCCTGTATATACATGTACTGTATAGATGGAGTAGGGGGTCCTGTATATACATGTACTGTATAGATGGAGTAGGGGGTCCTGTATATACATGTACTGTATAGATGGAGTAGGGGGTCCTGTATATACATGTACTGTATAGATGGAGTAGGGGGCCCTGTATACATGTACTGTATAGATGGAGTAGGGGGTCCTGTATATACATGTACTGTATAGATGGAGTAGGGGGCCCTGTATATACATGTAATGTATAGTTGGAGTAGGGGTCCTGTATATACATGTACTGTATAGATGGAGTAGGGGGCCCTGTATATACATGTACTGTATAGATGGAGTAGGGGGTTCTGTATATACATGTACTGTATAGATGGAGTAGGGGGTCCTGTATATACATGTACTGTATAGATGGAGTAGGGGGTCCTGTATATACATGTACTGTATAGATAGAGTAGGGGGCCCTGTATACATGTACTGTATAGATGGAGTAGAGGGCCCTGTATATACATGTACTGTATAGATGGAGTAGGGGGTCCTGTATACATGTACTGTATAGATGGAGTAGGGGGTCTACCAGTTATTACTGTGGATGTTGTGAGGCAGCTTCCCTAGCAACCATTGCTCCCTGTGAAAATGAAAGCAGTAATCCTATTGGTTGCTAAGGCTCCAACTGCCGTGTCTGCTGCAGCTAATTATATCACCTGTGTTTGCAGTGAGGAGATTTTCCCATTCATCTCTATGGGGCGCCGCTCTTTCCCCTCCCCCTCCCCTCCTGTACATCTGGCGGGGACGGGTTCTTCGCAATAACCTTCCCGGGCACCCAATGTATCTGTGTGCCAAATTTGGGGTCAAACGGTTCAGGCGTTTGGAAGTCTATAGAGGACAAACAGACAGAAGAACAGACTTTGATTTTTATGATATAGATATATATATATTAGTGTAAGGTAACCAAAATGTCATAGTACCATACTGTGCCAAATAATACTGCTATACTGTGTATATGTAATAGTGTCTGGTAACCAAAACATCATAGTACCATACTGTGCCAAATAATACTGCTATAGGCTATGTTCACACAGCGTAAAGGTACGGCCGTTTTTGCAATCGGCAACAACGGCCGTACTTTGTACAAAAAGACACGCTGTATGTTCTTCTATGGGATCCCGGCCGGAGCATATACACATAGTGCATACATACATACACATAGTATACGCTCAGGCCGGGATCCCAAGCGGCGCCGCAAACAACTGACATGTCAGTTTTCTGCGTAGAAAACCCTGTCAGTGCACACTGTGGAGTGAGCGCCTCCGGCCATACTTTACATTGTGCGCTATGGGACGTTCTTATGTGGGCGCGCACTGATGCACCCACATCAGAACTCTACGGCCATAAAGATCATCCGGACGGTACTACAGTACAGTACAGTACACCGTGTGAACATGGCCAAACTGTGTATATATAATAGTGTAAGGTAACCAAAACATCATAGTATTATACTGTGCCACAGAATACTGCTATACAGTTACCATACATTGCCCAAATAATACTGCTATACAGTTACCATACATTGCCCAAATAATACTGCTAAAGGCTATGTTCACACTACATATGGGACCGGCCGTTCCGTGACCTGGATCATCCCGGTCGGCACTTAAGTACTTGATCTTTATGGCTGTAGCGCTCTGATGCGGGTGCACCAGCGCGCGCCCGCATCGGAACCTCCCACAGCACACAATGAAGCAAGCGGCCGGAGCCGCTCGCTTCATTGTGTGAACTGACAGGGTTTCCTATAATCATAATTCATTGAATTGCGGCCGCAGTAAACTGACATGTCAGTTATTTGCCAGTTCACACGGGATCCCGGCCGGAACGTATACGATGTGTGTATATGCTCCGGCCAATATCCCATAGAAATGTAGGCAATGTTCCGATGGCAACAACGGCTGTACTTTTACGTTGTGTGAACATAGCCAAACAGTGCATAAATAATAGTGTAAGGTAACCAAAACATTTTAGTACCATTCTGTGCCAAATAATACTACTATAGGCTATGTTCACACAACGTTTTTTTAGCTCCTTTTAAAATGACGTTCGCTATTTTGAGGCTAAAATAACGGACGACATTTAGCAGCCTGGCCTAGATAGATAGATAGATAGGAGATAGATAGATAGATAGATAGATAGGAGATAGATATAGATAGGAGATAGATAGATAGATAGATAGGAGATAGATAGATAGATAGATAGATAGATAGATAGATAGATAGATAGATAGGAGATAGATAGATAGATAGATAGATAGATAGGAGATAGATATAGATAGGAGATAGATAGAAGATAGATAGATAGGAGATAGATAGATAGATAGATAGATAGATAGGAGATAGATAGATAGATAGGAGATAGATAGGAGATAGATAGGAGATAGATAGATAGATAGGAGATAGGTAGATAGATAGATAGGAGATAGATAGGAGATAGATAGATAGATAGATAGATAGATAGATAGATAGATAGATAGATAGGAGATAGATAGGAGATAGATAGATAGATAGATAGATAGATAGATAGATAGATAGATAGATAGATAGATAGGAGATAGATAGATAGATAGATAGATAGGAGATAGATAGGAGATAGATAGATAGATAGATAGATAGATAGATAGATAGGAGATAGATAGATAGATAGATAGATAGATAGATAGATAGATAGGAGATAGATAGGAGATAGATAGATAGATAGATAGATAGATAGATAGATAGATAGATAGGAGATAGATAAGAGATAGATAGATAGATAGATAGATAGATAGATAGATAGGAGATAGATAGATAGGAGATAGATAGATAGGAGATAGATAGATAGGAGATAGATAGATAGATAGGAGATAGATAGATAGATAGATAGATAGATAGATAGATAGATAGATAGATAGATAGGAGATAGATAGATAGGAGATAGATAGATAGATAGATAGATAGATAGATAGATAGATAGATAGGAGATAGATAGATAGATAGATAGATAGATAGATAGATAGATAGGAGATAGATAGATAGATAGATAGATAGGAGATAGATAGATAGATAGATAGATAGGAGATAGATAGATAGATAGATAGATAGATAGATAGATAGGAGATAGATAGGAGATAGATAGGAGATAGATAGGAGATAGATAGGAGATAGATAGATAGATAGATAGATAGATAGGAGATAGATAGGAGATAGATAGGAGATAGATAGATAGATAGATAGATAGATAGATAGGAGATAGATAGATAGATAGGAGATAGATAGATAGATAGATAGATAGATAGATAGATAGATAGGAGATAGATAGATAGATCGATCGATCACAGGTCCATTTGATTAATAAAGACTCTTGAATTATGGAATGTATCAGGACTGCAGATCAGATCTGGATGGAGGATTCTTATTATTGTCTCTGTAGAGAACAGAAAGTATATCCATGATAATGTCCCCTATCTGCATCACTGCTGGTACTATAATATAGCAAACTACCCCACCAGCAGAATAGTGAGTGCAGCTCTGGAGTAGACTGGAGGATAGGCGGGTGTGGTCACTCTCAGTGTGTGTAGGTGTGTCTGTCTGTGCTCCTGAGCTCCAGAGAGAGCGGCTGATTTTCCACCTGCCTTTCCCAGGAGTGTGGCAGGCTCCTGGGAGAGGCTTTCAGCATGGATCCCCGGGAATCCCAGGCCTCCATCTCCCGAACCAGGCCGGCGGGGGGTGGAGAGGAAAAGCTACCGGCCAGCGCTCCAGCCTGTGGACTGAGGAGATCTGGAAGGGTCCGCAGCAATGTGGCCCCTGGCCCCCAGGCAATGACTTCCAGTGATGGAGGAAAGAAAACTGCGGCTAAGAAAACTCCAGCAGTGTCCAGGAGTCAGCCGGTGGAGATGTGGGGTGAGCGAGGCCCCAAGGAGTCTGCCAGCACGTACTGCTCCCGCATCACCGCTAAGTTTGCGGAATACGAACAGCTTGGGAAGGAGCTGAAGGCAGCAAGAGAGCATCTGCGCTTTCTCAGGTACCAGGCGAATACGGCTCCCAAGAGGAAGAAGCCCGAGTTCTCTCCCAGGATCAAGTCCCTGAGTGCCCAGGTAAAGGGGATAGAGGAGAGGAGGGCGGCCATCATGGAGGGGAGCGACCTGTTCAGGGAGAAATTACACAATGAGGATCGCTTTGCCACTATGAAATCTCCTAGCAGCAGAGCGGATGATGGGGGTGATGCTGCAGGAGATGGGGAGAGTAGTAGTGGTGAGGAGGAAGAAATGGAGGCTGAGGAGGCTGTGAAAGCTGAGGACTTGGTGGAGTGTAAGGAGGAGGACTGTGTGGTGAATGAAGACCCCTCTGATGTCACCCAAAGTACCCCCCAAAGCATGCAAGAGAGCTACAGCATTATGGCAGCGCAGGTGGCCCTGCCAGACACTGATGAGGATGATGATGATGGTCTGTCAGATGGAGGACTACTACAGGCCATAGTCAGGCAGGAGTCCCCGCTGAGGATGGAGGCCTTCACATTTGGAGAAGATCTTGGTGATGATGTTCCTGTAAAAAGAAAAGCAGCAAAAAAGCAAGAGAGTCTGAGTCTTGTATTCACTCCATTCCAGCAGTCCGGGGCGGCTGAGAAGTCAGTCCGGGCGGCTGGTGACTCCTCTACACTGCCAGTCCCCATTTCTGATGTGGAATGGGGCCAGCAAGGAGGAGAGATAGATGGCAAGATGGCGGAGAAAGCCGCTCCTGCTTGTGTCAGTAGTGGGGGCGGCCATAGTAAAGGTAAAGAAGGGCCGGACAGGAAGGTTCAGGGCCACTCAGGAGTCTCGGGTGCTGCAGGACGCTCCTCTGTGGGGGGTGCCCGGGCATCAGAGACTGGTGCAGAAGGTTCCGGAATGTCACATCCACCCGGAGTGACTGCGTTTCCGGTTGCCGTGTCTCCTGCTGTTGGCTCTGCGGGGTCGCAGCGGGATGGCGCATCTTCTGGGAACGCAGTAAGCAACTCTCCCAGGGCAAGAACATTGGAGCCTATAATGGGTTCCAGCGGGAGAGTTCATGATGATGCGGGGCCATGTGCGTCACCTGTCATGGCATCCGCAGCTAAAGAGACTGTTGGGACTGAGACACGAAAAACAGTGCTAAAACCTGCCACACTGATCCATAAAGCCAGCCCAGCTACTGAGTGTATGGAGGTGACGGATGGGGGGAGTAGTAGTAGTATGAATGTTGTGCAGACTGGGGGAGGGAGTGGTGTTATTGATGGGAGTGGTAGTGGTGTGCATGATGGGGATGTGAGTGGTTTGAATGCTAGGGGTGGTGAAGTTAACCCTTCAGGTGCCACTGGAGAAGTGGCAATTCTCAGGGCAGATACTGCTGGGGTATGTACTAGTAATGTGATTAGTAGTCAGTCAGGGCCGGGTCCGGCTGCCCCTCCGGCTGCCATCAGGAGTTACGCTAATGTTGCGGCAGCCGGAGGTCCAGGGAGATCTTCACTTCCACCCCCTGGGGAGGGTCACTTGCAACGACGCCTTCTGGAGGCACTTAGGAAAGGAGATAGAACGCTCCAGGTAGAGGGGAGGGAGGTCGACTTGTCCTTCTACATAGAAAGACATGGACTTGGAGCCTTCCGAGAGAACAATGGGGAAGTGGTCTGGTCGCTTCCAACACCCGGGCAGGAGGTGGGCCGTAGGAACGTGGCCCGTCTGGTATGGAGAGGCAGTGATGCGTGCCCACAGAGAGGAAAGGTGGTGGAGCTTCTCTTCCAGATGAGGTTCAAGGCCAGTGACATCTTTGCCTTGATCCACCCCTACGGCTCCTCTGAGTTCGACATCAGCTTTGTAAGACCAGAGGGGCTTGAACTTTTCTGGTCTAATTATGAGCTGGTGAAGGACGAGCCCGGATGGCGAGATTTCGTTGTTAAAGCGATATCTCGCCAGAGCATGGTAAAGAAAGTGACCGTCTTGACACGTAACGAATCACTTTCTTGTTATGACATCATGACTTGGTTGGGCAGGTACGGGGAAGTGACGGACGTTCCCCGGAAGAACTTAGATCAGCATGGCATCTGGTCTGGGGCCTGGACGTTCTCAGTCCGTCTAAAACGTTCAGGCAATACTGTTGCGCACATACCATCAGCCGCTTTCCTTGGTCGCGACAGAATCCAGGTCTTTTACCAGGGGCAACCGAAGCTGTGCCACAGGTGCGGTGATCCCACCCACTTTAGCGCAAACTGCTCTAAGCTGATGTGCGCACTGTGCGGTGCGGAGGGTCATCTTGCTGCATCCTGTGGCCGGATTAGGTGCCACCTGTGTGGTGACCTTGGTCACCCATTTAGTAGGTGTCCCCGTTCTTTCTCTTATGCTGCAGCCACCCGAGCTGGGGAGAGCCCTGAGGTTGCCTCAGCGGGGGAGGGGACCAGCAGAGGAGAGGGAGCACCAGAGCCAAGGAAGAGAACTGACAAGGAAAAGCGTAAGAGCCCCACTCAGCTTAGGCGAGAGAAAATGCGCAGAGGGAGCAAGGACCTTGGAAGTTCCAAGATGGTCGGGGTAGTCCAGGGTCCTGCTCCTGGCGTTGGCTCAGATGGTCAGGCTGAGGCTTTGGGGGGCGCTGAACTAGATGAAGAGATGGGGAGACTGCGCAAAGAGGAAAGCGAGGCTATAGCCATCTCCTCAGGTTCTTCCCAGTATGAAAGTCTGGATGAGGATGGAGGGAGATGGCATGAGGAAAAACCTAAGCGCAGCAGAAGGAAGAATGTTAAGAAGATGCCTAAAAAATCTAAGGCGACTTCTTCGTCTTCCCAAAAAATTATTAAAGGCCAGATGTCAAAGGAAGCTCCGACTGACCCCCCTCTGATCGGTCTATCTAACAGATATCAGTCCCTCAGTGAAGGAACCTCTCCATTTATAGAGGGGGAGGTTGAGGGACTGGTGTCTAGGGCAGAGGAACCTCCAGGAGGTGCCGAGCCTGCTCCCCCAGAGGTACTTTCCTCAGGGGGTCAGGTGGCCTCAGGTGGTGGAAGTGAAGATCAAGAGATGGATATGTCCACCTCTCTAAAACGGTCTAAGGAACCATCTAAGGGGTCTTCCTCTGATGTTGAAGGGGGTGGAAAGAAAAAGGGAAAGAAAACAAGTAAGTAGGGGTTAAGGCCGTCCAACTCAATCACCCATGATGGCGGCACTCACCCCATTGACGCTGGCATCCATTAACTGTGCCAGCATTAAGTCGGATACGGCTAGATTTGCAGCCTTTGATTTTCTCGGTCGTATTAACGCCGACATTTTGTTTTTGCAGGAGACCAGGTTGACAGATCTAGCCTCTCTAATAAAAGCCAAGAGAGAGTGGAGGCATGGGCCTTCACACTGGTCTCTTGCGGCTGAGCCGTATAGTGGGGTGGCGGTCCTTTTTACCGCTCCTGTAGAATGCAGACGGGTTATCGAGTTGGAAATGGGGAGGTGCCTGATCTTGGATGTCCTCATGAAGGGGCAAGAGCTCAGGCTCATTAATATCTATGCCCCACAGACTAAGTGGGATCGTAAAAGCCTTTTTATGAGGATTAAGCCTTTTCTTTTTACGAGTCGGCAGGTGGTCTTTGGTGGAGACTTCAACACTATCACGAGGTCTCAGGACAGGAGAGGCGCCAAAGACAAGCTGGCTTATGATAGCATGGCCCTGATTAGTATAGTTAGGGAAGCTCGCCTAGAGGATGCCCACATCCGGACCCCCTCGGGCCACGCGGGTTTCACCTATCATCGAGGTAGCTGCAGGTCTAGATTAGACAGGTTTTATTTAAAGGAGGAAGCCGTCTCTTCCGCAGTGTCCGTGGTTGAGGTGGAGTTCTCCGACCACTGTCTAATTTTGTTTTCCCTGAATGTTTCAGAGACCCCCCGGATGGGTAGAGGCTACTGGAGGCTGAATTCGTCCCTCCTGGAAGAAGCAGAGGTAAGACAGTCCTTTGAGGATTTTCTTCAGAGTCAGGTACCTCTACTGGGCCTATGTAGTAGTAAGTCAGAGTGGTGGGAGATATTCAAGAAGCGGGTTGCGAGGTTCTTCCGCCAGCTCTCGAGCCTCAGATCCCTGAATAGGTATCGTGTGTATCAGGGCCTGAGGAGGAAACTCGAGCATCTCGTCTCGACTGGAGGTAGTAGAGAGGAGATCTCCAGAGTGAAAGCCTTGCTCATGAGGTGTCAGTATGATAGGCACGCATCTTTAGTTTTTGAGAGGGATTTCGGGAGGTACCGCTCGCCCGACCCCTACAGAAACTGTAAGATGTCAGTGAGTAGTAAGATTGTGACTGGACTGGTTGATAGTACGGGATCTCTGAACCGGTCCAGATCAGGGATCCTGGAGGTCGTCAGATCCTTTTACTCACACCTCTTGGGGAGGAAGGATCTAGATCGAGATGTGATGTCGGGTTTCCTGGCTGAAACCGTTCCTGAGCCAGGGGTAGACCCCTCTCTTGATGTTTTGGCAGAAGAGATCAGGGAAGAGGAAGTTAGACTGGCGATTGAAGGGCTTGCCCTCAAGAAGTCGCCAGGTCCAGATGGCTTAACATCTGAGTGGTATAATACCTTCAGGGACCTCTTGGTTCCCCTCTTGACCGAGGTCTTCAATGAGTGTCTCTCCTCGGGCACTCTGCCGAGGTCAATGAGGAGGTCAGCCCTGATTCTTCTGTCAAAAGGTAAAGATTCGAGCCGCATTGAGAATTGGAGGCCCATAGCTCTTCTCAATGTGGACAGGAAGATTCTGGCCAAGATACTGTTTAATCGGCTGGTGAAGTTTGCACCCCGGCTCCTTTCGGAGGCTCAGCACTGCTCTGTTCCAGGCCGAAGCACCTTAAGTGCTGTCCTTAGTGTCAGGGAGGCAGTGGAGCAGAGTGGTGCGGGTCTTTGGAAGGGGTACTTGCTGTCCTTGGATCAGGCCAAGGCATTTGATCGGGTGAACCACGAGTACCTCTGGTCTGTCCTTCTGAGATATGGCCTACCAGATACTTTTGTCAATTGGCTTAAGATCTTGTATGCAGGGGCAGAGAGTTTCCCGCTGGTGAATGGTTGGTCTGGCCGCTCTTTTGAGGTTGGGTCTGGTGTTCGCCAGGGCTGTCCTTTGAGCCCACTGTTGTATGTGTTCGCGATCGACCCTTTCCTTAGGAGGGTTGGTTGTGGACCATTGGCAGGGGTCGGGATGAGCCTGGAGGAGCCAGAAGCCACCCTGAGAGTGGTAGCATACGCTGATGATGTCACTATCTTTGTGTCCTCGAGAGAGGAGGTCGATGTGGTGATGTCGGAGGTGGACCGCTACTCAGAGGCATCTGGGTCCAGCATCAACCCGGATAAGTGTGAAAGTCTCTGGCTGGGAGGGGGAGATCCCGAGTTTGATCTCCCGGACACCCTTCCAGAGCCCCAAGACTCGGCAAAAATCCTAGGCATTACATTCGGCCAGGGTGATTACCCCACTAAAAACTGGGATGGTAGGCTCCAGGATGCCACTCGGAAGGTGGACCAGTGGAAGGGTTGGTCCTTAACCTTAAGGGAAAGGGTACACCTGATCAAATCGTACCTGCTCCCTTTGTTCATCTACCTGGGCAGTGTGTGTATCTTGCCAGAGGCTTCCTATACTAGGATCTACAGCCTGTTCTTCCAGCTGTTATGGGGGAATAGGCTGAACCTGGTCAAGAGAGAGGTTACGTACCGCACGAGGAGACTAGGGGGTTTGTCTATGGTGAACCCTGTGGTGTTCTTAGTGAACACCTTCTTGAAAGCTAACATCGCAAACCTCTGGAAAGAGAGGGCTCCTCCGTGGGTACTCTCCTGCAGGGAATGGTTTCGGCCTTTCTTCCAGGAATGGGAGACAGGAGGGCGAGTGAAGGACCTTCGTACACCCCATGGATATCTTCCGGCTTACGCTACCCCGACTCTGAAGATGGTACGTCGGTGGGGTCTGGGAATGTGGGAGATCAGGACTCAGTCGAGGAAATTCCTTGACCAAAGGGTTCTGTTGACCCATTTCCAGAAGCCCCTGGCGCTCAGGGACTGCCCAGGCCAGGATCTAGAGGTTGGGCTTAGTCTTTTAAACTCGAAACGGATCCCTCAGAAGTTTTGGGACTTGGCCTGGCGCTGTTTCCAGGGGAAGCTATATGTGAGGGACAACTTGAAGTGCAGGAGCTCCGATGATCGGGGGTGTCCCCGTGAGGAGTGTGGTAATACGCTAGAGAGTATGGATCATTTCCTGCTTCAATGTCCCTTCAATATAGGGGTTTACACCAGGGTGGGCGCCTCCATAGGTTGGAGTCAGTTAGTCAGTCTCACCTATCCGGAGTGGGCTTATGGGGCATTCAGGAACCTGGGTGGCCGAGATCGCTGCACGTTATTTCTAGTCAGCTTAGTGGTTAGGTACCACACGTGGAACGCACGGTGTCTAGTATCTACACAGCGTAGAGTCCTCTCCGAGGTGGAGGTCTGTAGGAACATCACTGGTGACCTTGGGAAGATCAGGTCTTTGGAGTATGGCAGGCTGGGTACCAGTAGGGCTTCTCTCCTGTGGAGAGGTTTTTCTTTCGCTGTGCCCTAGGTACTGAGCCCACTGGGTGAGGTGCCATAATTATGGTTAGGGAGAGAGCAGGTAGGGACAGCAGTAGGGAAAGCGTGTAGGGTCAGTTTAAACTTAGGGTTAGAGATAGGGGGAGAGTAGGGTAAGATAGTAAGGGATAGTTTATAAATTTCTGGTACCCGGTCTGCCATCCTCCGATCCCGGTGGAGGGCTGGTGCATGCCACTTTAGATTTTTGTTTTGTTTTTCTGGTCAGCAGTAGGTATAAAGGGCTTACAGGCTACCGAACTTGGGCCTTATTATAATTGTGTATAATATTGTTCTGTTATGTTATTATGGTGTGCTATGTTTATGTTAATATATGTTTTGTGATAAGTGTAGGCAGGGTTATGGCTGAATAAGCCATGTGAGCTTTATGGACATAATAGTCATTGTATATATTGTATATATGAGGGGATACAGAATAGGTTGGGAGGGGGGATATGGGGGGCGGGGTCTGTGGGAAGGTGTGGGCTGAATGGAGCTGACACCAAAAATGGACTGAACTTTGACTCCATGAACTGAGCTCACACTGGGGTCTAGGGGAAGGTGGAGGGGCACGTGGGTAATAGCTAGAATTGTTGTGTGGTTTGTTTCTCTGTTACTGGTAGTTTGTTTTGCTGTTACTGGTATTTAGGTACCTTTTTAGTTTTTCAGGGCAGCCGGGCCCGAGTGTTGTACTGGAATAACCAGTTAGTTAGTTAGAATTTTATTTTTATACTGATATGTTATATGTTATATCTTTTGGTTACGCCTGGATGGCTTTCATTTTTTCAGTTCATGTATAGTTATTGTTTGTAGTATCAGGTGGTCGTGTGTTGGTCTAGAGGTGGTTGTATATGTGTGTTTATGTTTTGTTTATTTACTATAACCCAGGTTTGGGAGTTTTTTTTAGCCAGGGTGGCTTCTCTTTAGTTATGATTACAGCCGAGGATGGCTTTGTAGTTTAAGTTTTATGGCTTATTTTGCCTGGATTGAGAGCATTTTTATTTATTTATTTTATTTTATTTATTTATTTATTTATTTATTTATTTTTGTTAAGTAGGAATGCTGGGCTGGCTTGGTGGCAAAAGGTTAAAGATTTCATTTTGCTTTATACTATTATAATGGTTTATCATTATTATTTGTTATTTATGTAATTTACTGTTATGTTTAAGTTATGGCCAGATATGCCTTGTTTGTTAATTTTTCTATTTTTCTAATAAAAGAATTACAGGATGTAACTCAGGATCAGTAATGTAATGTAATGTATGTACACAGTGACCCCACCAGCAGAATAGTGAGTGCAGCTCTGGAGTATAATACAGGATGTAACTTAGTATCAGTAATGTAATGTATGTACACAGTGACTCCACCAGCAGAATAGTGAGTGCAGCTCTGGAGTATAATACAGGATGTAACTCAGGATCAGTGCAGGATCAGTAAGGTATATATTCTCTTTGATCCTGGAGAGAGATGTCTCGCCCGGCCATATATTCTGTGCATCACTCAGGATGTCTCATCATTAGACAGCTCGGTGTCTGATCCCTCTATTAGACGTTGCGCTCCTGGGGGTTGTGGAGGAACACGGAGAGGATCAGTCATTGGGTCGGATATGTGTGTGCAGGCGTCCTATAGGGGAAGCTGCCAAGAACTGGAAAATTGCTAATAAAACACTAATTATCCTGAGTAATTAATTGTATGACTCTTGTCACCGCCGCCTGCGCACAGTCACATAACTCTGATGGCTTCCTCTATCTATATGACAGCTCTCGGCTCAGCGCAGCGTATAATACACTCACCTCTATATAAGCATCCAGAGTCTGTGAGGACAGGGTCACACAGCTCTCCCAGGATCCTGAATGGCTGAGGTGCAATGCTGGAAATCTGTCTCAGCGTATCTAAGCAGGCATGCCATGGTGATTAAAGGGGTACTCCAGCAAAGAAAGTTATACAGATTTGTAATTTACTTCTAAATAAAATTCTTCCAGTACTTATCAGCTGCTGTATGTTCTGCAGGAAGTGGTATATTCAGTCTGACAGTGCTCTCTGCTGCCACCTCTGTCCATTTCAGGAACTGTCCAGAGCAGCAGCAAATATACTTTTGTTTGCCAAACTTTACTTTTGTTTGCAAAAAAAATTATTGACAAAAATTCAATAAAATATAATGAAACAGAAAACCTTTCCTGCTCTGGACAGTTCCTGACATGGACAGGGGTGGCAGCAGAGAGCACTGTGTCAGACTGGAGACAATACACCACTTCCTGCAGGACATACAGCAGCTGATAAGTAACTTTCTGACCCCAGTTGATTTGAAAAATGTTTTTTCCATTGAAGGAGGACAGTATCCACAGCTCAGCAGATGGGATCACACATACTAGGACTGCGGGTGACACCACTGCTGCAAATCCAGCTCTGCTACATCCATATAGCCCTTCCCCCAGCATACCCCATCCTATCAGAGATGTGTGATGTATAGCGCTGTATACAATCCTATCATTTATCTTTGTATCTAATCTATAGAGAGGTATCACCTATCATTTATCTTTGTATCTAATCTATAGAGAGGTATCACCTATCATTTATCTTTGTATCTAATCTATAGAGAGGTATCACCTATCATTTATCTTTGTATCTAATCTATAGAGAGGTATCACCTATCATTTATCTTTGTATCTAAGCTATAGAGAGGTATCACCTATCATTTATCTTTGTATCTAAGCTATAGGGCGGTATCACCTGTCATTTATCTTTGTATCTAAGCTATAGAGCAGTATCATCTCTCAATAATCTTCATAGTTTTTATTTATTGTTTATATCTTTGTACCATAATATTTTAAAATTTACCGAGCTGATGGCCGTTGTTTGTGCTGCAGATAGGGGAGGAGCTACCGCCGCCGGTCACTCTCACGGCCCCAGTGTGCAGTTAGGGGCATTAGAAGGCGGCCACTGGTTGTACTCTGTAGCTTTCATGGTGTTATTGGGAGATCTTAGTGCCATTCTTGGTGACACCTGAACCTCAGGAGACATGGAGATGGGCCAATAGTTAAAGGGGTAGTCTGGGGAATTTCTTTTTTTTTTTTTTTCTTCAGATCAACTGGGGGCAGAAAGTTAAACACATTTGTAATTTACTTCTATGTAAAAATCTCCAGTCTTCCAGTACTTATCAGCTGTTGTATGTCCTACAGGAAGTGGTGTATTCTCTCCAGTCTGACACAGTGCTCTCTGCTGCCACCTCTGTTCATGTCAGGAACTGTCCAGAGCAGGAGAGGTTTTCTATGGGGATTTGCTGCTGCTCTGGACAGTTCCTGATCGTTTGCTGTGTTTACACAGTACGATTATCGCTCAAATGCGATCGCTTATGCAAAAAATGTGAACGATAATCGTTCCGTGTAAATACAGCATAACTGCACATTGTCCATTGTTTAGCTGGGATCAGAAGGAATAAACGATCGTAATAACGATCGCAACTAGCGATTATCCTTCTGTGTAATTTGGTGAACGATTTCAAGTTAACGATAAACAATCTTGTTTGCGATCATTTATCCTTAGTCGTTAATCGTTAGAAATCGCTCCGTGTAATAGGACCCTTATTATGCTGCGTTTATACGGAACGATTATCGTTCACATTTTTGCAATAACGATCGCATTAGAGCGATAATCGTACCGTGTAAACACAGCGAAGATCAAACGATGGGGTCTTCGTGGCTGCCGTGGCTGTGATAGCGAGGAGCCGGCCGGCAGCTGCGGGGAGATTAGAGCGCAGGAGCCGGGGATATAATTGGGATTTTCTTCCCTCCTGCACGGCCGGCCCACCACCACCACCACCACCACCGCTCACTTACTACATCTAATATTCCCTTTGATGCTGTGAGATTGTGATCAATAAGAGCGGCCGAGATTTTCCCATCCTGACACAGCAGGAGCCGCGCGGAGGAGAAGGAAGAAGCCTTGTAAGAAGAAGGAGAGAGGAGATATATTATCAAAGGATTGTTTAAGACCTAAGACGTCTGTGAAGCCAGTGATAGAGCTGAGATACACATTAAGATACACCGTGTATCACACTGATCATCCCATGGAGCTGCAGGTGCTCAGTGAGGGGGGGAGCAGGGGGAGAGGTAGGGAGCAGAAGGAGGGGGGAGCAGGAGGAGAGGGGAGCAGGAGGAGAGGAGGGAGCAGGGTGAGAGGGGAGCAGGGTGAGAAGGGAGCAGGAGGAGGGGGGAGCAGGGTGAGAGGGGAGCAGGGTGAGAGGGGGGAGCAGGAGGAGGGGGGAGCAGGAGGAGGGGGGGAGCAGGAGGAGGGGGGGAGCAGGAGGAGGGGGGGAGCAGGAGGAGGGGGGAGCAGGAGGAGGGGGGGAGCAGGAGGAGAGGGGGGAGCAGGAGGAGGGGGGAGCAGGAGGAGAGGAGGGAGCAGGAGGAGAGGGGAGCAGGGTGAGAAGGGAGCAGGAGGAGGGGGGAGCAGGGTGAGAAGGGAGCAGGGTGAGAGGGGGGAGCAGGAGGAGGGGGGAGCAGGGTGAGAGGGGGGAGCAGGGTGAGAAGGGAGCAGGAGGAGGGGGGAGCAGCAGGAGAGGGGGGAGCAGCAGGAGAGGGGGGAGCAGCAGGAGAGGGGGGAGCAGGCTGAGAGGGGGAGCAGGAGGAGGGGGGAGCAGGAGGAGGGGGGGGAGCAGGGTGATAGGGGAGAAGGGTGAGAGGAGGGAGCAGGGTGAGAGGGGGGAGCAGGAGGAGGGGGGAGCAGGGTGAGAGGTAGGGAGCAGGAGGAGGGGGGAGCAGGGGGAGAGAGGGGAGCAGGGGGGGGAGGGGGGAGCAGAGTGATAGGGGAGAAGGGTGAGGAGGGAACAGAGTGATAGGGGAGAAGAGTGACGAGGGAGCAGGGTGAGGGGGGGAGCAGGGTGAGAGGGGGAGAAGAGTGATAGGGGAGAAGGGTGAGGAGGGAGCAGAGTGAGGGGAAGAGCAGGAGGAGGGGGGGGAGCAGGGTGAGAGGGGGGAGCAGAGTGATAGGGGAGAAGGGTGAGGAGGGAGCAGAGTGATAGGGGAGAAGGGTGACAAGGGAGCAGGGTGAGGGGGGAGCAGGGTGAGAGGGGGGAGCAGGGTGAGAGGGGGGAGCAGGGTGATAGGCGAGCAGGGTGAGAGGGAGGAGCAGAGTGATAGGGGAGAAGGGTGAGGAGGGAACAGAGTGATAGGGGAGAAGAGTGACGAGGGAGCAGGGTGAGGGGGGGAGCAGGGTGAGGGGAAGAGCAGGAGGAGGGGGGAGCAGAGTGATGGGGGAGCAGGGTGAGAGGGGGGAGCAGAGTGATAGGGGAGAAGGGTGAGGAGGGAGCAGAGTGATAGGGGAGAAGGGTGACAAGGGAGAAGGGTGACAAGGGAGCAGGGTGAGGGGGGGGAGCAGAGTGATAGGGGAGAAGGGTGAGGAGGGAGCAGAGTGAGGAGAAGAGCAGGAGGAGGGGGAAGGGAGCAGGGTGAGGGGGAGCAGGGTGAGAGGGGGGGAGCAGAGTGACAGGGGAGAAGGGGGAGCAAAGTGAGCGGCAGGAGCAGGGTGAGAGGGGGGACCAGAGTGACGGGAGAAGGGAGAGCAGAGTGAGGAGGGGGAGCAGGGTGAGAGGGGGGAGCAGAGTGATAGGGGAGAAGGGGGAGCAGAGTGACAGGGGAGAAGGGGGAGCAGAGTGACAGGGGAGAAGGGGGGTGAGGATCCGCTCACATCTACAGAGGAATGGATGATAGAACCCAGCTGATCACCAGTCGCATTCATCTGTCACTGGAATCGGTTGTGTTTGATCCCTTGCAGATCCCTCGTCTTTCCTCTACACAAGGGGACGGAAAACACCATTATCATCATTATCTGTATGTAAGAGAAACACAAGTGATAGGTGATATTTTGCTGCAGACAGGGCTGTATTTACCACTAGGCACCCGTGGTCCGGAGCCTAGGGCAGCACCTTGCAGGGGGGCGGAGCCAGGGAGCAGGGGGAAGGAAGCAACTTTTTTTTTTCTAGTCTCTCATCTCCTGTGAAGACTTAACAGTAAAGCTGGTGTCTTTTTGTAAGGGATGGGGGGGGAGAATGGTAGGGTAGTGTTATCCAGTCACAGTACGGCGGTATTGGTCAGGTCTGGTATGGCAGTGTTATCCAGTGACAGTATGGCGGTATTGGTCAGGTCTGGTATGGCAGTGTTATCCAGTCACAGTATGGCGGTATTAGTCAGGTCTGGCAGTGTTATCCAGTGACAGTATGGCGGTATTGGTCAGGTCTGGTGTGGCAGTGTTATCCAGTCACAGTATGGCGGTATTGGTCAGGTCTGGTAATGATAGTGTTATCCAGTCACAGTATGGCGGTATTGGTCAGGCCTGGTATGGCAGTGTTATCCAGTCACAGTATGGCGGTATTGGTCAGGTCTGGTATAGCGGTGTTATCCAGTCACAGTATGGCGGTATTGGTCAGGTCTGGTGTGGCGGTGTTATCCAGTCGCAGTATGGTGGTATTGGTCAGGTCTGGTATGGCGGTGTTATCCAGTCACAGTATGGTGGTATTGGTCAGGTCTGGTGTGGCGGTGTTACCCAGTCACAGTGTGTCGGTATTGGTCAGGTCTGGTGTGGCGGTGTTATCCAGTCACAGTATAGTGGTATTGGTCAGGTCTGGTGTGGCGGTGTTAAATGTGATGCCTGGAACTATTTAGAAGCTAGAAAATTCTGATGCTAATTGGTGAGTGACTATGGGGCATCTGCAGGTGTAGTGCCTAGGGCAGCAGCAACTGGTAATACAGTCCTGGCTGCAGAGCTGTATTCACAATTCTGCAGGGAGAAACTAATGTCATCTATGGATGTAACTCAGGATCAGTAATGTAGTGTACACAGTGACCCCACCAGCAGAATAGTGAATGCAGCTCTGGAGTATAATACAGGATGTAACTCAGGATCAGTAATGTGATGTACACTCACCGGCCACTTTATTAGGTAGACCATGCTAGTAACGGGTTGGACCCCCTTTTGCCTTCAGAACTGCCTCAATTCTTCGCGGCATAGATACAACAAGGTGCTGGAAGCTTCCTCAGAGATTTTGGTCCATATTGACATGATGACATCACACAGTTGCCGCAGATTTGTTGGCTGCACATCCATGATGCCAATCTCCCTTTCCACCACATCCCAAAGATGCTCTATTGGATTGAGATCTGGTGACTGTGGAGGCCATTGGAGTACAGTGACCTCATTGTCATGTTCAAGCAGAAAGCGAGACTCATCAGACCAGGCAACGTTTTTCCAATCTTCTACTGTCCAATTTCGATGAGCTTGTGCAAATTGTAGCCTCAGTTTCCTGTTCTTAGCTGAGCGGAGTGGCCCCCGGTGTGGTCTTCTGCTGCTGTAACCCATCTGCCTCAAAGTTGGACGTACTGTGCGCTCAGAGATGCTCTTCTGCCTACCTTGGCTGTAACGGTTGGCTATTTGAGTCACTGTTGCCTTTCTATCAGCTCGAACCAGTCTGCCCATTCTCCTCTGACCTCTGGCATCAACAAGGCATTTCCGCCCACAGAACTGCTGCTCACTGGATGTTTTTTCTTTTTCGGACCATTCTCTATAAACCCTAGAGATGGTTGTGCGTGAAAATCCCAGTAGATCAGCAGTTTCTGAAATACTCAGACCAGCCCTTCTGGCACCAACAACCATGCCACATTCAAAGGCCCTCAAATCACCTTTCTTCCCCATACTGATGCTCGGTTTGAACTGCAGGAGATTGTCTTGACCTTGTCTACATGCCTAAATGCACTGAGTTGCCGCCATGTTATTGGCTGATTAGAAATTAAGTGGTAACGTGCAGTTGGACAGGTGTACCTAATAAAGTGGCCGGTGAGTGTATGTGTAACAGATATGTAATATAGCGTTCTCTATGAGCCATCCCAGCAATCTTTTAAAAAAAACTCTCCGGTTCTGGCCACGAGTTCAAGCTGTCCATGAACTTCAGCTCCAGCAGGAGACTATTTGGCCGGTAGCCATGTCCTCGCAACATATCAGCTGATTGCTGGGTGATCCAGGAGCCGGACCTCTGGTGATCAGCTGATCGCTCCATACTGTACACGTCCCCATTTGCCGTTGGATCAGTACACATTGCTCAGTATTTTTTACTGACCTTACAGATACTACGTGCAGCCCGGCCTAATAACGGCCATTACCACACGCTTCTCTTGGCCGGCACAGTGTTTTAATGCAGACGGCGTCTGTCCCCGGCGTAGTGTATAATGGCGCTTATTACCAATTAGCAGCAATAAATATGACCGCCCGTGGTTCACCGTGTTATGCAAATGTCCCGTAATTAAATCCCCATCCATTACACACCTGAGCGGAGGGCGGGAGGTCGCAGCCGCATTACTCAGCCTAATCACCCTCATCCAGCCCGTCTCAGCCCTAAGAAAGCCGGAGGGCCGTGCGCTCATAAAGCTGCCGGCCGTTATTATTTACTCCATAGAGCAGCACAGGAGGCCGTGTTTATGAGCTGCCGTAAATCTGCTTCTCCTGTTACCTCTGAGATCCGTATAAATCATCCTGTCAGCGCTGGCTCCTCCGTCATCCTCCGCCCGCAGCCTCTAATATGGTGGGCGGGAGACCTAGTGACAGATCGCTGTGCACTGCACCGGAGACCCCCTCACATCTAGAAGATTGGCGCTCACTTATCCCCTTCAATATGCCGTTTAATATGGCCCTTAAAGGGGTTGTTCAACAAGAAAAATTTTCCTTCAAATCAACTGGTATCAGAAAGTTATATAGGATTTGTAATTTAATTAAAAAATGTAAAAATTAAAAAAATTATATTAAAAAAATCTGCAGTCTTCCAGTACTTATCAGCTGCTGCATGTCCTGCAGGAAGTGGTGTATTCTCTCCAGTCTGACACAGTGCTCTCTGCTGCCACCTCTGTCCATGTCAGGAACTGTCCAGAGCAGCAGCAAATCCCCATAGAAAACCTCTCCTGCTCTGGACAGTTCCTGACATGGACAGAGGTGGCAGCAGAGAGCACTGTGACAGGCTGAGGAGAATACAACACTTCAGGACATACAGCAGCTGATAAGTACTGGAAGACTTGAGAAATTTGTAATTTACAAATCTTTGGCACTTTCAATTTTTTTTTTTAAATTTATGACAAACCCTCTAATCTAGAACCTGTATTCTAGGATTTTATATTTTACCTGCACTGATACATTGTAACAATCAGAACAGGAGGAGAGTTTGTGCGGCTGAGTTGTGTATCTCACAAAGCATTGTCTTGCAGCAAATCCTCAGCTGTGAATAGTATTAGGCCTGGATGGGACAGTGTTCGGCATGGAGGGATGATAGACAATGCTCCGCCACATCTGCCCGGTGCCTGCCGCCCGCAGATCCTCTTCCTGTGCAATGAATGGCGCTCTTCTCTGGGGAATAACACCGCCATTGTGTATGAGGCTGGAAATATGAATAAGATAAAGCGCGGATTCGCTGGCGGCTGGCAGAGCCATACAAGCTCAAGAGCCAAGAGCACAATAATCTAATGACATATGGGTGACACCATAGCTATGACTGATAGGATGGGTGACACCACAGCTATGATAGGATTGGTGACACCACAGCTATGATAGGATGGGTGACACTACAGCTATGACTGATAGGATGGGTGACACCACAGCTATGATAGGATGGGTGACACCACAGCTATGATAGGATTGGTGACACCACAGCTATGATAGGATGGGTGACACTACAGCTATGACTGATAGGATGGGTGACACCACAGCTATGACTGATAGGATGGGTGACACCACAGCTATGATAGGATTGGTGACACCACAGCTATGATAGGATGGGTGACACTACAGCTATGACTGATAGGATGGGTGACACCACAGCTATGATAGGATGGGTGACACCACAGCTATGATAGGATTGGTGACACCACAGCTATGATAGGATGGGTGACACTACAGCTATGACTGATAGGATGGGTGACACCACAGCTATGATAGGATTGGTGTCACCACACCTATGACTGATAGGATGGGTGACACCACACCTATGACTGATAGGATGGGTGACACCACAGCTATGACTGATAGGATGGGTGACACTACAGCTATGACTGATAGGATGGGTGACACCACAGCTATGATAGGATTGGTGACACCACAGCTATGATAGGATTGGTGACACTACAGCTATGACTGATAGGATGGGTGACACTACAGCTATGATATATAGACATATACCCCTTAGTCCTAATATTTTTATGGCATTGCCGTGCAGCAGTGAGTGGGTGACTACTCCGGACTCCAATGCCCCTTAGGAGATTAGAGCGGTCGCCCACCGTCTGCTGAAGTATCAGTAAGTAAGTAGCAATTTTCCCCTAATATTTTCTGTAAAAGCTGAATCACCTCCATCCTTCAAACTTCTCCGGGACTGTGATCAGACCATTCATTTACAAGGCAGAGCTTTCCATTCCCCCGGAGGTTCCCATACCGAGAGAATTACATGTAATGTTCTCTTTGTTCTTGTGGGAAGATGTTGCCACGCAGGCGGTACACAGGTGTACAGAATGTATAAGGGTTCACGGCAGGAGTGGGCACAATGCGGCGGCGGCGGCTGACTGCCACTTGTGGAGACTTAAAGTTCCATAGCAACTGGAGAGCCGCGGGTTATCGAGCTCCAAAATACAGGAAAATGCTGCAAAACCGAACTGACAAAGAACAACCAGATGAAAGAACGAAAAAGTAGACATAAGGGTCAAATATCATTGATTCCGTAGAGAGAGTTTGTGTGTTAAGATTCAGCTCAGAGGACAGAAATTGCTGAAAAACATTCCGGCTTTTATTGCTACAATTTAAGGCAAAATAACGATAGACGATGGAAAACACCTCCGAGGACCCTCTTACCTCATATACCTAAGAGCAACAATAATGCGGTGTACTGCACAAATACAAAACAAGTGCTTAAACAGTGCATAAATAATACCGTCAATCTGTACCCATATAATACCCCAATAACCAGCGCCATACAGAGGCCAAGTAATACCGCCCTTTAGTGGCCAAATAACATAAACTTACAGTGCCCAACTGCAGTGTCCTAGAGCGGGTGTCCACTGCTTTTATACAGCAGTTGTAGGTTTGTACGTCTGTGTCTCTATGCTCTGGGGCTGAATGTTGTAGTTCGCACTCCCACCACCAGATGTCAGTGTGTAGGCTGCATCTAGCACAGATGAAGGAAGAAGACAGTTAACAGTTAACTGTGAAACTATCTTGCATATGTATTCTGTACTGTAAATGTCGCTGTATGATGCTTTATTTGTGAACTAATCCTTGGGCTAGGACCAGTGTTCTATAGCCTATCACAGCCCATAGTCTTAGCCCTACTGCCCAAATAGTTCCCCCCTAGATGTATATATTTAGTGGGGCTGGAGAGCTAGTAGTAGGGGGTTCCAGTTGTTGTAGTGAGAGTATTGAGAGGGAGAGACTACACAAGAGAGAGAGCCTACTGAGCAGATTCTTCCAGGGCCTGGCCTGGAGGCCAGGACCCATCTGTGTGCATGCAGATCTTTATCCTATCAGCACACCCGATCCTTAGTCATGTCCGGCTAGTGCACCTTGTGGTGAGGCTGTGGAAGAGAAATATGGGGCAACTTTATCCACACTGGGTGGCTACTTCTCTCCATCCTGAAGGTTAATTCCAGGATCAAAGTCAGTAGCTAGGTAAGTGCAGGTAGCCAAAAACGCCACTGCAAGTGCTAGGGGTTCTTAGGGGTCACCCACAAGGTGGGGCCTATGTCCCTGGCCAAGTGTCACTCCATGCCCACAGGCAGCAAAAGGCAGATTCTCATTCCCGTGGACGTTGGTACTATTTCTTTTAAAAGCCCCACAGCTGGGTACCCAAGGGTCTGGATAGGGCCCCTAACTCCTTACTAAAACTCCATCATCATCCCCACAGAAAATATCACGACCCCTGTAATATAGCAGCTGTAATAGTGGCGCACACTACCTGTAGTTAATATTGTGATACAGCATAAATGTCAGACGGTGTAAACCTATACTATCAAGGTGTACAAGGTTCCATATTGGGGAATTTACTAAGCCATATATGCCATGGTTTCCACCGCACAAAAGTTGATTTTTGCATGTGTGGTCAGTAAAAAGTGATGAAATTGGCAGGGTTTCAAATGCCAGAAATTGTTGTAAATTAAAGTGGGTGTAAAATTCCATATTTTGAAAAATTCCATATTTTGACGTACGAACAGCCAGAGTCTTCCTACACGTTTGGTGCTTCATACTCCACCATTCAAAATGACTGTCTATTAAAGGGGTTGTCCAGGAATAGGAAAACATGGCTTCTTTCTTCCAGGAACAGCGCCACTCCTGTCCTCAGGCTGTATGTGGTATTGCAGCTCAGTTCTAATTAAGCCGACTTGTAATACAGCACCTAACCTCAGGACAGGGGCGGCGCTGTGTTTTTCTCATCGTGCATAACCCCCGTAAATGTACACTGTAAGTTGGATGTGTATACTGTGCTATATGTTTCTTTAGCTCAGATAAATAGCGTAAAGGAGTCGCACTAAGCTGCTGTAGATTCCTGCTATAATTTATGCTAATTTCCAGGAGGCCACGCCCTTCGCGCTAAGCCCCAAACGAAAAAGAAAATTTTGCCCCCCAAAAAAACGTCTACAAGAAAGTTGGCGACAGTAAAACAATGACGGTAATATTGCTTTAAAAGCTGCGACGGTGGCGGCTGATATCCCGGCGCGATATTCCACCTTAAGAGGGGGAATAAAAAATGGCCTTGTTTTCCGGAAGATGTTTGCAGCTCGAGGCGACGGCGATGGTGGTGGGGTAATTGGGAAATAAAAAGCCAGTGGGGGGAGACAGATGGAGCCCTCCCTTTATCTGGATGTAAATTGGAGGAGAGTTGTGTCTGGCGGCTGGATATCGGCGAAGAACAAACAGCCATGAATAAAACATGGCAGGCGGCGGCGGAGGCAGAGGTCATCCTCATAAATAATTGAGAGCGTGTCTCCGCTCCTTCACAGACCCTTCACTGGCTTTCACGTTGGACTCGAGGAGTCTGCACGACTTAAATAATTTGCTTCCCGATGATTGCGGCGGTAACAAGGAGCCCGTCAGCGCCCTAAGAACCGAATGAATGCGAGCCCCAGCCGCGCCGGCCCTTTAAGTATTCCGCAAACAAACCAATCTTGTGTTTTCTTGGTTGTTTTTTCCCCCCGATTACCTGAGGCCAAGACTAGAACAGAAGTGATTACCACGGAACCGCCGCCGCCACAGCGGGAGGGGTGATCTATTTACTAATAGCGCTCACCCAAGGTCAGGGCTGTTGCTGAGGGACATGACTGTTTTTATTCTAGTGTGCTCGGCCTGGGGTCTGGCGGCCATTTTTGAGATGGAGGATGAGGCCTAACAGGACAGAAGAACCAGCCTTGTCGCCCATAGCAACCAGTCAGAGCAGATTGAAGGTGGAATTCTGGGTGGTTGCTATGGGCGACGGTTCGGATAATCGTCCTATTCATGGATTGCTGCAACATCTTAGGAACCACAAACTAAAGTGACAAGGAGCGGCCATCAGCTTCATCCGTTCCCTGGTGCGGAGAATGGCGCCTGCTGCCATTAGGGTGTAAGAGCTGATATATGTGATGGACACATGGCGGATGAGGCTGCTGCGCCATTCTCTAATGTACACCTGACCTGTGACATTCACCGCGCCAAACTGTACACAGGACGCCCTACGGCTGGGCTCACACTGGGTAAAAACAGAGAAACGGCGTCTGCTTTTGTTTGTTTTTTCGTCCGTAACGTCCGTTATCACTTTTTCCTTTTTTCCTTTTATTGAAGTCAGTGAAATGATGGCCGCTAATACACATTGGGAGATTTATCAAAGGGTGTAAAATTTAGACTGGTGCAAACTGCCCACAGCAGCCAATCACAGCTCAGCTTCCACAGCAACCAATCACAGCTCAGCTTCCACTGCAACCAATCACAGCTCAGCTCTCACAGCAACCAATCACAGCTCAGCTTCCACAGCAACCAATCACAGCTCAGCTTCCACTGCAACCAATCACAGCTCAGCTTCCACAGCAACCAATCACAGCTCAGCTTCCACAGCAACCAATCACAGCTCAGCTTCCACAGCAACCAATCACAGCTCAGCTTCCACAGCAACCAATCACAGCTCAGCTTCCAGCTCTGGTAAAATGAAACAGGAGCTGTGGGCAGTTTGCACCAGTCTAAATTTTACAACCGTTGATAAATCTCCCCCATTGTCTATTGTATAACGGACGTTCTCTGTGTGCACGTTAAATTCACGTACATGGCATTTAATCACTTTCTATTAAATTCAATGAACCTTCAAAAAAACAACTACACCCAACCGGGCCGGAACTAGAATAATGTACAAACAGCCGTCACTGTAATCACCGGCAGCCAAACCGCGATATGACGGACATCACGTGTAGAGAAAAAAGATGGACAGAAAAAACAAACAAACAGTCATGTGAACATAGCCTATATGTCCAGCAATAACTTATCCCATATCTATCTATCTATCTATCTATCTCCTATCCAGTGGCGTAGCTATAGGGGTCGCAGCGGTCGCCATGGCGACCGGGCCCCTACGCTGGGGGGGCCCGCACGGCCCCCCTTGACACTTGTCTCTGAGGATCCCGAGAAGCTGCGGTTGCACAGTGAGCGGGCGGAACATTAAAGCGATCAGAATACAGGAGCAGGACCTGGCAGCGTCCTCCTCCTGTATTCTCTCCCATAGGCTGCCGGCACTTCATACCAGCAGCCTATGGGAGGCCGGGACGTGACCTCTCCGGCAGGCGTGATCATGTGACGTCATCACGCCTGCCGGAAGTCCCGTCCCTGCGGCTCGCAAGATGGAGCCAGAAGGGGAGGAGGAGAGCTGCTGCCTGCAGCCACAGCGCGGATTAGGTGAGTAGGATGTTTTTTTTTTTTTTAGGGGCACCTCTGGGGGCATTATTAGTGTATGGGGGCACCTCTGGGGGCATTATTAGTGTATAGGGGCACCTCTGGGGGCATTATTAGTGTATAGGGGCACCTCTGGGGGCATTATTAGTATATGGGGGCACCTCTGGGGGCATTATTAGTATATGGGGGGCACCTCTGGGGGCATTATTAGTATATGAGGGCACCTCTGGGGGCATTATTAGTATATGGGGGCACCTCTGGGGGCATTATTAGCTCATGGGGGCACCTCTGGGGGCATTATTAGTATATGGGGGCACCTCTGGGGGCATTATTAGTATATGGGGGCACCTCTGGGGTATTATTAGTGTATGGGGGCACCTCTGGGGGCATTATTAGTATATGGGGGCACCTCTGGGGGCATTATTAGTGTATGGGGGCACCTCTGGGGGCATTATTAGTATATGGGGGCACCTCTGGGGCATTATTAGTGTATGGGGGCACCTCTGGGGGCATTATTAGTTCATGGGGGCACCTCTGGGGGCATTATTAGTATATGGGGGCACCTCTGGGGGCATTATTAGTATATGGGGGCACCTCTGGGGGCATTATTAGTGTATGGGGGCACCTCTGGGGGCATTATTAGTATATGAGGGCACCTCTGGGGGCATTATTAGTATATGGGGGCACCTCTGGGGGCATTATTAGCTCATGGGGGCACCTCTGGGGGCATTATTAGAATATGGGGGCACCTCTGGGGGCATTATTAGTTCATGGGGGCACCTCTGGGGGCATTATTAGCTCATGGGGGCACCTCTGGGGGCATTATTAGCTCATGGGGGCACCTCTGGGGGCATTATTAGTTCATGGGGGCACCTCTGGGGGCATTATTAGCTCATGGGGGCATCTTGGGGGCATTATTAGTTCATGGGGGCCACCTCTGGGGGCATTATTAGTATATAGGGGCACCTCTGGGGGCATTATTAGTATATGGGGGCACCTCTGGGGGCATTATTAGTTCATGGGGGCACCTCTGGGGGCATTATTAGTTCATGGGGGCATCTCTGGGGGTATTATTAGCTCATGGGGGCACCTCTGGGGGCATTATTAGCTCATGGGGGCACAGCAGGGGATCCTACATAGAGGGGGCACAGCAGGGGATCCTACATAGAGGGGGCACAGCAGGGGATCCTACATAGAGGGGGCACAGCAGGGGATCCTACATAGAGGGGGCACAGCAGGGGATCCTACATACAGGGGGCACAGCAGGGGATCCTACATACAGGGGGCATCCCACACAGCGCAGTTACTATGGGAGCCTACAGGAGGGAGAAAGGAAAGGAAGTTGCTAGAAATGTGCGGAGCCTAAATTGTTTGTCTCGCAGGTTCTGAAAAGATGAAACATATCTGGAAGAAATCATCATGGAGGTCTGGGCCGGATGGAGAGGAAAAGGGAAAGTGACGCCTCAGATCAAAGAAGACGTCACCTGTGAGTCCCTGTATGACACTTTTCTTATTTTGTAGAACATCATTTAGTAGGGGCGCCCCGAGGTGACAGCTACTACATTATCTGTACTCAGAGATATCACTGTGTTATCTGTGCTGTTACATAGGACTGCAGGTGACAGCTACTACATTATCTGTACTCAGACATATCACTGTGTTATCTGTGCTGTTACATAGGACTGCAGGTGACATCAGGGCCGAATTCAGGGTTTCTGCCGCCTGAGGTAAACCTCAGGCGGCCGCCCCGAGTAATGGCCGGCATGCGACCCCCGCCCCCTTCCCCCCCGCAGCCAGCTGCTCACCTGTCCCATGCTGCAGCCGGCCCGCGCTCTCCGCTGTCTCCACATCCCGTCAGGTCCCGCGACGTCACCCTGCAGCTGTCACGGACCTCCAGGCTGTGGTGAGTGAGTGGGGTGATCAGGTCACGCGGGGCGGCCCTGCGCGACCCGATCACCCCAGCGCGTCCCCCACCGACCCAGGGCACTCACCACAGCCTGGAGGTCCATGACAGCTGTAGGGTGACATCGCGGGACCTGACGGGATGTGGAGAGCGCGGGCCACAGGACAGGTGAGCGGCCGCTGTCATTTTTGTTAAGTGATACTTAACAAAAATGACAGCAGGGGGGACATAACGCCGCCCCCTGCCGGACCGCAAAATCTGACGCCTGAGGCGGAAGGCTCATTCCGCCTCATGGCAGAAGCGGGCCTGGGTGACATGTACATTATCTGTGCTCAGAGATATCACTGTGTTATCTGTGCTGTTACATAGGACTGCAGGTGACTACTACATTATCTGTACTCAGAGATATCACTGTGTTATCTGTGCTGTTACATAGGACTGCAGGTGACATCTACATTATCTGTACTCAGAGATATCACTGTGTTATCTGTGCTGTTACATAGGGCTGCAGGTGACAGCTACTACATTATCTGTACTCAGAGATATCACTGTGTTATCTGTGCTGTTACATAGGACTGCAGGTGAAATCTACTACATTATCTGTACTCAGAGATACCACTGTGTTATGCGGTGTTACATAGGACTGCAGGTGATATCAGGGGACTTCTCCAGGTTGCAGAAGTTCAAACTTCACCGTGCCCTACTGACAGTTTATTATGGGAGTTGTAGTTTTGCAGCATGTGGCTCTTCAGGTTGCAGCACTACAACCCCCATCGTTTCCAACTGGCAGTTTATGATGAGAGTTGTAGTTTTGCAGCTGGAGAGTCAAAGATTGGAATACAATGATTAGACAATGACACAGTACAGTCCATTAATTATAGGGGGCAGTAGTGCAGTACATGAGGTGGAGGCAGTGACAGGGCATTAGAACATGGTGGCACATTAGAGTAATTGGATATAACATTAGATAGGACTTTGCCTGATCGGGGGGAGATGGGGGGCCCCAAGCTAACATTTTGCACCAGGGCCCATCAGCCTTTAGCTACGCCCCTGCTCCTATCTATCTATCTATCTATCTATCTATCTCCTATCTATCATCTATCTATCTATCTCCTATCTATCTATCTCTCTCCTATCTATCTATCTCCTATCTATCTATCTATCTATCTCCTATCTATCTCCTACCTATATATCTCCTATCTATCTATCTCCTATCTATCTATCTCCTATCTATCTCCTATCTATCTATCTATCTATCTCCTATCTATCTATCTCCTATCTATCTATCTCCTATCTATCTCCTATCTATCTATCTATCTATCTATTATCTATCTATCTATCTATCTATCTCCTATCTATCTCCTATCTATCTCCTATCTATCTATCTCCTATCTATCTATCTCCTATCTATCTATCTCCTATCTATCTCCTATCTATCTATCTCCTATCTATCTATCTATCTATCTATCTATCTCCTATCTATCTCCTATCTATCTATCTATCTATCTATCTCCTATCTATCTATCTCCTATCTATCTATCTCCTATCTATCTCCTATCTATCTATCTCCTATCTATCTATCTATCTCCTATCTATCTATCTATCTCCTATCTATCTATCTATCTATCTATCTATCTATCTATCTATCTATCTCCTATCTATCTATCTATCTATCTCCTATCTATCTATCTATCTATCTATCTATCTATCTATCTATCTCCTATCTATCTATCTATCTATCTCCTATCTATCTCCTATCTATCTATCTCCTATCTATCTATCTATCTATCTATCTATCTATCTCCTATCTATCTATCTATCTATCTATCTATCTATCTATCGATGTGAGACTAGACAGGGTCAGGAGACGGATGGAATATAGATGAGACGTCCTGTGGAGATGCTATAGGGATCTCTGTGCAGTCTAGAGGTTTCGGGATGAGACAAGATACAATTGTCAATAAGGAAATAGCGGAGAGTAACCTGAGCGCCTAAACTTCTAGAATGATCACAGGAAGGAACCTTCTAAACAGGAGAAAGAGAAGAATTCTGGAAGAGAAGGATGTGAAGGTGACTGTGAGGACGGGAAATCAAATGTGGAGAGAGATTATATAGGCACCATATAGCTGTATTATATAGGCACGGTATAGCTGTATTATATAGGCACATATAGCTGTATTATATAGGCACGGTATAGCTGTATTATTTGGGCATGGTATAGCTGTATTATATAGGCACGGTATAGCTGTATTATATAGGCACGGTATAGCTGTATTATATAGGCACCATATAGCTGTATTATATAGGCACGGTATAGCTGTATTATTTGGGCAGGGTATAGCTGTATTATATAGGCAGGGTATAGCTGTATTATATAGGCACGGTATAGCTGTATTATATAGGCACCATATAGCTGTATTATATAGGCACGGTATAGCTGTATTATATGGGCACGGTATAGCTGTATTATATAGGCACCATATAGCTGTATTATATAGGCACGGTATAGCTGTATTATATAGGCACGGTATAGCTGTATTATATAGGCACGGTATAGCTGTATTATATAGGCACCATATAGCTGTATTATATAGGCACGGTATAGCTGTATTATTTGGGCAGGGTATAGCTGTATTATATAGGCACGGTATAGCTGTATTATATAGGCACGGTATAGCTGTATTATATAGGCACCATATAGCTGTATTATATAGGCACCATATAGCTGTATTATATAGGCACGGTATAGCTGTATTATATAGGCACCATATAGCTGTATTATATAGGCACGGTATAGCTGTATTATATAGGCACGGTATAGCTGTATTATATAGGCACGGTATAGCTGTATTATATAGGCACCATATAGCTGTATTATATAGGCACGGTATAGCTGTATTATTTGGGCAGGGTATAGCTGTATTATATAGGCACGGCATAGCTGTATAATATAGGCACGGTATAGCTGTATAATATAGGCACGGTATAGCTGTATTATATAAGCACCATATAGCTGTATTATATAGGCACGGTATAGCTGTATTATATAAGCACCGTATAGCTGTATTATATAGGCACCGTATAGCTGTATTATATAAGCACCATATAGCTGTATTATATAGGCACGGTATAGCTGTATTATATAAGCACCGTATAGCTGTATTATATAGGCACGGTATTGCTGTATTATATAGGCACGGTATAGCTGTATTATATAGGCACAGTATAGCTGTATTATATAGGCACCATATAGCTGTATTATATAGGCACAGTATAGCTGTATTATATAGGCACGGTATAGCTGTATTATATAGGCACGGTATAGCTGTATTATATAGGCACAGTATAGCTGTATTATATAGGCACCATATAGCTGTATTATATAGGCACCGTATAGCTGTATTATATAAGCACCGTATAGCTGTATTATATAGGCACGGTATAGCTGTATTATATAGGCACGGTATAGCTGTATTATATAGGCACAGTATAGCTGTATTATATAGGCACCATATAGCTGTATTATATAGGCACAGTATAGCTGTATTATATAGGCACGGTATAGCTGTATTATATAGGCACGGTAGCGCTGTATTATATAGGCACATATAGCTGTATTATATAGGCACCATATAGCTGTATTATATAAGCACCATATAGCTGTATTATATAGGCATTGTTTCTCAGTCCGTGGAGAAGTGTTATGGGCTATGACTATAGGAGGAGCCGTGATAGCAGAACTTATTACCGCACCCATATGGACTAACAGGGGTGTAGCTAGGATTGATGGGGGCCCCATAGCAAAAAATTTTAAGGGGCCCCCCTCCCCTACGTACAACACAAAGCACTGCACATTTTTTATGTTGCAGCATGTAAGTAAACACTGGGTCACTTACACACTGCAGTACATAAAGGGTTAAGCAGAAGGACACACGCTTTTACCTTCTCCCCTGGGCCCCCCTCCTGCACAGGCCCCATAGCAACTGCCTTCCCTGCCTCTATGGTAGCTACGCCACTGTGGACTAAGGACTTAAAGGGCATCTTCCCCTAAGAGAAACATATTGTCTATAAGCAGTCCCTGAGAGCGTGTATCCTGCGCAGGGGTGCTTAGCCTGCCCCTGCCAAGGGTATCTGCCACTACTCCAGTTTATTGATTAGGCAGTGTTACTACGGCAACACTATTTGGGCAATGAGAGGCTGGAGTACATGGGCAACTGTATAGTACCCAAGGGAGCTTCACCAATGCCGATTGATCACTAGATGGCATAACAGGGTTCCACCTATAGCAGTTGTCTTTCCTGGGTCCTAACTGTGGCTTCCAGTACTCAGATACCCCCAAGACTTACAGCATGACAAGCAAGGAGTCATAGGAAATACATACAAAGCGTGTATATATGCTAAAGGGACAGGAAGGAGAGCAACTAATAGGATGCAATACTACAATACTAACCCACCACCACCATCCACTGCTAAGATAAAGGACGTAAGTAGTAGTGTCACACACTGTCCAGGCAAAAACCACCATATGGTGCTCCAGAAATACAGTGACTGCTCCATACATAGAGTGATCTTATAACAGTGCTATACAATCAATATCAAGCCTCCAGTGTTAGGCCATCTATAGCTCTATAGCGCCCCCTGCACCATAAGCTCCTTTAACAATGACGTCTGACAACTACTGGTAAGTATAGTCAGGAAACTGCGGCCCAGGTATTGGGGGACATAAGCTTGAGTATGAGGGAGCAGGATGGACCTTATACCCACCGCCCCCTCCTCTCCTCCTGATTTTGCTGTATCAGTGATGGCAGGAGACAAACAGGAACAGCTTGTAGCTCCTTCCCTCCCGGCACAGGCAGACTCTCAGCTCCTGCCACCGAGCGCCATCTGCGGGGAAGCCGACAGCCGTCATAATTATCACTTCCTTCCTCTATTTAAAATATATTTAGAAAAAAAAAGAAGCTTTTTCAGAAGAAAAGTAACATTAAAGGAAAACTCTGAAGCGACATTTAACATCAGTATGGCGATTATATCTACAGGAGACTTGTATGGAGATTTCTGCGCTATCACTGTCATGTTACCTGAGCTCCCACAATGCAGTGCAGCTCCGGCATAGATGGAAGCCAGGCAAGGAGGCAGGATTCAATCTGAAGTTGAAAGCATCCAAATTGCCCCGTAAACTTGTGTATCCAACTGTATCCAATCTTGTTAACACCAAAGCAGTAACATGTTCCTAACCTATGCTGCGTTTACACAAACGATTATCGTGCAAATTCGCACGATAACGATCAAATTCGAACGATAATCGTACGTGTTAACGCAGCGAACGATCAAACGACGAGCGAAAAATCGTTCATTTTGATCTTTGAACATGTTCTCAAATCGTCGTTGATTGTTCGCTAAAAAATTCGCAGATCATTCCGTGTGAACAGTCGTTCGCCAATTTAACCAATGTGTGAAATAGGCTTAAGCGATCACAAAACGATCGCAAAACCAATTTTCCATACGATGTATCGTACCGTCTAAACGCTGATCGTTACGAAAAAAAAATCGTTACTCCGACATCGTTAATCATACGATCGGGCCGATTATCGTTTCGTGTAAACGCAGCATGACTTGGCGCTGAAATTCCATGCAGCACCCCCGCACCCCGCCTGCTATGTATTTGAATGGGGGGGCTCGCACTTCTCTGCTCTTCACATCTCTCCCCGCACGGCTTTGGCTTCAATATTCTGTCAGATAATCTGTCTAAACTCACCATTAGGGTCCTATATGATGAAGCAATTTTTAACAATTAACAATTAATGATAAACGATCACAAACGGGACACAGTGCTCTCTGCTGCCCCCTCTGTCCATGTCAGGAACTGTCCAGAGCAGGAGAGGTTTTCTATAGGGATTTGCTGCTGCTCTGGACAGTTCCTGACATGGACAGAGGTGGCAGCAGAGAGCACTGTGTCAGACTGGAGAGAATACACCACTTCCTGCAGGACATACAGCAGATGATAAGTATTAAAAACAAACTGGACATTTTGAAATAGAAGTAAATTACAAAAGTAAATTAAATCTCTATAACTTTCTAAAACCAGTTGATTTAGAATACATTTTTTCTGGAGTACCCCTTTAACTAGTAAACAAAAGAAGAAGTAAAACTACACAACAGTTGTCGGGCCCTCTCATCTGCACTTGGATATTGGATGTTTGGCACCTTACACTCCTATACATGCTCCTATACCTCTACAGGAGAGCGATCCTGCTGAGACCTCCCCGCACACAGAACACAATAGACAACCCAAAATTCCCCAAACTCAGTGTGACAGATAAAAACGCTAAAAATGATAATTTCTTCAGCTTCAACCTGAAAAAGTGTCTGCAATTATCAAAGTGCTGATTTGTGCCTTTGTATCCGATTATTTCTGGTGCTTCGGTATTATCAACGTCAGGAGCAAAAAATTGTCTGTCCGCTTTACTGCGCCTGAAAGTAATTATTCTTAAATAGAGCAGAACAGCAAAATCTCCATAATCCACAGAGTGCTGGACACTGCTCTGACCATATACACCGTATTATAGTAGTTATATCCCCGTATATAGGAGCAGTATTATAGTAGTTATATCCCTGTATATAGGAGCAGTATTATAGTAGTTATATTCTTGTATATAGGGGCAGTATTATACTAGTTATATTCCTGTATATAAAGAAGGGAGACAGGGGGCGCTTCCTCGTGTAATAAAAAGGTGGCCAGGTGGATGGAAAGGAGATCTGACAGGGATCCACTCACCTGGGTAGGTTGTGCAAATATTAGGCACAACTCTAAATGCAGCATGAAAGAAGGTACTCCGCAGCTGTACTGGGGGACGTCACCACCGACGGTGGGAGAAGCAAATGCAGATGTGTAGTCAAGCGACTACAGGACCAAGGATCAAATCCACACCAGAATACGGTAAGCGCAGGAGTATACACAGTTTGCACACAGCGGTGCAGCCAGAAGTCATCCAAGAGTAGATGGCGTAATAAGTAAATGTTCTTTTATTGCAACGCGTTTCGGCCCTATATTGTCCAACATGGGCCTTTATCAAGCATACAAAGCAGACACTGCATGAGGTATATATAGGCACAGCTTGATGACATCATGTGGGCATTCCGGTTCAGTGACCTCAGGAAGTCCAAAGTCAAAGTAAACAAACATAAGCACATGGTAGACAGACAAAAACAAATATACCCATGTGGTCAGAATGAGTAGATATAAATACATGCTAAAAACAATCAGATAAAAAATATATGTACAAATGGATATAAACTCATGATAAGTAGGGGGCATCTTCACAGACCTATGAGCCTGATGCCCCCTACTTATCATGAGTTTATATCCATTTGTACATATATTTTTTATCTGATTGTTTTTAGCATGTATTTATATCTACTCATTCTGACCACATGGGTATATTTGTTTTTGTCTGTCTACCATGTGCTTATGTTTGTTTACTTTGACTTTGGACTTCCTGAGGTCACTGAACCGGAATGCCCACATGATGTCATCAAGCTGTGCCTATATATACCTCATGCAGTGTCTGCTTTGTATGCTTGATAAAGGCCCATGTTGGACAATATAGGGCCGAAACGCGTTGCAATAAAAGAACATTTACTTATTACGCCATCTACTCTTGGATGACTTCTGGCTGCACCGCTGTGTGCAAATTGTGTATACTCCTGCGCTTACCGTATTCTGGTGTGGATTTGATCCTTGGTCCTGTAGTCGCTTGACTACACATCTGCATTCCTGTATATAGGAGCAGTATTATAGTAGTTATATTCCTGTATATAGGAGCAGTATTATAGTAGTTATATTCCTGTATATAGGAGCAGTATTATAGTAGTTATATCCCTGTATATAGGGGGCAGTATTATAGTAGTTATATTCTTGTATATAGGGGGCAGTATTATAGTAGTTATATTCTTGTATATAGGAGCAGTATTATAGTAGTTATATCCCTGTATATAGGGGGCAGTATTATAGTAGTTATATTCCTGTATATAGGAGTAGTATTATAGTAGTAATATCCCTGTATATAGGAGCAGTATTATAGTAGTTATATGAAGGTAGAAAAACGAAGAAGCACTCACCCTTGAAGTATCAGCTTAGCGGCTTTATTGTATCTTGTACTGCGGGAGGGGATAGGGTAAGGTGTGGACGCGTACTGGGACGGCCGTTTCGGGGACACTCCCCCTTTGTCGACCAGTTGATGGCGTCATAGTGAAGGGAGGGGGGTTATATACACTCAATTCTGTGCACGTGATAAATAAACACAACCTTGTTAAAACAAACACAATTTGTCAGATAAACACACTTAGGTCATTCCTTTCATTTAGACCGAGTGGTCCGGCTGCATTGAGCCGGGAAATCCATGCCGATTCCCTTCTTAATAAGGATTGGTGTCTGTCTGAACCATCGCTAGGGGTATTAACCCTCTCTAATCCCACAAATTTAAGGGATGCGGTATCGCCTTTGTGAACAGTTTTTACGTGTTCAATTAGGCGAGGGACCCCTTTCCCTGTTTTGATGGAGTAGACATGCTCCTTGAAGCGGATCCATAGTGCCCTTTTTGTTTTACCGATGTAGTAGCGACGGCAACTGCATAGGATAGCATATACTACATAATTTGTCTTGCATGTTATGAAGTCTCGTATATAGCATTCTACCCCACCAATATGTACATATGTTACATTGAGCATGTGTATGCAATATTTGCACTGTCCACACTTCTTGTTCCCTTGTGGAAGGGTGGAAGTGAGCCAGTTCGCGGCTTGGTTAGTGGTTCGCCCTGCATCTCTGTTAGTATTTAGGTGATCTCCTATATTTCTGTTCTTCCTGTACGAGATACATGGACCAGAGCTGGCTATTTCCTGTAGATCAGGATCATTTTCCAAGAGATACCAGTGGCGGGTAATAGAATTTTTGAGGATGGAATTGAGAGGGGAATTTTGAAAGATGAAATTAAACTTTTTATTTGTGGAGTTCTTGCGGTGTAAAGGTTTTAGAAGGTCATCTCTGTTTTGGTGCTCTGCCCTCAGTCTAGCCTGCTGTATGACCTCGGGTGGGTAGCCTCTGTTCAAAAAGCGTGTTTCCATTTCTTGGGCTTGCTGTATGTATTTGTCTCCGTCATTGTTAACCCTACGCAACCTGAGCATCTGGCCATATGGAATGGCTTTTTTAGTGTGCTCGGGGTGGGAACTGCTGTAATGGAGGAGCGAGTTACATGCTGTGGGTTTCCTAAAAATGGAAGTTATGAGGGACCCGTCCCTAGCTTCAACTAGGACATCTAGGAATTCTAGAGTGTGTCCCCCGAACTTGGAAGTAAATAACATATTTACTCCATTGTTCTGGTTGAGGTAATGGACAAAGTGTTCGAAATCTGTTTTGGACCCTTGCCATACAATGAACACATCATCCACAAATCTGTGGTAGGATTTGATGTGTCCTATGAATGGATTTTCTGTAGTGAGCACTGTGTCATGTTCCATCTTGGCGAGAAACAGGTTAGCATACGTGCAGGAGACCGGCGTGCCCATGGCAGTGCCGATCTCCTGCCGATGCCAGCCTCCCCCGCACAAAAAGACATTGTTGGTAAGAATAAATAAAAGAGCTTCTGCAATGAAATTATTAAGTATGTCAGGGGCGTCCCCCTGTCTAACGAACCAGGACACCGCCTCTACACCCGCATCATGTGGGATGCGGGTGTAGAGGCTCTCCACGTCGATGGATACCAGGGCATATTCGTCCATCCAGGGGGTATCCTCCAAAACCTGGAGGAAGTGGCTGGAGTCCCTCAGATAGGAGGTGACTCCCTTCAATAGAGGATTCAATAGCCATTCTAAATATTTAGAGAGATTCTCAGTGGGAGAGTTTATGGCGGATACAATCGGACGTCCTGGGGGTGTCTCGAGGGATTTATGTACTTTGGGCAGGAAGTACCATTTAGGTGGTCTGGGGTTGGTGGGTATGAGTTTCTCTGCCGTTCGTTTGTCTATGGCTCCTGACGCGGTATGTTTGTGGAGTAAAACACGTAATTTCTCCTTTATGTTAGGTATGGGATCTTTTTTTAGAGATGTATAAGTACTTGTGTTTCCTAGTTGGCATTGTGTCTCTGTGTCGTAGTATGTTTTGGACATAATAACGGCTGCTCCTCCCTTGTCTGCCCTGCGGACTATAAGATCGGGTCGTGATTGTAGCCATCTCATAGCTCTCTGTTCTTTATGTGACAGGTTATTAACGGCTTTAGGGTAAACCAATGCCCTCACATCCTTCATGACTGATTTGCTAAACAGGTCAATTAGACTGCCAGGTGTGATTTGTGGTGTGAAGGTAGATTTGTTGCCCCCTGTAAATCTGGTATGAGGAGTGAGCTGAGTATCCGGGTTCTCGGGTATGTCTGCTAGTAGACGTAGGCATTGTATCTCCCTAGCATTAAAACCTTTTGGGGGGACAAACCCTAGGGGACCGATGGAGCATTGTGACACTGTATGTTGCTGCTGTGTGAAATTTTTATTTATGGCAAAGTGTTTAACCAGGTTAATTTTCCTCATTGCTTTGAATAAATCCACCTCGAACGTAGGGAGGCTGAAGTCCTCTGTTAGCCCATAATTGAGTCCTTTCGATAGTAAGGTGATACAGTCAGGGGGGACCTCTTGGCCTGAGATGTTGTATACATTGATGGAATCTATCGGCGCCTCCACGATACTTGTTTTCGTTTTCCGCCTCTTCTGTTTCTGCCATCGTCTGCCGCCCCTTCTTGTCCTTCTCCCAAAGGGGTCTTTGGGGTGGTGGTAGCGTCGTCCCTTGCTTGGGCATGCATACCAGTGGTGGGGTCATCGGAGCTGCTGATGTCTGTATCAGTGGTATATCCCTCCTGGGCAGATCTCCGTCTCGTGGTATTTCTATTTGATCCTGTTTGTCTATTCCAATCAAATACGTGTTGGGACTCATAATCCATTTTATCACGGATGAATTTATCCTTCTTCTTTTCTTTGGTTTCATTTTGCATGTGTACGAGTTTGGTGTTAACTTTTGTTAGGAAAGCCTGCGCTTGTTCCTCTGTGACTCTATTGCGCAATTCATGCTGCGCTTTACATAAGTCGGTAGTAACCTTCTCGTACTCCTTACAATGTCTTTGGAGGATTAGAGTCATCAAGTTTATTGCATGTGTTTGATGTGCAATATTCCATGCTGTCACAAACTCAGGATCGTCCTGGTACAAAGACGGGGCCTTATATGAACGTAGACCTCTGGGAGCTCTATGACTACCCTCATAGGCTCTGAGGGTGTTGATGGTGCAGAACAGTCGCATCTCCCTCTCGGCCAAGTGTGTGATCCGGTTCTCTAAGGATCTAATGCTGACAACTTGGATAGAATCCTTCGCATCACATGACGCAAAAAACGCGTCCACACCTACCCTCCCGGCTTGAAGGTCTTGTACAGGAGGAGTGGATCTCTCCATGAATAGTAGCGTGTATGTGCTGGGCGTGTGCTGGGCTGAATGATAGAAAGTCAGTAATAGGTATATGGAGTAGCAGAAGCCCGCACCGCGCCCGACTTATGCACTCAACACAGTATATGGAGTCCTACTATATATACCAACACGGTATATATAGTAGTTATATTCCTGTATATAGGAGCAGTATTATAGTAGTTATATTCCTGTATATAGGAGCAGTATTATAGTAGTTATATCCCTGTATATAGGAGCAGTATTATAGAAGTTTTATTCCTGTATATAGGAGCAGTATTATAGTAGTTATATTCCTGTATATAGGAGCAGTATTATAGTAGTTATATTCCTGTATATAGGAGCAGTATTATAGTAGTTATATTCCTGTATATAGGAGCAGTATTATAGTAGTTATATTCCTGTATATAGGAGCAGTATTATAGTAGTTATATTCCTGTATATAGGAGCAGTATTATAGGAGTTATATTCCTGTATTTAGTACCAGTGTTATAGTAGTTATATTCCTGTATATAGGAGCAGTATTATAGTAGTTATATTCCTGTATATAGGAGGCAATTTTTATTGGTATAAAACAAACATAAATACAGAAATACTTTTCCATCAGAATAAATAAAAAAAATAATCATACAGTATCACTTATACTTTTGCAAAGGAAAATAAATTTATACTAATTGTAACTTAAGTCCATTTTAACTAAAGGGGAAAAGAAAAAGAAGTAAATAATAGCCTCCGTGACAATATACAATACAATATATTAGTCCAGATGGACGTTCCTCCATAATTTGATGTTTTCCCCTTTTTTCCTGACCTCTAATGCCTGGATGCACCTGAGCTCTGACATAATGAGGGATATGGCTTTGCTATTTGCTTTGCTATCACGTTCTTGTGTGCCAGTGATAGTACTTGATCACTGAGATGATCAGATACAGGGTCCCTCGGTTGATGTTATTCCCATTAGATGTGCCCCCATAGATGATTTCTGGGTATTTCAGGGACTGTAATGTGGGGATCTGTAGCTTGGCTGATATGTCACACCAGATTTTCCGTCCACCCCAGCACTCTGAGAAGAAGTGAACCATAGTCTCCTCCTGCTGACAACCCAAGGGACACATGCGATCTGACACACTGAGGAACTTCAGGTTTCCCCTAACAAAGAGCTTCCCCTGTAATGACAGCCAGGTAATATCCCAGAACTTAGGGGGGAGCCGCGGACCATTGAGAAGCCGCAGACTATCCTGCAGGGTTGTGGTTGGACAGTCTCTAAGTACAGGCTGTACACTGTAGAAAGTCTTGCACACTCTGGAGTATAGATCTCTCCTGGTTTTACCCTCAATGAAAGATTTATCTATACCCCATTTCTTGAGACATCTTATTCCGTACTCCAGATACTGGGGGAGGAAGCCACAAGTCGATCTCCCCCTCTTGAGACTGCCGCCTCGCATCCAAGGTTCTGCAAAAGGCAATATCCAATCCCTGACACTATTCACCCACAAAGGACTGTTATTTGAGTCCAGGCAACCAAAATTTACTTTAAGAAACATGGAGTCAAAGAACACCCTTGGATTTAACATATCAAGCCCACCCTCTCTCCTTTGCAGGTAAGTTATCCCTCTTTTTACTGGATTCAACCTGTTCCCCCATAAGAGCTGGAAGAACAGGCTAAAGAGCCTAGCCGAGAAAGTTTCTGGCAAAGGAAAGATGACAGAGACGTACAAGAAGACGGGGACCAGGTAAGTCTTCAACATTGAGATCCGCTCTCTATAGGTCAGCCTCCAGTTCTTCCATCGCTGAACCTTTACATTTCCGGCTTCCAACTTCTCTTCCCAATTTAACCTGGAATTATCGTCCCTCCCGAATTTAACCCCAAGGATCTTAATATGGGTGGAGGCCTTGGCAAACTGCGGCAGATCAAAATCTGGGTCTGTACTCAATGTCCAGAGAGCTTGACTCTTCTCAAGGTTGACCAGAGACCCTGAGGCCTCCGAGTAGCTTCTGATGGCTGCAGACAACATCTCCACCTCACGAGGCTCAGATATCACTACAGTCACATCATCCGCATAGGCAACAACATCCAGGGGCAGGCAATGGTGGACCGGTACCCCCTGAAAACCACACCGCTGCAGCGATCTCAGGAATGGATCGATAGCAAACACATACAGCAGTGGACTCAGTGGGCAACCTTGTCGCACCCCTGCCTCAACCCTGAACGTGCCACCCTGCCAACCATTGATCAGAGGAAAGCTCTCGGCCTCACAGTACAAAGTTCTCAGCCAATCTATGAATTGTCCGGGAATACCGTACTTTGATAAAGTGGCCCATAGATACGCATGATCTACTCTGTCAAAGGCTTTAGCCTGGTCCAGACCAACAACATATCTCCCACACCCAAGGGCTTTACATCTCTCAAACATCTCCCTGATGGAGAGCACCGCTCCAGAGATGTTCCACCCTTGTACCGTGCCATACTGACAGCCTGCCAACAGTGCCGGGGACAAACAAACTAATCTAGAAAACAGAATTTTTGCCAGAATTTTCCTGTCGAGATTCAAGAGGGCAATTGGCCTCCAGTTCTTGATGTCGCTAGGGTCTTTACCTTTAGACAGCAGAATTAGCGATGAGACCCTCATGGATGGAGGCATCAGGTGATTTTCTACACAATTCCTATAAACATCCACGAGGATTGGAGCCAAGAGGTCTCTAAATTTCTTATAAAATTCTGCTGTTATCCCATCTGGACCTGGTGCCTTCTTCAGATGTAACTTATCAATGGCCTCTTTGACCTCCTCTATCGATAATTCTGCTGTCAAAGGAGAAAAGTCCAAATCATTAGTATCAGGGAACGGAGTTGCCTCCAAGAATTGGGTCACTTTTTCCTTATCCAAAGCCTTCCTCTGAAACAAGTCAGTATAGTAAGATCTCACGACCCCCAGGATACCCTCCCGAGATTCCTGCAAAACACCCTGGGAGTCAGTGAGACCGGTGACAGATTTCTTTGCCACGCGCTCCCGGCAACTCTCGAAGGGATCAGGAGACCCTAATCCCGTTCAACTACCAGGGAGGTATACCTGCTATACTGATACTGCCTCATCTCAGATTTCAGCCGGTCAATCCTTTGTTGGTCATCCCCTCCCTCCGAATAGAGTGACTCCAATTCTTTACGCAGTCTTAGATACTGGCCATACTTACTCTTCCCTCTTTTAATAGATAGTTTCTTCAAGGGGGAGCGGATTTCCTCTTTGACATCCTCCCACCAGTCAGCCATACTGTCATAAAAATCCACTCTCTCAAGTTGGTTCTGGAGGAGGGAGTGAACACAATTCTGGACATAAACATCATCCAGGAGGCTGGAATTAAGTTTCCATAACCCCCTACCAAGATCTGGACGTTTGGCGACTCCCAGACAGAAACACAAGGCCAGGTGGTCGGAGTATGGGACGGCTTTCTCACTTATCCCGCTAACAGTTTCTGTGGGATTCACAAACGCCAGATCTATTCTACTCCTCCTGTCACCACAGCAGTATGTGAATTTCGGCCTCCTCCCACCCTGTGTAAAGACGTCACTCAGACCAGCCTGCAAAAGGATATTATTAAGGACTGTAGAGTCCCTGGCCACAGCTCTGCCGGAGGACCTGTCACCTGATGACCGGGCAACGTTAAAGTCTCCAGCTAATACAACGGGCATAGAGGTAAACAGGTATGGCTTTACCTCATTAAACACATGGATCCTTTCAGTCACTGTCTGTGGGCCATAGATGTTAATAAACCTCAACCGTCTGCCGTGGACAGTGACCTCAAGGACCAGACACCTCCCCATAACAACCTCTGTCATCCTATGCACAGTCACATCAGTTGTAGTAAACAATATGGCTACTCCAGCATAAGGCTCTACAGCCAGAGACCAAAAGGACGGACCAGATGTCCAATCTCTCGGGGCCTCAGACAACAGTCCAGATGACGTTAGACGTGTCTCTTGTAAGAAGATGACATCAGCATTAAGGTGTCTCAGATGGTCGTATACTGCATGTCTCGTCCTTCTTACTTTTATACTGTTGGCATTACTGGAGATGATGTTTAATGAGAACCCAGCCATGAGAAGACAATAGAAGACTATATTGGTGACTGTCATCATCACATGTCAGAGTCGCTGTCTCTACCTCCAGTCTCCATATCTGACTGTGTCGGAGTCTCTATAGAGGGGTTTTCTTTTTTGTGCGGGGGAGCCCTGTGTCCTCTTCACACTCTTTGTCATTCCTTTCTAGCTCTTTCTCATAGTCACCATCTGATTCTGAGAGAACATCATATCTATTAGATAAGACCATGACTCCATCACTGCTAGTGACTGTTTTTTTGGCCTGCACTGGGACTCTCCTCATGTTTGCGGGTGGACGGGTCTTTTTTCTTCCTCTTGTTACTCTTTATTTCCTCAAAAACAGATGGTGACCTAGAGGAGACTACTTGTGGCTGCTGCTGGTCTGAGGTGGCCTGTGTGTGTCCTTGCACCCCCTCTGTGCGTCTCTGTACCCATGCTGTGTGTGCTTGCACCCCCTCGGACAATGGACCTGGTGTTACATTGTCTGACCCCTGCTGGACCTCCTGTCTGGTCAGTACTGTCCCTGAGATTAATGCCTCCTCCTCTAAGATGTCTGTGGCTGCCAGCAAGTCCTGGTCAGGGAGATCTCCACATATGTTGTGCCAGGCATCTGGGCATTCCCTGTGCGGGTGGCCAATCCTACCCAGTGGCAGTCTTTGGCACCAAGCACCCCAAGCAATCGCTTGGGGCCCCCAACATCCAGGGGGGCCCCCAAGCCCCGCTCTTGTGCTCAAGACCGCTGGACAGGGCCGCTGCCCCGCTCGCTGCTGCCATCTGAACTGTAACTATGAGCACTCGTAATGAGCGCTCATAGTTACATGCAGCAGCACTGACAGGGCGGGAGACATTGGCTCCCTTCCTGTCAGTCACTCTTGTGGCCGCAGGAAGGGATTTCCCTGCGGTCACAAGTGGCAGCTTTGTCCTTGTGGTGCCAGTGCTCCAGTGACATCACTGGAGCATCGGCACCAGGACAAGGGGAGTGCGGCCTCTTGTGATCGCAGGGAAAACCCTTCCTGCGGCCACAAGAGTGAAGAGAAGAGGAGACGCCAGGACCCAGGTGAGTATAAGTGTTTGTTTTATTGTGTTATATACTATATGGGAGGGGGAGCACACAGGGGTCTGTTTAACTGGGGGAGCGCACATCGGGGGTCTATATAAATGGGGGGAGCACACAGGGGGGCTATATAACAGGGGGAGCACACAGGGGGGCTATATACTACTGGGGCTTCACAGAGGGGTCTATATACTACTGGTGGCAGCACACAGGGGGTCTATATACTACTTGGGGCAGCAGAATGGGGTCTATATACAACTTGGAGAGCACACAGGAGGTCTATATCCAAGTGGGGGAGCGCACAGGGGGGCTATATACTACTGGGGGAGCACACAGGGGTCTATATACTACTGGTGGGGCACACAGGGGGTCTATATACTACTGGGGGAACATACAGGGGGTCTATATACTACTTGTGAGGCACACAGGTGCTCTATATATAACTGGAGGAGCACACAGGGGTCTGTATACTACTGGGGCAGCACACAAGGGGCCTATATAATACTGGTGGGGCACACAGGGGGTCTATATCCTAGAATCACACAGGGGGTTTATATACTACTGGAGGAGCACACAGGGGTCTATGTCCAAGTGGGGAAGCACACAGGAGGTCTATATCCAAGTGGGGGAGCACACAGGGGCAAAATACCCCTGAGGAAGCACACAGGGGGCCTATATACTAGTGGTGGAGCACACAGGGGGTATATACAACTGGGGGCAGCACACAGGGGGTCTATATACAACTGGGGCAGCACACAGGAGGTCTATATACTTCTGGGGAGCACACGGGGGGGCTATATATAACTGGGGGAACACACAGGGGTCTATATACTACTGGGGGAAGCAAACAAGGGGTATATACTACTGGGGGCAGGACACAAGGGGTATATACTATTGGGGGCAGCACACAAGGAGTATATATTACTGGCGGTAGCGCACAAGGGGCATATACTACTGGGGGCAACACACAGCGGTCTATTGTTTTGGAACGTGTGTCGAGGGGGGGGGCCCCAGACATAACTTCGCTTGGGGCCCCAGAAATGCCAAGACCGCCCCTGATCCTACCACATAGGTTACAGCGGATGTTCTTGCAGATGGAACTGGCATGGCCGACCTCCCCACACAGGTTGCACCTCAGCACCGTGCACACACTTGCCACATGACCCAGTTTACCACACTTGAAGCATTTCCTAGGCTGCCCAGGATAGAAACAGACCCCCTTCTCTCTCCCAATGAAGAAAGAATTGGGGAGATGCAGCGTGATGTTATTGTGCTGGCGTAGTTTCACCAGTGCCCGCCACCCTCCAGTCCAGATACCATCATCATCACGGGCTTTGGTGAGGTCAGACATGAGGTCACAGTGTCGCCTGAGCCATACCACTATATCCTGGGGGGGAACAGACTCATTCCAGAAAATTATATTTACAGTAGCGGTATCGGGCTTAGAAATGGGAATGAGCATGAAATTACTCCAGCTGTCTGGGACTTGTGGTGCCAATGCTGTTATTACTAGGACTTGTAGTCCATGTGCTGCTGTTTGAGGGAAAGGTAAACCATGACCTCCATCACTGTCCACAGTCTTACACACAGATGACGCTCCATTATCCTGCTGCTGTGCAGTGTTGGCTGGAACTTGTAGTGCCTTTACTGTTACTCCTGGAACTTGTAGTCCATGTGCTGCTGCCTGAGGGTCAGACACAGCATGATCCCCATTACTATCCCCAGTCTCACACACAGATGACTCTAAACTGTCCTGCTGCCGTGCAGTGTTGGCTGGGACTTGTAGTGCATGTGCAGTCTGGGGGGTAGGTTGTTGCTCAGGGACAGCCAGAGATGTTTGTGGCTGCTGTGGTCCCTGCTGGTGTTTCTTGCCCTCCTGGAACACAAAGCTTGGGGCCTGCAGGATGACACGTGGCCCTCGCTGGGACATAGACGCAGCGTCTGAGGGTCTGGACTGGGATGATACAGTCTGAGCTTGGGCAGCAAAGCGTTCCTGGTTGTGGTAAGTCTCAGCCAGAGGCCCCATCCTCTCCAGGACACAGTCCATCTCCCTCACCACCTCAGCCAGCTCAACGCTCAGTGAGTGCAGCTTAGCATCATACAGGGTGTTACTCTCAGGGTGGACAGTTTTAAGGTTGTATATACAGTCTATCTGTAACTGCAGCATTTGTTTATGGTGTTTAAGCTCCCCCATCCTCCTTACCAGACCTGGGATCTCCTCCGCCATCTGCAGCTCAGGTGCTCTCTCTGGATCCTTCTCCTCAGGTGTAGGCCTCTGTGGTCTCTCAGGCTGTTTGCTATCACCTGGTTCCTGCTTTGCTGCAGATCTGGTCTTGCCGTGACCCACCATCCTGGAGACCATCACCTGCTGCCTGATGTTCTCCTGCAGGGTCTGTCTCTCCAGAGATGTCCTCTTCTGTCTGGGTGCAGGAGTGGGGGGCTGTGCACCTGCTGCTTCTCCTGCTTGTCTCACCATGCGTTCACCTTGCTGGCTTGGCTTTGGGCTTCCTGCTGCTGCTGTTTCTTTAGTTGTCTTTCTGACTTCCATCTTGAAATCTTTCTTTACTATACTTTTGCAGCTTACATTCTCACTGCTGCTTTGCTTACTGGACACTCTGGGATTTTCATCCATTGTAGAATGCTGGGAGTTGTCTCCCAGTGTAGGCCTTGGAGCCTGGGCCTCGCTTGGGGAGCTTCCCCACCCAGGGTGGCCCCGCCCTGGGCTTTCTCCAGGCATCAGAGCAATGCAGGAGAGCTACCAACACACCTCCTCACAGGTAGGAGGCAGTATTATAGTAGTTATATTCCTGTATATAGGAGGCAGTATTATAGTAGTTATATTCTTGTATATAGGAGCAATATTATAGTAGTTATGTTCCTGTATATAGGGGGCAGTATTATAGTAGTTATATTCCTGTATATAGGAGCAGTATTATAGTAGTATATTCCTGTATATAGGAGCAGTATTATAGTAGGTATATTCCTGTATATAGGAGCAGTATTATAGTAGTTATATTCCTGTATATAGGAGCAGTATTATAGTAGTTATATTCTTGTATATAGGAGCAGTATTATAGTAGTTATATTCCTGTATATAGGAGCAGTATTATAGTAGTTATATTCTTGTATATAGGAGCAGTATTATAGTAGTTATATCCCTGTATATAGGGGGCAGTATTATAGTAGTTATATTCCTGTATATAGGGGGCAGTATTATTGTAGTTATATTCCTGTATATAGGGGGCAGTATTATAGTAGTTATATTCCTGTATATAGGAGCAGTATTATAGTAGTTATATTCCTGTATATAGGGGCAGTATTATAGTAGTTATATCAGCACAAGCCATTGAGAAAGTAAAAACCAGCGGCACTCACCAGGTTAATGCAGTGATGGTGATTTATTGATAAGATGTTATATAAGATGTTATAAGTAGTTATATTCTTGTATATTATATATTATATTATAGTAGATAATAAGGATGTGACTAGAATTGAGTGTTTAAATAAGTTGAACATTAAATCAAATAAAATAATCAATGTTCTTTTTTCCTGCAGGTAAAGAAATGATCTATCAGGGACAATCAGAGCAGCATGCTGAGGAGACGCAACCTTCTCACTACACTTCTCATTGTCCTTCCCTGGGCTCTTCTCCTTACACTTTGGCATCAGAACCCCACCAGCCGCTACCTCACCCTTTTAAGAAGTAAGAACAATATTCTGTACAATACAATCAGTTTCCGCAGTGTTTGTACAGTGTGTACAGTCCTCTAGTGTGGGGTCAATGAATATTCTGTTGTTCCATATGGGTTATAGACGTGCGGTGACAATGGGTTATGGTATAAGTTGTACTTGTGCATTTTACCCTATAATATAAACTAAAACAAACAAAAAAGCTATTCTGTTACTTTGTGGCAGTTTCACTCGATAATGTTTATTCTTCGTCCTGTGGTTCAGAACAATTACAGAGAATTTTTACATTTTGTTTTTTTACCTCTTTTACAATTTTATTAAAACCTTTACAAACAGTTTATATCCGTTTTACATTTTATATGACATATTTTATATAATTTTTTTATTTTATATTATGTAATCTTTTTTTGGTTTGTTTTATTATTCCTAGGAGATTTGAATAAGCATTTCCTTGTTGGATTGTACTGCAGTTTATTGCAATCAGACTGATCTATTGTAGTATACTAACAGTACAAATAGAGCAGCCCCCCTGCCATCTTAAAGGGGTAGTTCACAAAAAAAAATTCTTTCACATCAACTGGTCCCAGCAAGTGCCAGAGATTTGTAAATTATTTGTATTTTTATTTCTATTTCAAATCTACCAGTCTACCAGTACTTATCAGCTGCTGTATGTCCTACAGGAAGGGATGTATTCTCTCAGTACTAAAGTGTCACTGTCATTTTTTTTTTACAGGCGATTTTAAGAAACTTTGTAATTGGGTTTATTAGGCAAATCTGCCATTATCAGCATTCAAAAAGCCTTTCCCCAGGTGCCCCCTCCCTCCTTGCTCTCTCTCATTCACTGCTCATTATCAGGAAATCTCGACTCTTTTACATCAGTCAGGCCTTGTGTAACCTATGGAGAGGGGAGGAGGGAGATTAGTCGCCAGTAGAGAACTTTTTGTTGTCCTGTTTTGGTGCCTCATCTCCCTCCACCCCTCCCCTCTCTATAGAGAACAATGAAGACAGGGGGGAGAGCTTCAAACTGCTTTTTCATGATAAAAATGCATTTTTCGGCTAATAAACCCAATTACAAAGTTTCTTAAAATCGCCTGTACTATTGATTTCTGCAAAAAAAATTTAAATGACAGTGACACTTTAAGAGCAGTGGATTTGCTGCTGCTCTGGACAGTTCCGGGCATGGACAGAGGTGGCAGCAGAGAGCACTGTGTCAGACTGGAGAGAATACACCACTTCCATTCATCCATCAGATGATAAGTACTGGAAGACTGAACATTTTTTAATAAAAGTAAATTACAAATCTCTGGCACATTTTTTGATAAATTACCCCTTTTACTACCCAGTACTCTACAATCACGGGGCGGGTGTGTTAATCAGAGGCTAGAGGGGACCATAACCCCCATTCAAACTACCTATATCTCAGTATTGACCATGGCATCTAGGTTAAAGGGGTTGTCCGGCGATAAAAAATTATTCACAGAATAACACACATTACAAAGTTATACAACTTTGTAATGTATGTTATGTCTGTGAATGGCCCCCTTCCCCATGTCCCACCACCCCCACCCGTGTACCCGGAAGTGTGGTGCGCTATACATTACCTATCACGTGCCGACCATGGTCTCCGATCGTCAGCAGTGACGTCTTCTTCGGGAGGCCGGCGGATCTTCCCGAGTGCCGGCCACCCTCTGCAGCGTCATCCGAAGCTCAGCCGCGATTGGCTGAGCATAACTGTGCTCAGCCAATCGCGGCTGAGCGGCTGATGACGCGGCCACGTCATCAGCTGCTCAGCCGCGATTGGCTGAGCACAGTTATGCTCAGCCAATCGCGGCTGAGCTTCGGATGACGCTGCAGAGGGCGGCCGGCACTCGGGAAGATCCGCCGGCCTCCCGAAGAAGACGTCACTGCTGACGATCGGAGACCGTGGACGACACGAGATGCGGTGAGTATAATGCACCACACTTCCGGGTCTAGCGTGGGTGGGGGGAAACACGGGGAAGGGGGCCATTCACAGACATAACATACATTACAAAGTTGTATAACTTTGTAATGTGTGTTATTCTGTGAATAATTTTTTATCTCCGGACAACCCCTTTAAATGGTGAGGAACGTAATTTCTGGCCACTGCTACTGGGTCTCAGTCTCTGTTGGTCTCAGTCACATATTAGGGGTTGGTAAGGGGAGGTGTTGATAGGCGGTCAAATGGGACCACAACCCACATTCAAACTATTAACCATGGCATCTAGGAGGCTAAATGGTCAGGATCAATGTTATCTCCAGTGCTGGCCACTGCCAATGGGTCTCACAGGCAATTGTATGTCAGGGGTGGGAAAATGATGTGTCGATCAGAGGCCAAAGAGGATCACAACCCACATTCATACCACCAACACCTCACTATAGGCATCTAGGAGGTTAAATGGTCAAGATCAAAGCCATTTCAGATCCTGACCACTGCTGCTGGTTTCAGTTGTAATTGGATTTCAGGGGTGTTGATAGGAGCCAAAGGAGATCGCAACCCATATTCAAACCACCTAAATCTCACTTAGGTCTATAGCATCTAGGGGGTCCAACGGCCAGGATAAAAAAAAATCTCTGATCTCTGCCTACAGATTTCAGTTGTAATACACATCATTATGCCGTAGTACATCAAAAGTCAGGAAGGGGTTAAAAAATTTAGAACTCCTTGATGCCAGGAAATACGACACATATCTAAGCGGATTACAATGCTAGGCCAGGCAGGGGTTAATTCTTTCCCGTCTTGTTCCCCTTTGTGCCAGCGACTCCTCAGATCCTTCCTTCCTCCGCGGTTACATAATGTGATATATTTGGGTAAAAAGAAACCTTCTAGAACAAACAGAAATGATTCAATATATTTATAGATTCTGTCTTTGATTAGACTAATCTCCGCCAGCGGCCGCCTTGGCATTAATCACGGCTAACCAGCCATTGATATTAGCCGCATGCATTGGCACATTCTGCTGATTAAATGGAAATGTTCTTGACCTTTGTATCGTCAGGAATAAGAGCGGACAGCGGGATTCAGTCACTCTCTTACACACAAATCTCATCCCTCCTCCCCCGAGAAGGTGATAACCTCTGTAAAAGGAAATATTCCTGTCTACAAATAATCAACGTTCCCTTAAAACACCAAAATTATACCCATTTTCTAATGAACGTTCACTTTTTTCTTACAATTGTTTATCCAGCATTAGAAAAACATGGCCACTTTCTCTCAGAGACAGCGCCACCCTGGTCCTCAAGTTGGGTGCAGCTTTTGCAACTCTGTTCCATTGAAGTGAATGGAGGTTCCTTACAACCTACAACTGACCTGGAGACAAGAACGGTGCTGTCTCTGGAAGAAAGCGACCATGTTTTTCTAACACTGGATAACCCCTTTAATAATTATATGATACTCTAGGGGCCGGTGTTCAGTTGACACAACAGTCTAAGGCTAGGTTCACACTATGTCTTTTTTTGGCCGTTCAACATTTTGAGGTCAAATGAAGGTCTGTTATTCGAAATCATGAACATCATTTCAAAATAATGGCCGTTATTTGGCCTCAAAATGACGTCCTTCTAAAGAGAGGGCCGTCAAACGGCCAAGAAAAGACATTGGGGGAAATTTATCAAGGGCTTCGCGCCTATTTTTAGGTGAATATTTTGTTTTTTCACCGATTTTTGGTCTAAATTCTATTTATGAACCAGTATTCAACAGGTGAATATTTTTTAGATGTGACTTTTCTTTAATCTGACTGTTTTTGCATATTCACCCAAAAGTTCTGATAATCTGAGATTAGTGCCCAACTTATCATTTGCGACTTTTTAAAAGTCTGGTCAGTGCCAGGGGAATATGCTTGCGCAATTTTTGCTTTTTTTGCGCCTTTTTCTGCGACTTTTTACTTAGATGCAATCCCTATGGCAGTGCTACAATTTATTAAAGTCACAAGATATTGGAAAAAAATAGACATCAATCCCCATTAGAATAGTCACACAAATTAGACTCCATAATGAATGACCCTCATTGAGTGAACCTAGTATAACAGTCACGTAAAGGAATGGAAAATAAGTATAAACACTGGGAAATAAAATAAGGCTGGTTTCCCAATGTGTATAACAATAGCCCACCCTGAGACTCCACCCACTTGACATAGCCACACCCACACTGATACTATAGCACGCCCACACAGATTGTCCGAATTACTAATTTATAGCTACGATAGCGGGATTGAAGGATTAGGTTAATACATGTTTTTTTTACTCCCTTGTTTGTTTGATTTGGAAATATTGAGAAACTATAGAATAAAACAAAGAATCAGAATCTTAAATTTAAAAAATTCTGGAATTTTTTTAATTGTTCATTTTAGTCAAGGTCTAATTCGGTCATGACGGCCTTTGGTTTACACTTAGATTCGAAATCGCCCAAACTGCCCTGAAGAGTCGTGTTGTATGACTGAGGTCTCCTAGGACTGCACCAAACCTCCTTCAAGCTCTTCAACATCAAGACAGTGTAACCCTAGGGCTATGTTCACACACCGTGAAAGTGACGTACGTTTATTCGACAGAAGATATTTTATACATGATCTGTATGAGTAACAGCTGGTATTTTAAGATAATTGTTGTGTGTGAACATAGCCTAAACCTAGGCCCTTCCTCTGACCTTGTAAAACTCCATCAGAAACATTTGGGGGGAATTTATCACCACATTTAATTACAAAAATTTGCCCAAAAATCTTTTTACACCAAAACCTACACAAAACCATTGATAAATCCCTTCCTTCTATCCCTCCTACTATTCCTCTATTGTTTTGTGTTGGGTTTATATCACTAGAGCCTAAAACGTTCCTAGAATCCACAAGGTCCTTTCTTTCCCGTAGGCCTGTTACTTTTATGTGGATTAAATTGTATCTTTGTAAGTTTTTACTCTTTATAGGTTTTTAAGTGTACCCCTAACCCCAGATAAATCTGGCTTGGCTTAAAGAGGATGTACCATCAGGTACACGCTCTTTAAAATGATTCATAAATTAGACGGTGCCGGCACAGGGAAGCCGGTGCCGTGGTCCTTTTTTTGAACCGCGTCCTGGTTCCCGTGTGCGGCACCACTCTATTCATGGTTACTGGGCCGGGGGTGGAGCACTGGAGGCGGGCCGGCCCGACCTTGTTGGGAGTAAACCCCTGCCACTCCATGACACGGCTCCATTGATTCTAACCGGTTACCATGAATAGAGCGGCACCATACGCGGGAACCAGGCCTTGGTTCAAAAAAAGGACCGCGGCACCTAAAGGTACATCCTCTTTAAACCCCCTCGAAACATTTGCCCCCATAGGCACCGGGCCATTGAGTCTAATGATTAATTCGACCCTATTTTTAGTGTTTCGTTCATATATTTTCACCAGTGGGGATTAGGATTTCGCACGGTTGGGCCGATGGTGACAAATTTGTTGGATCTTTTCTTTACAGCAGCCAGAGCTCCTTATAACATAATTGTATCTTTTTAAGTTCACTTATAGAACTGAACCCTTAACCCCTAGAAAACCCAGCCTGGCTTTAATATTTGCCCCCCAGGCACAGGCCCATTGACTCTAATAATACATTTGCCCATATGTTTTTCACATTACTTATAGGATATTTTTCCTGCTGACAGTCCTGCTATCTGACAGCTGAGAAGCTTTACCAGACTGTATCTTGTTGCCAGGTGACTGCAAGAATCATTTAAAAAACAGGAGGAAAGTGATTGCATCTCACATGTGCGGCGGCCGCATCGCTTCTAACTGTGAGAGGATTAGTCCAAATGTATCTGCAAACCCCACGTCACATATGAGGCGACCATGATACATATCATCCCGAAATGTGTATGGGATTTATCCGGCATGTCCATGACTTAAACCCCTTAGGGATGCGGCCAGTATTGGCCTTAAGCACATAATGATTTTTTCTTTTTTGTCTGTGTCCGCTATGGGTGATGCGATCACGGGGGGAGATCCCTTCTTCTTACCAAGCCGGGTAAATAAATAACATATTTGGTATCATCATGTTCGTAATCGCTATTAAATTATCAGATTCCTGATCTCACACGGTAAACAGTGTAAATTGCTGATTTTTTTGTTGTTGCATCAAATCTAGAAAAATTGTAATAAAAAGCGATCAAAAAGTCTCAAGCGAGGTACCGATCATGAAAGTACAGATCATGCCGTGAAAAATCGCTCCTCACACAGACCCATAGACCAAAGAATAAAAGTGCTATAAGGAGGGAATAGAGACATTTTAAGGAACATTTAGGTTTTAATTTTTTAAAAGCAGTCAGATAAAAAAAAAAGTTATGTAAAAAAAAAAATACATATCCTTGTAATCATACCGACTTGAGGAACATGACAGTTTTACCATAGGGTGAATGGCCTAAACACAACACCCAGCTCCCCCAACCCCCCCCCCCCCCCCCCCACACACACACACAAAATAAAAAAATATTGAATTTTATTTTAAATTTCACTGCACAAATAGCTTTTTTTTCTGGTTTTGCAAGATATATTATATAGAAAAATTAAGTCAGCCATTGCAAAGTACAATTAGCGCAAAAAATAAGGGCTCATGTGGGTCTGTAGGTGAAAAAATGTAAGCGCTATGGCCTTTTTTACACAAGGAAAAAAATAAGGCGCAAAAGTAAAAATTGGCTCCTTTCTTAAAGGGTTAAAAGACAATAATTATTTTATTCTGCATACTCATACAAGATCTTGTTTTTTAGGTGAAATGTTGATTTTTCAAATGGCACCAGTTTGGGGTACATGTATAACTGTATACTTATGTAGAATGTGTGTGTGTGTATATATATATATATATTTTTTTTTTCATAGCACTGTAACAGGTTACATGTATTCTTCAGATGATTGTGATTACAATAATACCTTATTTATCCATTCATTTATAATTTTATGTTTTACTCGTTCCACACAATAAAACAGAAATCAGAAAAAAAATAATAATTTAATTGCTGAAATCCAAGACCTTCTGTACTACTGTATAACGTCTTCCCTTTTCCATTGAATGAGTCAAGTGACCTCTTTATTTTTTGTGTTACGACCCTTCATCCCCATCTTAGGTTACATGGGGGTAGGTGCTACAGACGCAGCTGACCACAGCATCTAAGGGGTTAAAGAGTGGTTGTGACAAGGTCACTTGTGGCCCATGTGATATAGTTACAGTGCTGTGCGAGAACTGTCACCTGTCATCGCTGTAAATGTATGATGTGGCGCAGGAAGGGGGTCACAGGTGATGTCAAGGCTGGACTGGGGCTGAAAAGCAACCCTGGCACACAAACCCCACCAGCCCACATATATCTCCCCCCGCACACACACCCATTGCACCAACTATGTTGAGCAGAAATTTTTTTAGCTTTACTATTGTTACATCATTTTCTTACATATGTGAAGTATTACTCCCTGCATATTATACAAGAGTATATAGCAGTGATATCAGATAGCAGGCGTACACAGATGCTGCAAAGTATTACACCACGCAGACTATAGAAGAGTATATAGCAGTGATATCAGATAGCAGGCGTACACAGATGCTGCAGAGTATTACACCACGCAGACTATAGAAGAGTATATAGCAGTGATATCAGATAGCAGGCGTACACAGATGCTGCAGAGTATTACACCACGCAGACTATAGAAGAGTATATAGCAGTGATATCAGATAGCAGGTGTACACAGATGCTGCAGAGTATTACACCACGCAGACTATAGAAGAGTATATAGCAGTGATATCAGATAGCAGGCGTACACAGATGCTGCAGAGTATTACACCACGCAGACTATAGAAGAGTATACAGCAGTGGTCAGCCAGTCACAGGTAGAATACAGAACCATTACAGAGGCTCTGTCCGCTCTCCTGCAGGGCCGTCTTAACCATTGGGCATGGTAGGCGGCTGCCTGGGGGCCCATGCGTCCTAGGGGGCCCCTGCCCTGTGTCATATTCCCTGGCCCTTTAACTGGGAGTGCTCCTGATCAGCGCTGGTAGATAGGGGCTGTGCACAGCTCGCTCTTGTGGCCGGAAGCTGCATTCTGCTTCCGGACACTAGAGGTCTCTCTCACCCCCTGCATTCCCGTGCGGAGCAGGAGAGTGACGTCACCAGCAGAGCCCTGAGAGGAAGGAGAAGCTGGAGGCCTGAAGCACAAAGCCTGAGTGAGTATGTGCTGATACCAGAGGGGGGAGGCTAGCTGGCAGGGAAGGGGTTAATCATGGGAGTGCTCTCTGCAGGGATGCAGACAGGGCTGTGGGTGAACTGGTAAACAGGGAGGGGGAGGGATCGGGGGTGTAACTCCTCTGAGTGTGTATATATCTCCATTCAGTGTATACAGCAATGTATTATATACTTATCCTCCTCCTGAGTGTGTATATATATCTCCATTCAGTGTATACAGCAATGTATTATATACTTATCCTCCTCCTGAGTGTGTATATATATCTCCATTCAGTGTATACAGCAGTGTATTATATACTTATCCTCCTCCTGAGTGTGTATATATATATCTCCATTCAGTGTATACAGCAGTGTATTATATACTTATCCTCCTCCTGAGTGTGTATATATCTCCATTCAGTGTATACAGCAATGTATTATATACTTATCCTTCACCTATCACTCCATTGTTGTCTCCCTGTATGTATACTGTATAATACAATATACAGGGAAACAACATGGTTCATATATAGAGAAGGGCAAAACAACATGGTTCATATATAATAGTCATGTTGTTGCCCCTCTCTATATATGAACCATGTTGTTTCCCTGTATATTGTATTATACAGTATACATACAGGGAAACAACATAGCTTATATATAGAGAAGGGCAAAACAACATGTCTCATATATACAGAGGGGTAACAACATGACTTTGCTGCTACCCCCAGTAAGCATTGCCCACCCCATCTCCACTGCACCCAATAAACATATTGCCACCTCACCTGGTCCCCTGATGTTGCCCCCCCCCCCCCCCAAGGTCACAGCAGCACAGAGGATGTCAGGAGAGGAGGGTGCTGATCTATAGGAGAGGTCCGAGCAGCACAGAGGATGTCAGGAGAGGAGGGTGCTGGTCTTATAGGGGAGGTCGCAGCGCCCAGCAGCACAGAGGATGTCAGGAGAGGAGGGTGCTGATCTATAGGGGAGGTCCCAGCAGCACAGAGGATGTCAGGAGAGGAGGGTGCTAATCCTATAGGAGATGGTTCCCCTTTATAGATGGTCTCCCTCTTTCCCCCCTTATAGATGGTCCCCCTCTTTCCCCCCTTATAGATGGTCCCCCTCTTTCCCCCCTCCCTTTATAGATGGTCCCCCTCTCCCCCCCCCCTTATAGATGGTCCCCCTCTCCCCCCCTTATAGATGGTCCCCCTCCCCTTATAGATGGTCCCCCTCTTTCCCCCCCTTATAGGTGGTCCCCCTCTTTCCCCTTTATAGATGGTCCCCCTCTTTCCCCCCTTTATAGATGCCCCCCCCCCCCGTCAGTAAATAACACAAAAATAACAAAATACAACTCACCTACCCTGCGTTCCCCCGTCTATCCTCTCTCCTTCTGCAGTCTCCGGCACATCACACAGCTCCTAGTGCCGTCTGGGCCCTGACTTCCGGTACGTGCGCTCCCAGTACCGGAAGTCAGGGCCCCAGGCGGCACTAGGAGCTGTGTGATGCGCACGCTGCCGGGGAGAGGACGGGACACCCCCGGCAGCCGCGTATCAGCCGGAGGCAGCCGGAGACTCTTGTGACCGCAAGCGAAACAATTCTTGCGGTCACAAGAGCCTGCAGTGGCGGAGGGAAGGGGGCCTCCCGGGTGGCATTATAATGTGGGCGGCGTGGCATGGGCCCCCCCGGAGCCTCGGGCCCCGGGCGTCCGCCCAAACCGCCCACATTATAATCCGCCACTGTTCTCTATAGTGCACCGACTCCGTACTCATCTCTATAGTGCACCGACTCCTTACTCCTCCATTCTCTATAGTGCACCGACTCCGTACTCCTCATCTCTTTAGTTTGCACCTCCTCCAGGTAACACAGAGGGGGCACAACCATAGTGACACTGCCAGGAGCCGCACTGTGTGACAATATGAGTGCGATGTGCTGCATCACCGGCTCTCACACACCCCTGTCCTCGCTGATCTGCCTCTTTCTTGCACAGTAAACACTTAGGGGTAGATTTATGAAAGGGTGTAAATATACACCTGGTGTAAACTGCCCACAGCAACCAATCACAGCTCCTCTTATATTTTACCAGAGCTGAAAGCTGTGCTGTGATTGGTTGCTGTGGGCAGCTTACACCAGGTGTATATTTACACCCTTTCATAAATCTCCCCCAAAGTGATATTATTACTATGTCACACAGTATTAGTACTACTATATAGTATGTGCACAGGACTGTCCTCAGAAGATGCAATATTAGCCGTCAGCAGGGGCAGACACAGACAGCAGAGGACCCCTGTGCAAAGAATGTGCCTGAGCCCCCCCCTAACCTATTTGTACCCCCACTCACCCCCCTACATAAGTGATTACACTGTAGTTACACCCAGGGACTCACAGGTGATTTCTTCTCTGATCGGAGTCGTTCACTTTCTTTTTTCTTTCACCACCATGATGATTTCTTGCAGCTACGACTCATGTCTTCTGAACCTGCCAGACAAAAACCTTAGGCTCCGCACTTTTACAACAACTTCCACTTTTTTGTGTCATGTGCAGTAAAGTTAGTAAGTATGTGGGTTGCCCCCTGTATATAGGATCCCCTGCTGTATTGCTGTACAATATAATAAATAATGATCCCCCCCTGTGCTGTCACCATAGTAATAATCCCCAGTGCTCTGCCCCATAGTAACCCCACTGTGCTGTTCCCATAGTAATAATCCCCCCCGTGCTCTGTTCCATAGTAATTATCCCCCCTGTGCTGTCCCGATAGTAATCCCCCCTGTGCTGCACCCCATAGTAATCCCCCCATGCTCTGCCCCAAAATACAGCCCCCCCATAGTAATCCCCCATGTGCTGCACCCCCATAGTAATCCCCCCTGTGCTCTTCCCCATAATACAGCCCCCCATAGTAATCCCCCATGCTCTGCCCCATAATACAGCCCCCCAAGGTAATCCCCCTGTGCTGCACCCCCAAAGTTATCCCCCCGTGCTCTGCTCCATAATACAGCCCCCCATAGTAATCCCCCTGTGCTGCACCCCCATAGTAATCCCCCCGTGCTCTGCTCCATAATACAGCCCCCCATAGTAATCCCCCCTGTGCTGCACCCCCATAGTAATCCCCCCTGTGCTCTGCCCCATAATACAGCCCCCCATGCTCTGCCCCATAATACAGCCCCCTCATAGTAATCCCCCCATGCTCTGCCCCAAAATACAGCCCCCTCATAGTAATCCCCCCATGCTCTTCCCCATAATACAGCCCCCCATAGTAATCCCCCATGCTCTGCCCCATAATACAGCCCCGTCATAGTAATCCCCCATGCTCTGCCCCATAATACAGCCCCCCATAGTAATCCCCCCATGCTCTGCCCCATAATACAGCCCCCTCATAGTAATCCCCCACTGCATTGCCAAATAGAAAAAAAAGAACATTATACTCACCTTATCCTAGAATACAGCGGGTCACTCTCTCTTCTGATGTTCTCCTCGCCTGGCAGGTGATGAGCGCGCGGACACACACACACACACATACACACACAGACGGACACAGACAGAAACACACTAACTACCTCACCTGACAAATCCCGCCCCTGCCACCGCAGCCCGCTGCCTGCCTGAAGTAGCACTCCTGCTACCGCAGCCTGCCCGACCGTATTGCACGTACAATGCGTGCGCCACGGCTGGCCGCAGTGGCCCCACGCTCCTGCTCAGTTCATTGGATGGAAGAGCGCGGCAGGGGCGGGCCGAGCCGGTGATTTTTTTTTTTTTTAATGTCATTTTTTTTTTTTATCATGCAGCCCGGGTGGCCCACAGACTGGCAACCCAGCCAGCCCAGCGGGCATTTGCCCAGCTTGCCAGATTTCCAGTCCAGGCCTGGGTGATGTAGAGCTTAAAGAACCCATTTTCTTGCTTTCTATGTAAAATAATCTTCAGTTTTTCTGTTTCCAATCCCCATCTCTCTATTGGAGAGTAGCTACAAAGAGCGTCCTTCAGTCAGGAGGACCTGTCCTGTCCTGCATTACACACTCATCCTATTGATTTGAATGAACATTGTGTAATACTTTATGTCTCCTGTAGAGGCGCTGTAGGAAAACTGACTGCAGGTTATGGCTCATCACTCCCAGCAGATACTTTGTGATCAGCTTCTTTTTAACAAAAGTAACTAGATAAGACCAACATTTCCTGATTACAGAACATTGTGCCTACACAATCTCCCAGCAATCTTTTCTTTCTTTTAGAAGATTGACAATATGGCTTATCCTAATCTCAGTCATGTTTTCTTTCTTACAGAGGAGATAGGTGACAATTCCACAGTCAAACCTCTGTTTAGCAATGTGACACAAAGCAAAGATGATTCTCTTCAATGTGTGAACCAGTACCCCACCCGAGAGAGCTCGGTGGTGGTCAGGACATACGTCTATTCAAGACCCCCACCATGGAATGCAGATATGCCAGTCATCTACGTGATTACGCCCACCTACACAAGGCCTGTTCAGAAGGCCGAGCTTGTTCGACTGGCCAACACTTTTCTCCATGTAGTCAATTTGCACTGGATCGTGGTGGAAGACTGTCCGAGAAAAACAAAACTGGTGGCTAACTTGCTCGAGAAGGCAGGAATGAACTTCACACACTTGAACATTGAGAGTCCACATAACCAAAAAGTGGGCATATCAAGGACGCCTGACGTCACTCCTCGAGGAACCGTCCAAAGGAATCTCGGCCTTCGATGGCTTCGAGACAACCTCAGCGCCTCAAGCCCACCCGAAGGAGTTGTCTATTTTGCTGATGATGATAACACATACAGTCTTGAGGTCTTTGAAGAGGTAAGTGCTTTTCCTAGAGTGATTTAATACATGCGGCTCCCCGGAGAGCCTTGGTCGGCCTTCAGACATAATAAATATCTTAATTCCTCCTTGTAATTGGCTTCCCGTAACATGCTTAATCACCTTTAATGTGGAAATTTCAGTTTTATGCCTATTGGAAAATCAATATGTTTTTGCTCTTTAATTAAATTGTGATTTAATTGTGGATTGTAATGGGCGATCGGCCTTATTGTGTAATGAAACCATCATTACACCTTAGAAGATCATCTGCCACCATCCCATTACTCAAAAAGTTGATCTCTGGACAAACCCCCAAGTTCTTGAGATAGCAAACTGGAGTAATAATTGTTGGTGGTGGAAGTAATCTATGATTTAATCACAGAGTGTAAAGGGCAATAGACCTTAATGGGTGGTGGAATATAAATTACACCTCAGAAGATCAACCGCTACAATCACATGACTCAAAAATGTCCCAATAGCAAATTGTAGAAGCAAATCTATGATATGATCATGGAAAAGAATCAGCAAAAAGTCTTATCATTTAGCTAAAGAGCCATTATAACTTAAAGTATTATGTGCTACTTTCACATTACTCCAAAAAGTTGACCTCCAGACAAACCCCCAAGTTCTCGAGATAAAAATGGAAAATATTTAATTGTTGTAGAAACACATTTTTACGGTACTGCAGGGAGGGTTTGGTCAGCGATGGGACGGGGTGGACACAGACGACGAACCCTGAACTTGTCCCCGGCCACTGTCACTGCCTGCTTACCTCGGACAGTCCTAGGTGAGAGCGGGAAACTGGGCGTCAGTCTCTAACTTGCATTAATGTTAAAACACAGAACACGGAAAAGACAAACTTACAAATCAAGAGTAATCAATCAGTCTGGGGTCAAACCAAATGGGCAGCGAAGTACAAAAACAGAATCCAAGAGAATAGTCACATACACAAGTGCCGAGGTCAGGAAAGTCAGAATAAGGGGGATGTGAACTAGGGTGTCATATATATATATATATATATATATATATATATATATATATATATGGTCAGTCCAGGCCAGAACATGATTAGACCTGCCACCTGATCCTCACAAGGCACACATGGAGGTCACACAGCAGTTCACATTGCCAGGGATGCCATTGGGTATACATGACATCACTCAGGAGATGGCGCTGGCTCTGGCTGGGGCAGGCTTTTGTGAGTCTTGGGTGGGCAAACCCAAAGACCTTGCTGGAATGGGGGCAGGTAAGGATATAACACAAATCCATGAATAAATCATGAGCAATATGCCTTCTCGTGTAGTGAAATAGTCATTGCACCATTCACCATCATCACATTACTCAAAAATATTTACCTCCAGACAAGCCCCCATGTCCATAAGGCGGTATGAAAATGATATTTTTGTTATAGGATCAAATTCATGGATCAGGGATTGTAGTGGGCAACAGGCCTTACTGTGCGTCATCATCCTCCATCATCCAGCTGCTCAAAAAGTTGACCTCCAAAAAAAACCCCAAGTCCTTGAGACAATAAAGTAAAGAATATAATATTGTTATAGTAGCAAATCCATGACTTAGTCATGGACTATACTGGGCTGTAAGTTGAATTGTTAATAGAAACTCTTTACACATTAGAGAATTCTCATCCACCATCACATTTCTCAAAAACATTACCTCCGGACAAATCCCAAATGCTAAAAGATAACAAATGTGAATAATATTCTTCTTGTAGGATAAAATCTGTGATCTCATCATGAAATGTAATTGGCAATTTGCCTTACTGTCATTAAATCTTAGAAAATCTTCTGCCACCGTTATACTACTCAAAACGTTGATCTCCGAGAATCCCTCAAATTCTTAAGACAGAGAAATAGAAATAGAATTGTTGTTGTAGTAATCTACGGTTTAATCATCATGAAATAACAAAATAGAATTGTTGTAGGTAAAATGATTGATATAATCAGGGATTGTAATGGGGAATATGCTTTACTGTCTCGTTACAATTTAGAAGATCCACCACCACCATCACATTATTCAAAAAGTTGAGAAGACCATCCGACACCTTCTCGGAGCTAAAATATTTCCCCTCCGGACAAAGCCTCAAGTTCTCGGGATAACAAATGGGAATTATATTATTGTTGTAGGAGCAAATTATCCTTAAGAGGAAAAGGTTTTTTTTCTAATTTAGTGTAGAAATTAGAAATGTAGGAGGGGAGCGGTATTAATAGAACAGTGAATCCGCCAAGAGAGTACTACCGTAATAGAGTGTAATCTTAACCCGAATAATTTCGATGCGCCATGCGCTTTGATTCATTAGTAGCCGGTTCTTTGGGTTCATTACAGCGGTGAGGAGGGACCTGGTGGAATATTGGATATACACGGAGCGACACAATGATGAATATCTCTCATTAGCATATCAAGTAGTGTGTGCGCTAACTCCCTGTAATCTACCACATAACAACCGCTGATGGCTAAAGCAATCCATCATAAACATCCACAACACCCCCCCCCCCCGCTAGATAAATGGACAAAGCTACAGCATCAAACTAACTAAATACTAATTCAATTCAAATAGTTGCTTAGATGTAGCAGAGCTGGAGCTGTCATGTGTACACAGGCAGCAAACCTTAAAGTCTCCCTGTCCTTATAACTTTCAAAATCTAAATCAACAGTAGATGTGATATAAAGCAAGTTTGCAATTTACATTATTTTCTTTTTTTTTTTTTATCATAGAAAACACGGTACTTCCTGTTTTCTGACAGTTTTTTTCTAAAAAAAAAAAACAGGAAACAGTCAGAAAACGGAGTCCAGTGTATCCCAAGCGCTCAGAGAGAAGACAGTCATGGGATTGATGGACACATTGAGCTGTGACTCTCTGTACTGGGCGGAATTCCTGTGTTAAGTCTGTTTTTTACAACCAGCACAAGTCAGAAAATCCAGGAGACTGGACCTGGATTTCTGGTAAGTATAGCTGTTATTTAGCAGCCTTCAGGAGACTGGGCCTGGATACAGTAAGTATAGCTGTTATATAGCTGCCTTCAGGAGACTGGACCTGGATACAGTAAGTAGAGCTGTTATATAGCTGCCTTCAGGAGACTGGACCTGGATTTCTGGTAAGTATAGCAGTTATATAGCAGCCTTCAGGAGACTGGACCTGGATACAGTAAGTATAGCTGTTATATAGCAGCCTTCAGGAGACTGGGCCTGGATACAGTAAGTATAGCTGTTATATAGCTGCCTTCAGGAGACTGGACCTGGATTTCTGGTAAGTATAGCAGTTATATAGCAGCCTTCAGGAGACTGGACCTGGATACAGTAAGTATAGCTGTTATATAGCAGCCTTCAGGAGACTGGGCCTGGATACAGTAAGTATAGCTGTTATATAGCCGCCTTCAGGAGACTGGACCTGGATACAGTAAGTATAGCTGTTATACAGCAGCCTTCAGGAGACTGGAGACTGGACCCAGATACAGTTAGTATAGCTGTTATATAGCTGCCTTCAGGAGACTGGACCTGGATACAGTAAGTATAGCTGTTATATAGCAGCCTTCAGGAGACTGGACCTGGATACAGTAAGTATAGCTGTTATATAGCAGCCTTCAGGAGACTGGACCTGGATACAGTAAGTATAGCTGTTATATAGCAGCCTTCAGGAGACTGGACCTGGATACAGTAAGTATAGCTGTTATATAGCTGCCTTCAGGAGACTGGACCTGGATACAGTAAGTATAGCTGTTATAGAGAGCTGTTTTGAGAGCGATCTCTATAAGGCTGTACGGAAGATCAATCTTCATAAATTCTTCACTCAGAAGAAATCGACCGATACCAACACCTCATCGGAAGTCCACTATCATATCGGGCCTCTGGGTTTTTTTCCCCCAACGTCTTTCAACACTGAGGAACAGATTTGCCTGCTGGACCTGGCGACTCTGACAGAAGACACCGTGGACCCGACTCTCCATGCCACAGTGTCCACTGAAGGTCCCTACATGGGTGGGAACCCTTCTACGTTTGCTCCCCAGGTGACTCCGGGCAGTCCTTTGGACCTATTCCACAAAGCAGTCCTACGCGATGTGAAGGCTCTTGCCTATCCATCTCCTGTGTCTAACCTCACAGACCAGGAACGTCGGGCGATGTCTTGGCTCAAATCCAGGCCTGACTTATTGATACGTCGAGCAGATAAGGGCGGCGCTGCAGTAATCCTGACACAAGATTGCTACCATTCAGAGGCCATGCGCCAGCTGCAAGATACCACTACTTACACCAGATTAGACAAAGACCCGACCTCTAGGATTAAGGAGCAACTACGGTCACTTTTGCACACGCATGTGCGTTCTGGTGCCATTGATTCTAAGACGGCTGAGCGACTCATCCCCGAGTCCCCCCGGATACCTAAATGGTATCTGCTCCCTAAAATCCACAAATCCCTGAGCCGGCCGCCGGGCCGTCCTATCGTCTCGGCGGTCGGTTCAGTGACAGAGGGTCTGTCCCAATATCTGGATTGGGCCTTGCGCCCCATTCTATCATGTTTCGTGTCATATCTCAAGGACACTAATGATTTCTTGCAGGTCCTGGATAACACCCATTGGCTTCCCGGTTATTCCCTGGCCTCCGTGGACGTCGAGAGCCTCTACACCCGCATCCCCCATGATGCGGGTGTGGAGGCTGTCGATCGCATCCTCGGTCGCCTGGGTAAGCCACCTGTTTTCAGACATTTTGTTCGGGATTCTTTATTATTTGTACTTGGCAATAATTGTTTCACCTACAGGGGAGATTGGTATCGGCAGGAGACCGGCACTGCTATGGGCACGCCGGTCTCCTGCACGTATGCCAATCTCTTCCTGGCACAATTTGAGTTGGATTTCATTTCTGCACCTTGTAATCCTTTTATCACAGATATCGTTTCGTTTCATCGTTATGTTGACGATATTTTTGTGATTTGGAAAAACACTGCAGCCAAATTTAATGAGTTCGTCACCTTTTTGAATGAAAGCAATACGTGCAATATGTTTTTCACTTTATGTTTTGGTGGTGCTACTCTCGAGTTTTTAGACGTTATGGTAGAAGCTTTAGCACAGGGCCTTCATACTTCAGTGTTCCGCAAAAAGACAGCCGCCAATTCGCTCCTTCACTTCAGTAGTTCCCATCCACTTCAAGTGAAAAACTCCATACCTTTCAGTCAGATGTTGCGTTTAAAACGTATTAATAACACCGAGAAGGGCTTTCAGCACCAAGCTGCTGCATTATAATCACGTCTACTAGACAGGGGTTACCCCAGACCTTTAGTGGAGGAAGCCCTCATTAAAGCTAATGCCCGCCATAGATCTTCCCTTACCCGTTCCAGACCCAGTAGTCACCCTAAAAAAACTTTCAGTGCAGATACTAAAAGATTCACATTTGCATTACAGAATAGTAATCTCAATGACACAGCGATGAAGATCATCAAAAACCACTGGTTTCTATTGCAGCAGGATAGCGACCTGAAAGCGGTGGCAGATCGTAAGCCACTGGTCACTTTCAGGAAAAGCAAGACTATAGCAGATGCTCTAACAGAAGGTCAGGCCACTAGACCAGGGAACTGGCTCGACCGCTGTCTACCGGAAGGTAATAAGCGGTGTGGCACTTGCCAATATTGCCCCCAAATGCTGTGTCTTGCCTTCATCAATCTAGGGGGAAAGGATTGCTTCATTCGCGATTTTATTACGTGCAGGACCACCCACGTGATTTATGCCATCCTTTGCCCGTGCCACAGGTACTATGTAGGAAAAACCAAACGTCCCCTCTGGACAAGGTTTAAAGAGCATTTGTACTCTGTGCGCACGGGCAAGGGGGTTCCTCGGCTAATAGAACACGTACGGTCTGCACATTTAGGCGACACTAAGCTGCTCCGCTTTATCGGCCTAGAAAGGGTTAACCCCCCTACCACAGGCGCGGACAGGCTAAAACTCCTTCTCAAACGCGAGACTTTATGGATTATGCGTCTAGACGCTACAGGACCTTGTGGCCTTAATGAGAGGAACGACCTTAATACTCTCCTTTGATGTTTTGCCACATGTTTACTTGCATCGTAACTTATTGTAACTTTATTGATACCTATGTTCACTTGTATATATGCACCTCCCCCTCACGTACACGCTGTTCCGAGCCCGACGAAGCGCCGTAGCAGGCGTGAAACATTGTTGCTCTCCTGTGAACGCACCTGCCTTTCCACCTTCCCTCTCCCCGCTGCACCAGCTCCGATGTGTCTGCAATAAACCACCTGCATCTATGAAGTTGGTGAGTGCGAGACTCTATTTCTTTACATTGACATTTGCTCTCCTTTGCTTTGCCTCTGCACCGCAACTTAGTGGTAAGGACACTATCGCTTACAGCCGCAATCTCCTGTCCCATACGTCCTGATTAAGTGTTCCCAATATCAGCTAGTGCCGGTCGTCACTCTCTCCACACCATATAGCTGTTATATAGCTGCCTTCAGGAGACTGGACCTGGATACAGTAAGTATAGCTGTTATATAGCAGCCTTCAGGAGACTGGACCTGGATACAGTAAGTATAGCTGTTATATAGCAGCCTTCAGGAGACTGGACCTGGATACAGTAAGTATAGCTGTTATATAGCAGCCTTCAGGAGACTGGACCTGGATACAGTAAGTATAGCTGTTATATAGCAGCCTTCAGGAGACTGGACCTGGATACAGTAAGTATAGCTGTTATATAGCAGCCTTCAGGAGACTGGACCTGGATACAGTAAGTATAGCTGTTATATAGCAGCCTTCAGGAGACTGGACCTGGATACAGTAAGTATAGCTGTTATATAGCTGCCTTTAGGAGACTGGACCTGGATACAGTAAGTATAGCTGGTATATAGCAGCCTTCAGGAGACTGGACCTGGATACAGAAAGTATAGCTGTTATATAGCTGCCTTCAGGAGACTGAGCTTGGATACAGTAAGTATAGCTGTTATATAGCTGCCTTCAGGAGACTGGGCCTGGATACAGTAAGTATAGCTGTTATATAGCTGCCTTCAGGAGACTGGGCCTGGATACAGTAAGTATAGCTGTTCTAAAGCTGCCTTCAGGAGACTGGACCTGGATTTCTGGTAAGTTCAGCTTTGTTTTACAGCATGATAACAACAAAAAATAATGAATGTATATTGCAAACTTGCTTTATTTCACATTTACTGTAGATTTTGAAAGTTATATTGACAGAGACACTTTAACTTTGAAGGGGTAGTTCACCCCAAATTGTTTTATTCGTAATCAACAGGTGCCAGAAAGTGCTAGAGATTTGTAATTTATATCTATTAAAGTGACTCTGTACCCACAATCTGACCCCCCCAAACCGCTTGTACCTTCGGATAGCTGCTTTTAATCCAAGATTTGTCCTGGGGTCCAGTTGGCAGGTGATGCAGTTATTGTCCTAAAAAAAACTTTTAAACTTGCAGCCCTGTGCCCAACAGCCGTGGCTTGGAATATCAGTGCCCTAACCTTGCACTATCCCTCCAACCCTTCTCCCCACCCTCCTGATCATTAGGAAAGCCACTGGAAGGATTTTTCCTATTCCTCTGCAATGAACACTGCACAGGTGCCTTAACGATCCAGCCCATGTGCCGTGCTCACACAGCTGATGAATAGTAGACAATCTGCCTGGAGCATTCCTAATGATGAGGAGGGCGGGAAAGAGGGACAGAGAGGTTGTGCCAGACTAATGCATAGTCATTGTAGGCCACGCCAGTTTGTTACAGGACTACAAGTTTAAAAGTTATTTTTTAGGACAATAACTGCATCACCTGCCGAACGGGCCCCAGGACGGATCTTGGATTAAAGGCAGCTATCTAAAGGTACAGGCGGTTGGGGGGGGGGGGGGTACGATTGTGGGTACAGAGTCGCTTTAAAAAAAAATCTCATATCTTCCAGTACTTATCAGCTGCTGTATGCCCTGCAGGAAGTGGTGTATTCTCTCCAGTCTGACACAGTGCTCTCTGCTGCCACCTCTGTCCATGTCAGAAACTGTCCAGAGCAGGAGAGGTTTTCTTTTTTTTTTTTTTTTTTTTTTTTTTTTTTAAGATATTTTATTAAAGGTTTTTTATGTTATAACTGTACAAGCATTAATTCGGTACATTAAGAATAGTGTACATCTAATCAAGAAAAATTACATGGAGATTGTAACATAAGAAGACAAGTGATGACATAGTAAGAAGAATAGAGCATGTCACGTCACACAATATTTTCGTACATAAAAAAAAACAGTGTTGTACAGGGGGGGGGGGGGGATAAAAGAACTATATGAAAATCCTTAGTAGAAAGGATAAATAACACATTTTATAAATGACAAACAGAACAGGTAATGGAAAGGAATACAGAACAGATCGGTATATGTTTTGTGAATATCAGTGTAATATTTTATTATATATTGGGCCAATATATGGATTAAGTCGGGAAATGAAGATTTAGAGATCAGTATGATTAAGGTAACTTTGGGAGTATAGATTCTCGGTAAGAGATCCAAGGCGACCAAATATTCATGAATTTGTATCGGGTGTTGGATTCCCAATGAGATAATTCTTCTAGTCGGAACATTTGGTCGACCTTTAAGAGCCATGTGTTTAGGGAAGGCACTTCCGTAGAAATCCACATAGTAGGTACTAATAGACGGGCAGCTGACAGAAGGTGTCTAAAAAGTAACATTTGGGCGCCTTTCAAGTTTGGTGGGAATATAAGGAGTAGGGCACATTCTGGGGAGATTGTTATTTTGGTTTTGCATATAAGATTGCATTTATCAAAGATAGTGTTCCACCATTTGTATATTATTGGACAAGTCCACCATATGTGTAAGAAGGAGCCATGGGCTGATTTGCAGCGCCAACAAGTTGCATCTTTCTGTGAGTTATAATGGGCAGACACTTCTGGTGTAATATACCATCTGGATATAATTTTATATCCGTTTTCTTGTGTTTTTACGCATCTGGAGGACTTGTAGGGTGCTAGGAATACTGACTGAATTTCATCTTTAGTGAAGGTTTTATTCAGATCTTTCTCCCAAAGCTGTATGAATGGGGGAGCAGTCGTAGGATGAGGAAGAATCAATTTTTTATAAAGAAGGGAAATGGTTTTGGTTGGATAGTTGACTTGTGTCAAAATTTCCTCGAACCAAGTAGGGGGCTTGTGGAATTTAGGGTGTTTGCAAATATTTAGTAAATGTGAGCGGATATATGATAACAGGATAGTATGGTAGGAGGAAATTTTGAGAGAAGAGGATAACTCCTCATTGCCTAAGGGACATCCATCTCTATCAATAAGGGTGGAGAGAAGTGTTTGTGAGTTACAGATATGTATAGGGGTACTGTTTTGCAAAGATTTATGGGCTATGCTAATAATGTCTCTAACTTGCATCAAGGAGGAAGGGTAAGTGTTTGCAGCGTGCTTCTTGTTGAACCAGTCCCAAGCCCTGAGTGTAGAGGTGATAAAGGGGGTTATATATTTTGATCTATGTGCTATTGTGGGAGAGGAAAAAAGTAATGAGCGCAGAGGCTTTATTGCCAGCTCTTCCTCTATAGAGATCCAGGTTTTATGTGAAGGGACGCGTATCCAGTCTATTATTCTGGAAAGTAAAATTGCTCTTGAATAAGTCTCGGGGTCTGGTAAGCCGATGCCACCCCATTGTTTTGGACGTATGAGGATGCGATTTGCTATTCTCGGATGCTTATTAGACCAGATGAATTTATTTATCGTCTTCCTGATTGAAGCAAAAAATAAATTAGGGATGGGTATGGGGAGAACCTGCATTAGGTAAGTTATTTTGGGAATTATTAATGACATAACAATGCTTTTTCTGCCGAACCAAGAAATTATTGGTATATCAAATTTTTCTAATTGTTTTATAATGTTAGAAAGTAGTGGTAGGAAGTTTAGAGAATAAAGTTTAGATAAGTCAGTACTAATTTTAACTCCCAGAAAAGTAATCGGTGTGTTAGTCCAGCTATAAGGTAGGGAGGAAGATAAATGTAATTTTAAGGGAGTGGGGATATTAAATGCTAGTATTTGGGATTTTATAGCGTTAATTTTAAAATTTGATATATTACCAAATTGTTCCAGTAAAGAATGTACACGTGGTAATGACGTTTCTGGCTCAGAGATCAGTAATAAGAGATCATCTGCATATGCAGCAACTAGGTGCTCCCTACCACCCAGTGTGACACCTTTAATTTGTGTGTCTTGGCGAAGGGCCTGAAGAAAGGGTTCCATTACCAAGGCAAATAGCATAGGGGATAATGGACACCCTTGGCGAGTACCATTTGTGATAGGGAAAGACGCGGAGAAGGTCCCATTGACTGATATAGACGCAGTGGAAGTAGCATACATAGAGAAGACAGCAGAGCAAAATTTGGAGGGAAAGTGAAATTTTTCTAGGACTTTAGACATAAATGTCCAATTTATTCTGTCAAAAGCCTTCTCCGCGTCTGTCCCTAGAAGAGTGAGTGGAATGGATTTATGGTTAACATAATGTAGTATATCTAATACTCTGGTAGTGTTATCTTTGCCTTCTCTTCCTTTTACAAAACCGACTTGGTCTTGGTGTATGAGTTGGGGAAGGATATTCTTTAGGCGTTCTGCTAGTATTTTAGCTAACAATTTCAGATCAATATTTAAAAGAGATATTGGTCTGTAATTTCCGCAATTTGTTAAGTCTTTCCCATCTTTAGGTATAAGTGAAATGTGAGCATGAGTCATGGATGCGGATAACGGTTTATCTTGGAGAGTTTTATTAAATAAAGGTAGTAGGTATGGGATCAGTATTGGTTTATATACAGAATAATATTGGATTGGAAGGCCGTCTGGGCCTGGGCTTTTCCCATTAGGGGAGTGCTGTATTGCCCATTCCAGTTCTTGAGTAGTAATAGGTTTAGACAATACATCTTGTTGGTCTGAGCTTAATGTGGGGAGATTTAAGTTTTGGAGAAAGGAATCAGATAAGGTTGCAATATCAGGAGAAATTGGTAGGTTTTTATTTAAATTATAGAGAGAAGAATAGAAAGATCTGAATTGTTCTGCTATTTTTCCTGAAGTATATATTGATGTTCCATTTGATGTTTTAAGAGTGTGAACATAATTATTCATGTTTCGGCGTTTTAAATAGGTCATCATATACTTTGTGGGTTTGTTACCATGTGCATAAATCTTCTGTTGTGTCCGCGTATAAAATTTGGCTGATAGAGAGTTGAGATGATTTTTCAGTTCTGAACGAAGCAGGTTCAGTTCAGAAAAAGTCTGAATAGCTAATGATTGTTTATGTTGTTTTTCTAATTGTTGAATTTGTTGAAGTATCTGTTGTGTCTTTTCTTCTCTTTTTTTACGTATATGGGAATTAAGACTGATAAAGCAGCCTCTGATGTAAGCTTTGTGGGTATCCCACAATACTTGTTCAGAAATTTCAGATGTGTCGTTAATTTCAAAGAATGATTGTAATTGTTGTTGTATTTGCTTTTTATGGTTCTCCTGACTCAGAATGGTTTCGTCTAGTCTCCATTTAGGTGTCTTCTTTTGTGAATTCGGGTATACGAATTTTGTAAAGACAGGAGCATGGTCTGATAACAATATAGGACCTATATGTGTATCTACGCAGTATTGAATATGTGTTTTAAGGGTAAATATATAGTCCAATCGTTGGTAGGAACTACGTGGAGAGGAGTAGAAAGTGTAGTCTTTCTGCTGTGGGTGAAAACATCTCCAGAGGTCCACCAAGTGATTGGACTGAAGTTTGTTTTTAAGGCATTTTAGTGCCTTATATGAAAGAGCTGACTTACCAGTGGAGGAGTCTTCTAGGGGCTCCAGGGTCAGGTTTAGGTCACCTCCCAAGATGAGCCAGCCTTCTTGAAAAGAAATCAAAAGGTTAAGGCAATCAATCAGCCAGTTTACCTGACCATAATTTGGTGCATATAGATTAGCAAAGGTATAAGTTTGGTCCCCTATATTACCCTTGATAAAAATATAGCGGCCTTTTGGGTCAGAAAGTTGGCTATGGTAATTAAAAGGGAATTTTTTATGGAACCCTATGCTGACTCCTCCAGAGGCTGAAGACTCAGACCCGGAGTGATACCACGTTGGGAAAATTGAACGGGATAGGTCAGGGAAACGGTCTTTCTTAAAATGTGTTTCTTGTAAATATAAGATATCGCCCTTTTCTTTTTTTAAGTAGGAGAAAATTTGGCGTCTTTTTGGTGGAGAATTTAGTCCCTTAACATTGTATGTTATTAATGTAAATGTATCCATAGTTTAGATTTTTGATGAAAAACAGAAAAATGATTTATTTCCCAATATATCGGAATAGTATATAAAGTAGTGTATTCCTTTACACAAACATGTAAATCAGTAACCTTAGTATTAACTTTAAACGGTAAAAAGAAGAACTGTAAAATATAGAATAGAAGTTTAGGTACATCCATATTAGACATATTATGGTCAATATAAACCATAAGTAAGTATACCCGCGAGCCTAAATAGCTCGAGTAAGAGGAAAAACATTCTGGTTCCAATGTAAGGGTAGTAATTAACAGATACAAACACATATAAAACTGGAAATATTGCAAATACTTAATTTACAACCCAACATGTAGAAAGTAGTACTTTAGAATAGGGGAAGGAACTAAAGTTCAAGGTGGGTCTCGAGTACTCTTCCCAGGGGTGGCTCGATTGTTACGTTTCTTTTTGCGTTGTCTTGGTGTAGTTTGCTCCCATGTTGAAGAAGATTCAACCGTTGGCAAAGAGAAAGGATTTTGTACTGTGTCCCAATTTTCTATCTCAGAGATTGGGATGTCCATGTTAGAACATTTTTCTTCCAGATCTGCATAGTCATTAATTACGATTCCTCTGCCTTCATACACAAATGAAATTCCAAACGGGAATGTCCAACGAAAAGGGATTTTTTTGTTTCTAAGCCAATCAGTTAAAGGTTTAAGTTTCCTCCTTTTGAGTAGGGTACTTGGAGCCAAGTCCTGAAAGATAGTAACATTTGAGCTTTCGTATTGGATAGAGTCCAATTCTCTGGCTTTTTGTAGAATTTGGTCTTTATCTTGAAAATTCAGAAACCGACAAATTATATCTCTTGGGGGCTCAGCTGGTTTTGGTCGGGGACGTAGTGCTCTGTGAGCTCTTTCTATAGTGATTGTAGTTGATAAGTCTTGTTCCAGAATAGAGTTGCATATTTCTTGTATAGCCTTCGGAATAGCTTCAGGGGCAACACTTTCCGGAATGCCTCTGAAGCGTAAGTTGTTGCGTCGTCCTCTGTTTTCTTGGTCTTCTAACAATCTATATAATCGATTTAGATGATTTTGTTGCTCAGCAAAGCATTTGGAAGAGGCTGCGTTGTATTCTAGTATCGAAGCCTGTGTGGTTTCCAGGGTTTCGACTCTATTTCCAATATGGCGTATATCTTGTTTAATGTCTGCCAGCTCAGTCATAACAGGTGTTATTGTTTTTTGTAATAGCTGTTTCAGAAAACTTTTAGCATAAGTAACTTCGCTTGAAGATGACGCTTTTTCATCTTCACTGTCCCAGGCACCTGTGCTGTTTTCGTTTTCGTCTGTTATCACTGTTTTTTGAGTAACTGTTTTGGCATCTTTTGCGGTACCATTTTTCTTTTTGTTAGATTTATCCATAGTTTCTTGCAGGTATTGGTTTTTGGCTTGTTGGTAAAAGCTTTCTGATTTCCAATTTGTCCCATCAAATTTTGATGAATGCAGTATGGGTAAGATAGGTTCGCGAGTAAGTCACTATTTTAATAGTAGGTCATTAGGTCAGAAATGATTTAAAAATTGGTTGAGATTGTAGATGATAAAGGTAGGATTTCTATAGGAGATCCCGTAAAAATTAGAGTATTCACTCTTGGTTAATAGTCTGAGGAGTATTTAGGAGGAAGGACGTGAGTCAATATACTTTAAGATGGTGCTGTTGTCTAGGAATATCAATGTCAAATTGTACTATATTGCACTATATTTCAAAAGCTGTTGTGGGAAGCAGTACCACTTTTATCCAGCAGGTGGCGATGTATATAATTTCTAGTATAGTATTGTTGTACAGTACAGTATTTATTAATTTGCTTATTTTATGTTCTGGGAGCTGTTATGAGAGGGCAGAGAGGGTATATATGTGCATAGGTGTCCACTTGATATCCTTGCAGACACTAATTATAGTGCAGACAGGTCTTATTTTGCTCTGGTCCTGTGGGTATCAGAAAAAGAAGATGGCCGCCCTCAGTCTGCAGCACATGGAAAGTAGCAGCTTCAGCAGTAAGTGTGCTCACTGTTCTGTGATGGATATATGTGGCAGGGGGATTAGTGCCAGTGTGACTTAGAGTTGGCAGTATAGGTCAGTCAGGCACTATACAGTGCTCTGTTAGTTGCTGATCTTACCAGTCACTTGCTTTCTGGGTTCCTGGAGGTGATCTTTCTCCCCTCTCACCAGTCAGGAAGAACTTCATCTGAGTCTGGCAGCGCTCCACAGCTGACAGAGTAGTTTGTGGTATGCCCCTGTGTATGTTTAGGCAGTTTTAGGAGTCCTGGGGAAGTATATTTATCAATATATGTGAGGAGCTCCACACAGCACGTCCTTTCTCCTTGCCAGTTAGGCCACACCCCCAGGAGAGGTTTTCTATGGGGATTTGCTACTGCTCTGGACAGTTTCTGACATGGACAGAGGTGGCAGCAGAGAGCACTGTGTCAGACTGGAGAGAATACACCACTTCCTGCAGGGCATACAGCAGCTGAATAGAAGTAAAATACAAATCTCTGGCACTTTCTGGCATCAGTTGATTTGAAACAACCCCTTTAACATTTCAAATAGTTTCCAATGAGTTCATATTTAACACATTTGCTCCTACCGAAATCCGCAGATTATCACAACATTAATAAGCCAAATCTGTGGCAATTTCTAGATGTTTCTTGGTTCTCAGTTGATGCCAAACTTAGAGACAAAAATTTCATTTACTTTGACTGTGTATATACAGCTGGAAGAACAGACACAGAGGACGGCATCTACGTGGCTGGACTCTTCATAAACCACTTAGATGCCCCAGGCACAACTGACCACGGCATTAAGGGGGTTAGATGATGAAGATCCAGTCACTGTAGTGGGATGTAGATGATAATTACTAGAAGCAATAGGGTAGTGACCAGAGGAAGGTTTTCACAGAGTACAGGATCAGTCACCATGATTGTGTGACCGGCAATTACTAGTCAGACGGTCTCACTCTCATTAAGGAAACCCACTTGTGTATGGAGAATTATTTTCAGGCAATGCTTCGTGGGAAATACATTATGCAAATTAGCTCCACTCCATAAAGAAGAAAATTATCACATACCACACCAACAACCAGAGTCTGACGTCAAGACATGAGAGAGTGGTGTCAGTGCTTGCACCACTTTACGGGCCCACAAGTCTCCACCACTCACCTTCATGTCTGGAAGAGGCGATTGCTTTGTGAGTGGATGGTGGATCCCATCGGACCTGACTCTGGTCCCAAGGATAATATGATAGTAAGGCTTCTGCCAGTAATGTGGCACTCTCTCCTCCACAGATGCGCTTTACTAGGACAGTATCCGTCTGGCCGGTGGCTTTTGTTGGTGGTTTGAGATACGAGTCTCCAAAACTTGGTCCAACGGGACGGGTGATCGGCTGGAAAACGGTGTTCGACCCCAAGAGGCCTTTTGCCATTGACATGGCCGGTTTTGCCATTAATTTACGGTTAATCCTTGAGAGACCATACGCCAACTTTAAGCTGGAAGGAGTGAAGGGAGGATATCAGGAGACGAGTTTACTGAAGGACCTGGTCACCATGGACGGGCTGGAGCCCAAAGCCGCCAACTGCACTAAGGTGAGAAGAAGCCGCTAATCAGGGTGCAACTGAGGGGTCATGGTGGCTCCAGTCATTGTCTATCTATCTATTATCTATCTATCTCCTATCTATCTATCTATCTATCTATTTATCTATCTCCTATCTATCTATCTATCTATTTATCTATCTATCTATCTCCTATCTATCTATCTATTTATCTATCTCCTATCTATCTATCTCCTATCTATCTATCTATCTATTATCTATCTATCTATCTATCTATCATCTATCTCCTATCTATCTCCTATCTATCTATCTATCTATCTATCTATCATCTATCTCCTATCTATCTATCTATCTATCTATCTATCTATCTATTTATCTCCTATCTATCTATCTATCTCCTATCTATCTCCTATCTATCTATCTACCTATCTATCTATCTATCTATCTATCTATCTATCTATCTCCTATCTATCTATCTATCTATCTATCTCCTATCTATCTCTATCTATCTATCTATCTATCTATCTATCTATCTATCTCCTATCTATCTATCTCCTATCTATCTATCTATTTATCTATCTCCTATCTATCTATCTCCTATCTATCTATCTATCTATCTATCTATCTATCTATCTATTATCTATCTATCTATCTATCTATCTCCTATCTATCTATCTATCTATCTATCATCTATCTCCTATCTATCTATCTATCTATCTATCTATCTATCTATCTATCATCTATCTATCTATCTATTTATCTCCTATCTATCTATCTCCTATCTATCTATCTCCTATCTATCTATCTATCTATCTATCTCCTATCTATCTCTATCTATCTATCTATCTCCTATCTATCTTCTATCTATCTATCTATCTCCTATCTATCTATCTCCTATCTATCTATCTATCTATCTATCTATCTATCTCCTATCTATCTATCTATCTATTTATCTCCTATCTATCTATCTATCTATCTATCTCCTATCTATCTATCTCCTATCTATCTATCTATCTATCTATCAATCTATCTATCTATCTATTTATCTCCTATCTATCTATCTATCTCCTATCTATCTATCTATCTATCTATCTCCTATCTATCTATCTATCTCCTATCTATCTATCTATCTATCTATCTCCTATCTATCTATCTCCTATCTATCTATCTCCTATCTATCTATCTCCTATCTATCTATCTCCTATCTATCTATCTATCTATCTATCTATCTATCTATCTATCTATCTCCTATCTATCTATCTATCTCCTATCTATCTATCTATCTATCTCCTATCTATCTATCTCCTATCTATCTATCTATCTATCTATCTCCTATCTATCTATCTCCTATCTATCTATCTATTATCTATCTCCTATCTCCTATCTAAAACGTAGAAAGTGGTGCAGCACTCGATTAATCAAAAAAATATATTGTGGTGCTTATCAGTGTGCACCCTTGTGACCCTAGGTGCTGGAATATACAAAATTTTGTATCTCCTATCTATCTATCTCCTATCTATCTCCTATCTATCTATCTATCTATCTATCTATCTCCTATCTATCTATCTAGTCCAATAGAATAATAGCAGCACCACCAGTTCAGCAATTAAGTCCGAGTGCCAGCAGGATCGTGTCTGACCAGGATTCGTTTAGCTATATAAAATGAATTTCCTGCAGCACTTCTCAGTGAAAAAATTCTTGAGGTGTTTATTTCATCAACAGTAGAAAAACATTGGTGCAGCACAGCAAAATAACAAAGATATGATGCAATGTTTCGGCGATCTCCACCGGCTTTTCAAGCATGAAAAAGGCGGTGGAGATCGCCGAAACGTTGCATCATATCTTTTTTCACTGAGAAGTGCTGCGGGAAATTCATTCTATCTATCTATCTATCTCCTATCTATCTATCTATCTATCTATCTCCTATCTATCTATCTATCTATCTATCTCCTATCTATCTCCTATCTATCCTATCTATCTCCTATCTATCTATCTATCTCCTATCTATCTATCTCCTATCTATCTCCTATCTATCTATCTCCTATCTATCTATCTTTCTATCTATCTATCTATCTATCTCCTATCTATCTATCTATCTCCTATCTATCTATCTATCTATCTATCTATCTATCTATCTATCTTTCTATCCATCTATCTATCTATCTCCTATCTATCTATCTATCTATCTATCTATCTCCTATCTATCTATCTATATATCTATCTCTATCTTTTTAGTTTATCACTTTAAAATTCTGCTGACAATTTTTCTGAAGTAAACCGCGTTCATTTCCTGATATCATTTCCATTAAATATTAATTCTAACTGGGTCTGATCGTCCATTTTGTTGATCTGTTGTCTGCCAGGGCTTCCTCTGTATACAGCATAATATAGGGCCGGGGATTGTATCCTCTGTATACAGCACAATATAGAGCCAGGGGTTGTATCTTCTGTATACAGCACAATATAGAGCCAGTGGTTGTGTCCTGTTGTGTATACAATCCCATAGCTTCTCTGATCTCCTGTCTTCTCTCCATGCAGATCTTGGTCTGGCACACGAGGACTGAGAGACCGACACTAGTGAACGAGGGGAAACGGGGCTTCACCGACATGAACATTGAGGTGTAGACACTGGTGAACCAATGTGTAAGTGCCGTCCCCTATAGATTATTATGTGGTGTCCCACCATAAGTGTTTCTCTTGTGCACCTGTCCTAAAGTTTGTACTCAAGTTGGGTAGTTGATGAAGTATATAGTTTCCCCACTAGGTGTCACTCTTCTTTATATGTGTATTGTTTCTCATGCACAGCTGTATAAGGTTATGGGTTAAGTGATTGTACCATGTGTTATGTGTTGACCACTAAGAGGTGCTCTTTCTTGTCTATCCTACCCTCTTTTCCCTCTCTCTACACACATTCAGCCCCACAACTCACAGGAAGGTTTAGATAGTACCCCTCTAGGAGGAGTTACACTGGTGGAGGAAGTGAGTTTAGTTAGTCCTGCTTAGTTTTCAGTGAGAGAAGACACCCAAAATCAAGTTTCTGCTGTAGTTAAGCCAGGGCCTGGCTTTGGCCAGGACCCCTGACAGGGACTTAAAAAGGATTTAGTTCTTAGAGGTCCAAGAGGACAGATGCAGGAGAGACAGAGAATTCTTCTAAAGCAACCACTACCTATACTATGCAGTGCTAAACTAAAAGTAGGGGAGAGCAGCCACCAAGAAATACCCTATCCTATGCCAGGAACCTTTCTAAAAAGTGTAGGGCAGACTCCTGAAGTAAGAGGAGCTGACCCCAGTAGGACAAAGCTACCAGTATCTAAAAGGTCTACGCATACTACTGCGCAGTGCAGGTCGACTGGGAAAACTTGTGCACCTCACTTCACCCAGATAACCAACGACTGGGACTCGTACTACACTAGCAGGATGAGTAGCTCGCAACTGTAGGGCAGAAGGCGGTCAGACACAGGTCTAATCGTGAATACGAGGATTACTTCACTAGTTTTCCATCTACACTACAGTTGCGGCAGAGTACAGAATCTATATTGGGCAAGGGCTCCTCTGACAAATTCCTCTCCTCTTCTCTCTTTCTCTAAAAAGCACTACTACTACTTCTACCAAAGCTTCTACTCTCTCCAAGCACTCTACTTCAAAGCATTAAGTCAGCACTTCAGTCCGGGTCAAGATTTATACTGTCTACAGAGCATGTGCTGTTATTTTGACAAGTTCTATAGTGAACTGTTATATTTTCATACAAAATGCACAGAACTCTGTTACCTCTATCTGCACCTGCACCTGTACACACACCAACGCACACCCTGGGTTATTTGTCCTCTTCTCTGTGGGTGGTGGTACCGACATCCCAGGTAGGTCAGTTGCCACTCTAGGTTGCCAAGAGCCCAAAGGACCCACAACAAGCCCAGAGGTCACTGACCATTTGGGGGCATAAACCGACCATATACAAATAGGTACCAACATCACACCTGTGTGCTGGACAAGCACTGGCGTCACAACAAATAACATCTACATCACTGGCCGAGTAGAGCAAGGCTATGTTCACACAATGTTAGTTCCGCTGGAGTCACGGAAGCTGTTACAATAATAGATAAAGCACATGAATAGGGAAGCAAACCCACTCTATTAAAGGGGAACTCCGGATAAAAAAATGTTCTCAAATCAATTTAAACAGATTTGTAAATTACTTCTTTTTAAAAAATCTCCAGTCTTCCAGTACTTACCAGCTGCTGTATGTATGATGTTGTGTATTCTCTGCAGTCTGACACAGTGCTCTCTGCTGCCACCTCTGTCCATGTCAGGAACTGTCCAGAGCAGGAGAGGTTTTCTATGGGGATTTGCTGCTGCTCTGGACAGTTCCTGACATGGACAGAGGTGGCAGCAGAGAGCGCTGTGTCAGACTGGAGAGAATACACAACTCCTGCAGGACATACAGCAGCTGATAAGTACTGGAGATTTTCAGATAGAAGTAAATTACAAATCCGTATAACTTTCTAACACCAGTTGATTTAATGAAAAATGTCTCTGGAATTCCACTTTAATTCAGAATTATCTAATCGCATTTTTTTTATTTTATTACTTTATCCAACTAGGGAACCTACATTAAGCCCAAACTCAAAAAACCTTGAATATTATTATAACATTTATATATTATTTTTTTTTACAGATTTCTCAAACAACACAAAAAAGACATTTTAAAGAATACTTAAAAGTTTATAAACATAAAAGGAGGAGTGCGGAGAACCTCTTACTTATAGATACTGCATTATCTGACTATTGAGGGAAATCTATGTGGCTGCTTAAACTCCTACAGGAAATGGGAAAAAATGTAAAAAAAACTGTGAAAAACTACAAAACTGTTTAGGAGCCGCCGTCTGGGAAGCTTCTTCTTCTTCCTGCTGCTGAGACGGAGATGAGAGGAACGTTGAGAAGAGGAGCGCACGTCTCTGCCGCCTCTTCCTCCCTGTGATGAGACATATGCTGGTTCTTCCTCAGACATCTGGGTCTGTGTACCAAAGCTAATTAAAATGTTCTCAACGCTTGACGCGCCATCAAATCCGAGACACTTACTAATCAACTTTCCATATCACTGACAAGACGCCATTTTTCCTTCATTTTTTTTTTTTGAACGACCGTCTTCTGCCCCATCTGACATAACAGATTTTGCTGATGATAATTAAAAACACAAAATGGCTGATGGATAATAAAGGTTCTCCGGATGTTATTGCTGCCGGTGTGTTAATCATCTCTTCATTGTGTTATATGGGGAGATATAGACTTAAAGGGGACGTCCAGATTTAAAAGACATCGGAGAAGTCTGTTCCGGCTAATTTCCATATCCCCCCGCACGGATATGCCTGTAGCCACCACTAGGGGGAGCTTGGCTGCTCACTGCATAAAGCTTAAAGTGTCACTGTCGTGAAAATTTTTTTTGCAGAAATCAATAGTCCAGGCGATTTTAAGAAACTTTGTAATTGGGTTTATTATCAGAAAAATGCATTTTTATCATGAAAAAGCTGTTTGAAGCTCTCCCCCCTGTCTTCATTGTTCTCCTATGGAGAGAGCTAAACAAAAGACCAAAACAGGACAACAAAGAGTTAATCTACAAATCCCTCACGGGATATCTCCTGTGACAGTCACCAGTGACCTGTCTGAGCTCAGATTACAGCTGTCACCCAGCTCCGTGCCTGTAATCCTCTGTTATCTGCTTTCTGCTGCCGGCTAACTCCCTCCTTCCTCCTCCCCCCTCCCCTCTCCATAGAGCAGACAGGGTACGTCTCCTGCAACAAGTCACAATTTTCAGATTTTTTGGAGTGGATGAAAAAGAGGAAGGAGGGGGGGACCTGGGAAAAGGCTTTTTACATGCAGATAATGGCAGATTTGGCTAATAAACCCAATTACAAAGTTTCTTAAAATCGCCTGGACTATTGATTTCTGCAAAAAAAAAAAATACGACAGTGACTCTTTAAAGGGATACTGTAACATCAGGTTAGCTCCCCTTTATTACAGTCCTCCCACCCCGCCTACTGCCCTCCCACAGCTCTTCTGCCAAATCCCCACCAAGAACTGCTACAGAACATCTCATTTCACCGCAAACTATTGCCAAATCAATAAGGATGCAGCACCTGCTGTAGTCACTGCCTGTCTGCTCCTCCACCTCTGGCATTACAGGGCAGCAGCCGTAATCCCATCTTATTCTCCCTAAATGTCCCAATAAAGATATAGATGTATCTGGGAGATGGTGATGTAGACTGGGGGGGCAGAGATGATGACATTACTCAGGGGGCGGGGCCAGAGACAAGATCCAACCTCCTTGTGACATCAGAGGATGATGCATTGTCTCAGGAGGAGGGAAGGAGCCGAGGAGCTGGAGACAATACACATTGTCAGGGGTAAATAACACAGAATCCCGCTGACTCCAGGACCATTAGTGGTAACACTATATCAGTAGGTTATATGTCTTGGATAAAACGCTCTGATACCGGAGTCTACCTTTAGGGTAAGTTCCTATAACTGGATTTCACAGCCGTCTTTTGTAAATGATCATGAACGTGAGAAGATGAGCTGTCCAGAAAGACGGGCGTGGGAGCATAGCATAGATCTGTCAGTTCTCTCCCCTGATCCCTCCATACACATGGCAGATCTATCAGTTCTCTCCCCTGATCCCCCCATACACATGGCAGATCTGGCAGTTCTCTCCCCCGATCCCTCCATACACATGGCAGATCTGTCAGTTCTCTCCCCCGATCCCTCCATACACATGGCAGATCTGGCAGTTCTCTCCCCCGATCCCTCCATACACATGGCAGATCTGTCAGTTCTCTCCCCCGATCCCTCCATACACATGGCAGATCTATCAGTTCTCTCCCCTAATCCCTCCATACACATGGCAGATCTAGCAGTTTTCTCCCCTAATCCCTCCATACACATGGCAGATCTAGCAGTTCTCTCCCCTAATCCCTCCATACACATGGCAGATCTAGCAGTTCTCTCCCCTAATCCCTCCATACACATGGCAGATCTAGCAGTTTTCTCCCCTAATCCCTCCATACACATGGCAGATCTAGCAGTTCTCTCCCCTAATCCCTCCATACACATGGCAGATCTAGCAGTTCTCTCCCCTAATCCCTCCATACACATGGCAGATCTAGCAGTTCTCTCCCCTAATCCCTCCATACACATGGCAGATCTAGCAGTTTTCTCCCGTAATCCCTCCATACACATGGCAGATCTGTCAGTTACAACTTTCTCTGGCAGTTCTCTCCCCTAATCCCTCCATACACATGGCAGATCTAGCAGTTTTCTCCCCTAATCCCTCCATACACATGGCAGATCTAGCAGTTTTCTCCCCTAATCCCTCCATACACATGGCAGATCTAGCAGTTTTCTCCCCTAATCCCTCCATACACATGGCAGATCTAGCAGTTTTCTCCCCTAATCCCTCCATACACATGGCAGATCTAGCAGTTTTCTCCCCTAATCCCTCCATACACATGGCAGATCTGTCAGTTACAACTTTCTCTGGCAGTTCTCTCCCCTAATCCCTCCATACACATGGCAGATCTAGCAGTTCTCTCCCCTAATCCCTCCATACACATGGCAGATCTAGCAGTTCTCTCCCCTAATCCCTCCATACACATGGCAGATCTAGCAGTTCTCTCCCCTGATCCCTCCATACACATGGCAGACCTAGCAGTTCTCTCCCCTAATCCCTCCATACACATGGCAGATCTGTCAGTCACAGCTTTCTCTGGCAGTTCTCTCCCCTGATCCCTCCATACACATGGCAGATCTGTCAGTCACAGCTTTCTCTGGCAGTTCTCTCCCCCGATCCCTCCATACACATGAATAATTGGCCGGCCTATCACATATTCTGCAGCTAGAGAGGAGGGGGCAGGGATAAAGGATCAGGCAACTGATCCCACAGCCCCATCTCAGGGCTCACACACACATGATATAGTCCAGCTGAACCTGTATGTGGGTCTCTATACACCATAGCCAACACCAGCAGAGCATGCAGCATATCCCGCTCACTATATACATAGTATACGGATATATCAGGATCCTGCTCCATACACAGCAAGTGGCAGCCACATATTACAGCTGACAGTCACTGACAGCCGCCGAGAACTGAGATAACGTTTATCCTTCTAGATGCCCCAGATGTATACAGTACAGCAGGTGTGTGGAGGAGAAGGGGTTACTGATGCACTGGCTTTGCACTGTGCTATCTTCACCTGTCAGTTTAGCTGAAAGTTGTTGTGTTTGTTAGGTTATATGGTTTTCTGGACCCTAACACTCGGCATGTGACTCCCAGCGTCTGGAGAAGTTGTGTGCCGCCCAAGGGAGTCCTTGAAAACAGTGACACAGCCATAGCTCTAGCCATGTGTTCCTGGCAGCCCTAGGGTGGCATCTAACGTCTGCAGCCGCTGGGAGTCACACACTGAGCGTTAGGCGTCCGAAAACAATGCCATACTAGAAGTCCGCTCAGCACTAGTTATATAATGCACAGTTAAAGGGTTTCTCTACATTTTACCATCTCTACTTGTTAGAAAGGCTGTGAAATCTCTCTGAACACAGACAAGGAGACTTATGAAGCTTGGCGTACTCGTACTGACCAGTCTGAAATAAAGCCCCGCCCCCTTCCCCTGGCTGGATCTACTAACAGGCGCACCATTGATAAATCTCCCCCACAGGGTTGGGACCCTCAATGATTGGCTGTACATTGTGGAACAACCCAGTAATATGTGTTCAGTTTTCCTATAGCGCCACCACAGGAGAAATAAAGCATTACACAGTGCTCATTCTAATCAATGGGCTGTGTGTGTAATCCAGAACAGGATGGGCCCTCCTCTGTCCATGTCAGGAACTGTCCAGAGTCCAGAGCAAATTTCTCAAATCAATTTAAACAGATTTGTAAATTACTTCTTTTTAAAAAATCTCCAGTCTTCCAGTACTTACCAGCTGCTGTATGTATGATGTTGTGTATTCTCTCCAGTCTGACACAGTGCTCTCTGCTGCCACCTCTGTCCATGTCAGGAACTGTCCAGAGCAGGAGAGGTTTTTTTATGGGGATTTGCTGCTGCTCTGGACAGTTCCTGACATGGACAGAGGTGGCAGCAGAGAGCGCTGTGTCAGACTGGGAAGAATACACCACTTCCTGGAGGACATATAGCAGCTGATAAGTACTGGAAGACTGGGGATTTTTAAATAGAAGTAAATTACATATCTGTAAAACTTTCCAAAACTATTTAATTTGAAAGAAAAAGGTTTTTCCTGGATTGCCCCTTGAATAAATTAGGATAGCTCCATAAACTGTGACTAAGCTCAGCTGTATCTATGTATGATGTAGACATGGCGCTTCACCCACATGTTGTAGAGAATAGAGCCCTGACCTGGCACAGGTGCAGATAGAAGGGAGATAATAAGAAGCAAATTACTCTACAAGATGCTTCCGGGGGGGGTAGAGGGAGATTCCCCCAGATCGGGCAGGTTACAGGCAGATAACAAGCAGGTTACAGGCAGGGGACAGGCAGATAACAGGCAGGGGACAGGGAGATAACAGGCAGGGGACAGGCAGATAACAGGCAGGGGACAGGCAGATAACAGGCAGGGGACAGGGAGATAACAAGCAGGTTACAGGCAGGGGACAGGCAGATAACAGGCAGGGGACAGGGAGATAACAGGAAGGGGACAGGCAGATAACAGGCAGGGGACAGGCAGATAACAGGCAGGGGACAGGCAGATAACAGGCAGGGGACAGGCAGATAACAGGCAGAGGACAAGCAGATAACAGGCAGGTTACAGGCAGATAACAGGCAGGGGACAGGCAGATAACAGGCAGGTTACAGGCAGATAACAGGCAGGGGACAGGCAGATAACAGGCAGGGGACAGGCAGATAACAAGCAGATAACAGGCAGGGGACAGGAAGGGGACAGGCAGATAACAGGCAGGGGACAGGCAGATGACAGGAAGGGGACAGGCAGATAACAGGAAGGTTACGGGTAGATAACAGGCAGGTTACAGGTAGATAACAGGCAGGGGACAGGCAGGTCACAGACAGGGGACAGGCGGATAACAGGCAGGTTACAATCAGATAACAGGCAGATAACAGGCAGGTTACAGGCAGATAACAGGCAGGGGACAGGCAGATAACAGGCAGGGGACAGGCAGATTACAGGCAGGGGACAGGCAGATAACAGGCAGGGGACAGGCAGATTACAGGCAGGTTATGGGTAGATAACAGGCAGGGGACAGGCGGATAACAGGCAGGTTACAATCAGATAACAGACAGGGGACAGGCAGATAACAGGCAGGGGACAGGCAGATAACAGGCAGGGGACAGGCAGATAACAGGCAGGGGACAGGCAGATTACAGGCAGGTTATGGGTAGATAACAGGCAGGGGACAGGCAGGTCACAGACAGGGGACAGGCGAATAACAGGCAGGTTACAATCAGATAACAGGCAGGGGACAGGCAGATAACAGGCATCTTACAGGCAGATAACAGGCAGGTCACAGGCAAGGGACAGGCAGATAGCAGGCAGGGGACAGGGAGATAACAGGCAGGGGACAGGCAGATAAAAGACAGGTTACAGGCAGATAACAAGCAGGGGACAAGCAGATAACAGGCAGATGACAGCCAGATAACAGACAGGAAACAGGCAGATAACAGGCAGGGGACAGGCAGTAGACAGGCAGATAACAGGCAGTAGACAGGCAGATAACAGGCAGATAACAGGCAGGGGACAGGCAGATAACAGACAGGGGACAGGCAGATAACAGGCAGGGGACAGGCAGATAACAGGCAGGGGACGGGCAGATAACAGGCAGGGGACGGGCAGATAACATGCAGGGGACAGGCAGAGGACAAGCAGATAACAGGCAGGTTACAGGCAGATAACAGGCAGGTTATAGGCAGGTTACAGGCAGATAACAGGCAGGTTACAGGCAGATAACAGGCAGGTTACAGGCAGATTACAGAGATAACAGGCAGGTTACAGGCAGATAACAGGCAGGTTACAGGCAGGTTACAGAGATAACAGGCAGGTTAAAGGCAGATAACAGGCAGATTACAGGCAGGTTACAGGCAGATTACAGGCAGATAACAGGCAGGGAACAGGCAGATAACAGGCAGGTTACAGGCAGATAACAGGCAGGTTACAGGCAGATAACAGGCAGGTTATAGGCAGATAACAGGCAGGTTACAGAGATAACAGGCAGATAACAGGCAGGTTACAGAGATAACAGGCAGGTTACAGAGATAACAGGCAGATAACAGGCAGGTTACAGAGATAACAGGCAGGTTAAAGGCAGATAACAGGCAGATTACAGGCAGATAACAGGTAGCTTACAGGCAGATAACAGGCAGCTTACAGGCAGATAACAGGCAGGTTATAGGCAGATAACAAGCAGGTTACAGGCAGATAACAGGCAGGTTACAGGCAAATAACTCGCAGGTTAAGGCTAGGTTCACACTATGTAACTGTGCGGCTGTATTTTTTTATGCGGCTGTAAATGTGCGGATGAAACTCCGGCCGTGGGAAAAAATAGACATGCGGCTCAAAACATACGGTCATTTACTTGGAAATCTGGTTCAACTAAAAATAACAAATAAAATCTTAAGAAAGTGATGCAAACACCTCTGGATGCATCTGGGAAAGCAGGGAACACAGTTTACATGAATTGCTATTACCGGGGTTTGCGATCCTCTGCACTAATGCCGATGTCTCTCATGGTTAATATATTAAAATAATAAAACACATTTTCTTTCTAATAAAGTCCCGTTCGTTGTTCAATAATTAAATTTAAACTAATCCATCATTTTGCAATTAAATATACTGTTAAAATAAATATATATATAAATAAATGTATATTTATATATATATTTATTTTTTGACAGTATATTTAATTGCACAATGATGGATTCGTTAGAATTAAATTATTGAACAACGAAACTGAATTTATTTCATCGAAAATGTGTTTTCTTAATTAAATATTAATTAGTACAGGAAGCTCTATAAGCCGTTAATTCATATTGCCGGCAATAGAGCTTTCTGTACTAATCATCACTTTACTTTAATGAAAACATCAAATGTTTCTTCTAATTATGTTATGACAATAGCATTATTAGAAGAAACATTTAGAATTATATGTGCGCTCAGCTGATTGGCTGATCGGCTCAGCACACATATAATGAGCCGGTCCGCAGCACAGTGACTTCATTGTGCTGCGGACCAGCGAAGAGTACACATCGGGGTGAGTATACAGCTCTCCCCACCCCCTCCCCAGCACTGCACCCCTCCCAGCAAGGAAGGGGGGGTCAGTTAACCCCTTCCTTGCTGGGATGGGTGCAGTGTGACATCAGTCTGGCCCCCAAGGGGTTAAGGGCGATGCAATACATCCTCCCTTAACCCCTTGGGGGCCAGACTGTAAGCAGCGATCTGTAAAGATGCTGCATACTGTAAGGTGCACAACACCGCTCACAATGATGGGTGTTGTGCTCCTGTTTGTGTGTTTTTGTGTGTTTCTCCCTTTTTGTTTTTTAGATATCGGTATCCTGGGGATTACGTCGGATTCCGTGGACTACGTCGATGACCAGCGTTTTTTTAATGTTTTTTTTTAAATAAAATGGTCAATGAGGGGTGTGGGGGTGTTTTTATTTGAATAAAAAAAAATTTTAACTTGTGTCTTGTCTTTATTTCTTTACTTTATAGACTTAGTAGTGGAAGCCGTCTAATAGACGGAATCCATTACTAAGTTGGGGCCTAGTGTTAGCCGGTATAAAATGGCTAACACTAACCCCCTATTATTACCCCAGTACCCAATGCCACCAGGGGTACTGGGAAGAGCTGGGTGCCAGTGGTCCCGGAGCGTCAAAATTGGCGCTCCTGGACTGGGCGGCAGCAGGCTGGTAAGATTTAGGCTGGGGAGGGCCTAAACCAATGGCTCTTCCCACCCTGGTGTTACCAGGCTGCTGTCGTTTGGTTTTTAACCCGGCTGGTTATAAAAATAGGGGGGACCCTATGCGTTTTTTTTAATTATTTATTTATTTATTTAAAAAAAAAAAACGCATAGGGTCCCCCCTATTTTTATAACCAGCCGGGTTAAAAACCAAACGACAGCAGCCTGGTAACACCAGGGTGGGAAGAGCCATTGGTTTAGGCCCTCCCCAGCCTAAATCTTACCAGCCTGCTGCCGCCCGGTCCAGGAGCGCCAATTTTGACGCTCCGGGACCACTGGCACCCGGCTCTTCCCAGTACCCCTGGTGGCATTGGGTACTGGGGTAATAATGGGGGGTTAGTGTTAGCCATTTTATACCGGCTAACACTAGGCCCCAACTTAGTAATGGATTCCGTCTATTAGACGGCTTCCACTACTAAGTCTATAAAGTAAAGAAATAAAGACAAGACACAAGTTAAAACATTTTTTTATTCAAATAAAAACACCCCCACACCCCTCATTGACCATTTTATTAAAAAAAACATTAAAAAAACGCTGGTCATCGACGTAGTCCACGGAATCCAACGTAATCCACAGGATACCGATATCTGAAAAACAAAAAGGGAGAAACACACAAAAAACACACAAACAGGAGCACAACACCCATCATTGTGAGCGGTGTTGTGCACCTTACAGTATGCAGCATCTTTACAGATTGCTGCTTACAGTCTGGCCCCCAAGGGGTTAAGGGAGGATGTATTGCATCCCCCTTAACCCCTTGGGGGCCAGACTGATGTCAGACTGCACCCATCCCAGCAAGGAAGGGGTTAACTGACCCCCCCTTCCTTGCTGGGAGGGGTGCAGTGCTGAGGAGGGGATGGGGAGAGCTCTATACTCACCCCGATGTGTCCTCTTCGCTGGTCCGCAGCACAATGAAGTCACTGTGCTTCGGACCGGCTCATTATATGTGCGCTCAGCCGATCAGCCAATCAGCTGAGCGCACATTTAATTCTAAATGTTTCTTCTAATAATGCTATTGTGATAACATAATTAGAAGAAACATTTGATGTTTTCATTAAAGTAAAGTGATGATTAGTACAGAATGCTCTATTGCCGGGAATATGAATTAACGGCTTATGGAGCTTCCTGTACTAATTAATATTTAATTAATAAAACACATTTTCGATGAAATAAATTCAGTTTCGTTGGTCAATAATTTAATTCTAACGAATCCATCATTGTGCAATTAAATATAATGTCAAAAAATAAATATATATATAAATATACAATTTATTTATATATCTATTTATTTTAACAGTATATTTAATTGCAAAATGATGGATTCGTTAGAATTAAATTATTGATCAACGAAAGTGTCTTGATTACAAAGAAAATGTGTTTTATTAATTTAATATATTAACTATTAGAGGCATCGGCATTCGGCATCATTGCCGGCTATTTTTGAAGTACTCCGTACGGACCGCCTGTCAATCCTCGGCCGCATGTCCAGCCGCAAACAATGGTCTTGTTCATTTTTTATGGGTCCGTTTACGATCGGGCCGTAGATTCATACATAGTGTGCACTGTGCAGCCGTATATCCTATACTTTCCAGCGTACGCATGAACCACCAAAAATACCGCCGCACAATTACAGCCGCAAATACAGCCGCACAGTTACATAGTCTGAACCTGGCCTAAAGGCAGATAACAGGCAGGTTACAGGCAGATAACAGGCAGGTTACAGGCAGATAACAGGCAAGTTACAGGCAGATAACAGGCAAGTTACAGGCAGATAACAGGCAGGTTACAGGCAGATAATAGGCAGGTTACAGGCAGATAAGAGGCAGGTTACAGGCAGATAACAGGCAGGTTACAGGCAGATGGTGGCGCTCATGGCCCGGGTGCTCTGAAGTTGGCGCCATGATTGCACATACATGACTGGCATTGTGCCCGCTCTCTGACTGTAATGGTGTAAATGCTTCTGGAGGTAATGGAGACATCATGTCCCAGCGTCCCTCACTGACATTTCAATCTCTTTATATCCCATCCATTTCCCCCGGGTTCTCGGCGGTGATGGCGCCAGGATTTCTTGGCCAAATGGTTGTTGTGTAATAAAAAGGAGGAAAACGGAGAACCATCCTTCAGCAGCTACATCCCTGGGAGGTATCCTGTCTATAATGGGATGTGTTCTGCTGGTGGGGTCACTATGTACATACATTACATTACTGATCCTGAGTTCCATCCTGTATTATACTCCAGAGCTGCACTCACTATTCTGCTGGTGGGGTCACTGTGTACATACATTACATTACTGATCCTGAGTTACATCCTGTATTATACCCCAGAGCTGCACTCACTATTCTGCTGGTGGGGTCACTGTGTACATACATTACTGATCCTGCACTGATCCTGAGTTACATCCTGTATTATACTCCAGAGCTCCACTCACTATTCTGCTGGTGGGGTCTCTGTGTACATACATTACATTACTGATCCAGAGTTACATCCTGTTTTATACTCCAGAGCTGCACTCACTATTCTGCTGGTGGGGTCACTGTGCACATATGTAGTGTCCCAGAACAGAGTATTTATTTGTCGCTTTATCTCTGCACCTTTATTATGGCCAGTTCTGTTCTGGAAAGCTATGGTCCACTGCAAACTGTGTGTTTCGTGTCACCTCTCTCAGTGTCCAGGTCTGCTATTCCATTTATTTCTTGTATGCATATTCAGTTACCAGTGCCTAACGGTATTATGTCACCCCCCCAGTGTTCAAGTATGGTACTTCTCATGTATATTCAGTCCAATATGTCCTAATGGTGTGATGATGCAATGGCTTGGTGTCACGTGACTGCCCCTGCTTCCATGGTAACTCCAATGGCCATCGAGCTTTGGCTGGGAAATACCAAGTGACTTCCTGTCCTACCTCAATCCTGTCTTCCACCTTCAGGGGAACAGGGTGTGTGTTGCTGCTGTTCCTGTGTCACAAGGCCGCAACCTTGCGGTACCTGCTGCTGCACTTACCAGAAGTGTTCCTGGCTGTGTTCTATTGTCAAGTCCTTAAGATTCTCATCCTAACCACAAGATCTGGGTGCCGTTCTTCAGTCACTCCTCTCATCATCTTCTCTAAATCATCAGAAACAGCAAGTATTCATCTCAGTTTCATTCCGCCCAGCATCTCATCCTCAGTCTCACTACTACTCCCATCATTCAGTACGCTATAAGCACAGCCTATTGCAGCATCACCCATTACTCTGCCTTATCCAAGTTTGCCTTATACCCGGTTGCATCCGGAGAGACTGTTGCTACTAGTTACCACCGTTATAATAAATACACAACTACCGTTGTTTCTGAACCTTGGCATTGGTTTAATTATTGGTGCCCTGACTAAGGACAATGAAGAATTGCTCGGGCTCCGCATGGTCAGGGTCCTGTTGGTTAGCTGCATCCCCTCATGTCATAACCGTGACCTAACATCTGGCAGCCAGCTGCCCCGGATCCTACCTGGTACTACCATCTACCACTACTCTCAGCGGAGTGCCCAACGCAAACTTTAGCGTCACGAACAGGATACAAACTACGTTGTGCCGACTGTCAGTATTCTCAAGGTGCACTACAGATCCCCAGAAAGGCTTTGTCATATCACCATGGGAGTAATCGAGGTGCTAAAGGCCCTAAACAGTATGCAAGATGGCCGCCGTATCCTATTATTTGTAACTGCGCCATACCCCGGAGAGGAGGAGGTTAATTGTCATGCTGCCCAAGTGCGGGAATCGCCCTACGCCATAGACTTTACAGTGGATCCTCCTAATTGGCCGCCTGTGTCAGATGATGTCACTGTTGCCGGGCAGACTGCTGGGCCAGAACTTCAGCCTCTGCGCTCCGCCTCCTCCCAGGTCCTCAAGACCACGCCAGTGCGCAGCACGATGGTGTCCTGCAAGGAGTGCACACCTGCTACCGCTGTACCCGTGCCATCGGAGCGTCCCACATCTCGGCCTGTGTTCAATCCGGCGTGCCTGCTGGCTCCGCTGCCCTCGGATAGTGACAGCAGCTGGGGATCCGTCCGGTCCGAAGACGGGGGCCAAAGCCGGGCATCCACTCCGAACTCTCCTGATATCGGTGAAGTGACCTCCTCCGACCTCAGCGGTCGCCCGAGCCCTGATTCTTCTGGCTCCTCGAGGTACACTTTTTCTACCGGCCATCTCTCTCCTCGGAGGACGTCCGAATCCTAGACGAGGCCTTGCCAGCACTTCCGAACCCTGAACCCGGGGGTAAGACTCTTCCTAAGGGCCCCATCTCCCCAGGCCTATGGCGACCTCCTGGGGGATTCTCCCTACCACAATGGGTATTCGGCCGGGAGCCTAAAGTTATGCAGCTGGTGGAAGACATCCAGCAGGCTCTCTCTCTCCTCCCCCCCGCCACTAAAGCTGCACCTGCTATGGCTTCTACTGCGCCTGCAGCCTCCACTACCGCCTGGCAGTTCACCACAGCCCCTACTGCCAGCGATGCCTTCCCTTCCAAGGCCGGAGCCACCTCTTTCAGTGCCCTATCCAGATTATGCACCACTATGGGGTCACCCGTATACCCCTTACCTGGACTCTAATGCTGCGTCTGAGAGGCTATTCATCCGTAAGTTTGAGAAGCCCCGACCAGGTGCTGCCCCCTAGAAAGGAGGAGAGGAACTGTGACCAAGTTCGACAAGCAGCGGGGGTACGGCTTGGTCATGGATTCATACACCGGGTTGCTGGTGCTGGTTAATAGACGGGCAGTGATGCGGGATTACCAGCCAGCCTACCTAAACAATCTTGTCCCTGGGGAAGTCATTGAATACACCCTGATAGGGTCCCCAAAAGGTCCATGGGCTGCAGCAGTTACCAGGCCTAAAAATCCAATACAACGGCCTTTCCTACCAGCTGCTTCCAAGGCCCCAGGTTCAGCCGCTACCATTGCTCACTCCACTGCTCCTGCTGCTATGGCTAAAGCTGCCTGCTCGACCACCTCAGTGACATACCACGTGGCTCCCATCATTTCCCCCATCACCACAGTGACGCCTAATATTGTGGTCACTACCGCATCCAGTGATTCTTCTGCTTCAGGCCCTCCACGCTTCTACTACCCATGTCAAAAGAAGAAGCCTACTGAGGATTCCCCTGCGCCCTCTTATTGAGTTTGCTATACAGAACTAAATCCTTGACTGTTCATATGACTGTTTTGTTTTAGGTTTGGAAAAGTTATCTGCAACGTTTACGGTTCGTACCTGGTCCTCCTGACCAAGCTTCCTTGTTTCATCACCCAGCTATGTGCTGAAAGGACACTAAGTGGTTACTAAGTTCTTCAGTGCCTGTCCCAGAGCCTTTCATATGGACGATGGTCTATATTGCCTAAAGAGACTCTACCATAACAGAGACACTTACCCAGTTCTTCCTAAATCACTTTCAGGATTATGTGATTGTCAGAAGTTTATTATTGCACTTCAGTAGTCAAAGGTTATTTTCATACCAGAGTCATATATATATTATAAGCAGAAAAGTCATTTAGATTAGACTCAGAGTAAAGTGTGTCTTTTAAAAAAGTCTAGCTTCTCATAGAGCGTGTTTTCGTGCCAAGGTCAGATATTTTCCACCTTCCACCTTCAGGGGGACAGGGTGTGTGTTGCTGCTGCTCCTGTGTCACAAGGCCGCAACCTTGCGGTACCTGCTTCTCCAGCATTACCAGAAGTGTTCCTGGCTGTGTTCTATTCTCAAGTCCTCAAGATTCTCATCCTAACCACAAGATCTGGGTGCCGTTCTTCAGTCATTCCTCTCATCATCTTCTCTAAATCATCAGAAACAGCAAGTATTCATCTCAGTTTCATTCCGCCCAGCATCTCATCCTCAGTCTCACTACTACTCCCATCATTCAATATCATCCCAGCCTATTGCAGCATCAATCATTACTCTGCCTTATCCAAGTCTGCCTTATTCCCGGTTGCATCCGGAGAGACTGTTGCTACTAGTTACCACCGTTATAATAAATACACAACTACCGTTGTTTCTGAACCTTGGCATTGGTTTAAATATTGGTGCCCTGACTAAGGACAATGAAGAATTGCTCGGGCTCCGCATGGTCAGGTTCCTGCTGGTTAGCTGCATCCCCTCTTGTCATAACCGTGACCTAACATCTGGCAGGCAGCTGCCCGGGATCCTACCCGGTACTACCATCCACCACTACTCTCAGCGGAGTGCCCAGCGCACATACATTACTGATCCTGAGTTACATCCTGTATTATACCCCAGAGCTGCGCTCACTATTCTGCTGGTGGGGTCACTGTGTACATACATTTGTAATCACAGGTGGAGTGTCCGTTTATTCTGCTCTTTAGCTGATATATTTGGTAATATACATAGAAGTGAAGTATAATTGGCACCAGGACATCTATTAAACAACCAGTATAACCAGATCTGCTCTGGGACTGTGGGAGTCTGGGCAGCTCTTTAGGGTGTCATGTAATAGCTGTGCTGTGTGCCAGTGCCCCAGGAGAAGCCAACATGGTGCCACCCAGGGTGGGGTAAGAGCCCGCTGTCACCCTTACCTGATATGTGTTTTGCTGTTTTCCCCTGTTGGGTGTTCTCAGATACTTTTATTGTTACATCATTGTGCAGATAAGACCCTGGTCACCTCTGTATGCTTGGTGGTAGCACTACTGATCCCAGCAGAACCATAACCCAATAGAGTCTTGTCAGACTAGCAGTAATGGTATTTGTTATCTATCGCTCGGTGTGAAGAGGAGACGTTATTCCAGAGAGAAGATTCTATATCGACCATCAAAGCAGCAAAAACTTACTTGTAAACTTTTTAGTTGTGTATTATATAATAATAATATGTAATGTGCGTCTGGCACCATCTGGTGGCCATAGAAAGTACTCGCAGAAAAAGTGACTAATAATATAAGTACTGTACTATAATAAACTGCACTGTCTGCAGCAGAGGATAGCACAGGACTGGGGAGAGGTAGCTGAACGAATAGAACTAGGCCTTATTTCTTAGAGCGTCTGGCGCAAGGTATCTTACATCCACTCCTCAGCCGAGAGCAGGACTAGTTATGTACAATGTATCAGTCTGGAGCTCACAGAGCATTGTCTACACTGGATACAGCCGAGAGCAGGACTAGCTATGTATAATGTATCAGTCTGGAGCTCACAGAGCATTGTCTACACTGGATACAGCCGAGAGCAGGACTAGCTATGTATAATGTATCAGTCTGGAGCTCACAGAGCATTGTCTACACTGGATACAGCTGAGAGCAGGACTAGCGATGTATAATGTATCAGTCTGGAGCTCACAGAGCATTGTCTACACTGGATACAGCCAAGAGCAGGACTAGCTATGTACAATGTATCAGTCTGGAGCTCACAGAGCATTG